>NW_025336197.1:1612429-1784285 GCF_004798865.1 Varanus komodoensis
AGAAAAAGGTAGGTCAGCTTTCCAAAACACAAAACAAGGGTATACTAACCATGAGAAGGCACACAGTGGGTGGGTCCACACTTAGCAACAAGCCACAGTGGAAACCACCATGGCACAGCCTGTCGTTAGATGTGAACCCAGCAAAAATGGTCTGCATGGAACCACGGAAAGAAACAGTGGTTTGCTTTATCTAGGTCTGCCTAGCCACTGCGAAGGCTGCTCCACCCTCCCTTTCTTCTCTGCCTGCACATTCCGTCTCTGATGCTCACCTTCAGCTTTGGAATCTGGGCAGCGGCAGCGCATTGCGCCATTCTACCTCCAGCAGCAGTGACCTCAGAGACAATTATGCACCGCACTCCTTACGAGTGATGCTTTGAAATGGCTGTGCCCTCGATCTATTCTTAGAGCCCGTGTTCTCCTTTTGTGAAAGTTGTCCTACCTACAAGAAGCGCACAGGCTGTGCATGGGCACAGCTGGCAGGGTGCTTGTCCTGAAAAGCCCAGATCTCCCATTCAGTCTCCCACCCTCGTTCCATTCTTATCTTGTCCCTGCCATTCCTTGGGACTGCCAACATGCCCTGCTTTCTCCTGCAGATAAAAACATTCCTAGCAGCCGGCTGAGAAATTATGCCAGGCAGTGCCAACATGTGCTTCCTTGGGAAACTTCCCAGGAGAACATGCCAGCTTTGTCTCTAGAGGCAGATGCCCTCCATGTGCCTGGCCGAAGCGGGGGAGGTGGTGCCTCTGAGTGCGTGCGAGTCCTGCACACAGGATGCACGGATACATGTGCAACAAGAGAGGGCTGGGGAGAGGTATGGGTGTGAGTGGGTGTACTTGTATGTTGGTGTGGAACATGGTAGCACAGGAGAGTGCCACTCTAGAGCCACAGGGCTCTTCTAGTGAATAAAGAGATGCTTCTTCTGAGTAGCAAAAGAAAAACAGGAACAGCTGACTGAGGCTACACACTGGAAAATGTGTGAACCAATGAAGAAAACGCGAGCGGTATTGGCAGGAGCAGTGCATGCTGGGACTGATTTTCAGCTGCAAGAACTGATAGGATATCAGCCATCATTACAAGCATGGAAACCATGTGACTCTGAAGCCAGGACCCAAGGCAAGAAACCACACTATGTGGTAACTACATGGCATGGTTTAAGTGTTGTGTGTGAATGTGGCCAGTGTCAAGAAACAGAACGTTCTGATATCACCAGGTACCAATATTCAGGACCTACTTTGTTTTTTACTAGAACTACAAGAGCTACCAGCCAGAACCCAGTACAAAAAACACGTGTATATTATTGAAGAATTCTGACCCCAGGAATTTGAGTGCCAGAAAAGAACAGAACTCCATCCTGGCTACCCTGTGTTTTCTTGATTTCAGCAGTATAATTAAGGCTTGGGGAAATCATTTTTCTTCCTGCTATTGTTAAACATATGGAATTCATATGCAAGACATCCTTGCCAATCCACTGCATATCGTCCAGAGATTTATTGATACATCAAGATATTCTCCGGTTCTCTTGACTAGTTTCCATCTGTCTCTATAAGATTATCATACAGGGGAACACTTAAATCTTCCAGCAATTTTCTAAGTTCATTAAGGCTCATTATGAGCTTTCACACTAAAAGTTTTCACTAGTCAAGAAAATGTTTTTCTTGCCCCTCTGCATCCCTTCTCCCCTTGTATGAGGAACCCTGCCAATTTTTCTTGCACTTTTCTGCATTTTGTTTGTTCTACTACTCCATACTTTTTAAAATTAGGATTACTCAGCCTTACAATGAAGAGCATGTAATATTGCATGAGTACTCAGGGGTGAGTATAAGTTCAATGGGACTTCCACTCAAGTAAACATGCAAAGGATTGTAGCCATAAATTGGGCAGGGGGCTGCATAGAACAGGATAGAAAACAACATGCTTCCTCAACTTTTCTGAGGTCTCCTCTGCCACTGCCACTAAATCGTGCTCGGGGAGGTGGGGTGGGGAGATGGCCGCGATCGCAGTCGCACTGGGGTGAGGGGAGATGGCCACGATCGTGCCTTTCTTCCTGCACGAGCACAATCACGATTGCACAATTATCGTCTGGACTCTCCCTCCAAACAATAACCTCCCCCGCTCCTAGGTTAGTGTTCTCTGCTGTACTGTACAGTACTTTGTCATTTTCATGATAAAAAAATGGTTACGAACGGATTAACTTTATTTACATTGAACCTTATGGGGAAATTTGACTTGGCTCATGACCAATTTGGGTCACAGCCAGAGTCCTGGAACAATTTAAGTTCGTGAGCCAAGGTACCACTGTAGTTTAAATTGGGTTAATGGGTTCAAGGTAGAGGAAGCCAGATTCCAGTCGCATATCAGGAAGAACTTCCAGATTGTTGGAGCAATACAAAAATGGAACCAGTTACCTAGGGAGGCTGTGGGCTCTCCCACAGTAGAGGCATTCAAGATGCAACTGGACAGCCATCTGTGAGGGAAGGTTTAACTAAGTCCTGCACTTAGCAGAGGATAGGAGCCGATGGCACTTTTGGCCCCTTCCAACTCTACTGTTCTATGATTCCTGTCACAAATAATGCCTGTTTATGCTCTAGCCATACAGACATTCTGGCTGTTAATGGAACCTGAGTAGAAACAGGCATTATCTATGTTTTCTAAGCCTGTGACCAACTTTGAGGAAACACAGTTGGAACAGGACAGCAGTACAACATTACTGTGCCATTTTAACCTTAATGTTTTCTGCTGCTTTTGTAATTTTCTAGCCTTTTAATTTATTGTAAAGCAGGGTGGGATTTGGAGGAGGATTTGCATTACTGTTTTGCTTTTTTCTTGTAAACCATTGGGGAATATGACTGCAGGCCAGTATTTTAAAAAACCAAGAGTAAATTATATTAATTTTATTTTATTTACTATTAGCGTTTATATACCACTTTATTTGCTAAGAAATCATAAAGGTATTGCAGAGCAATTTAAAATAATAAAATAATAAAACCTTGAAACAATGCAATCAGTAAAACTATAACATTAAAAAAACTACAGGCTTTAAAAGCTGGATTAAAAGGATGCATCTTCATACCCTTTCACAAACCATGAGAGTGTGGACCAACTGTTGTAGTTCTTGAAGAATTTCAGTTTAGGAACAAAAGAAGTAAGTTAAAAGTATAATGAAGATTCACACCACTGTATGCTACCTCTAAAGATGCTTGATGGTTTGCGTAACCTTGAATTTAGTTGAGATTGAGACTTGGGAGGGTTTTACTCTCTCCTTGGCTGTGAAACTCAATGGGTAACTTCAGGCCAGTCCTCAGCCTATGCTACATCATAGGGTTGTTGAACGGATAAAACTGAGAATTATGTTAGCTGTATTAAGTTCCTTGTAAGAGAAAAAGTAGTAAATGTAATATAAATAATATTTAAAAACCAGGTAAGACTTTTGCAGTATCTTTAAGGGACATCCTCATATGACTTGGAAACTGACATGAAGTCACATCATTTTCAGCACTAGGGAGCAAACCTTTTTTTGTTCTTGTCAACAGGCCAATACTAGTAGATCTGAATTGATGTTCTGTGTATTAGCAGCATTTTTTGCTACATTTATAGCTACTAGTCTTGAGGCTCTACAATTTCCGGCACTGCCTTTTTAATCCGTTCTAAAGGAAATTTATTTATTTATTTATTTAGGAGGCTTCTATGCCGCCCCATTCGCTGAAGCCTCAGGGCGGCTCACAATAATAAATAAACACAATATAAAAACAATATAATTTGAGTCGACAATTCGCTGTTTATACGCAGCCTCTTAGCTATACATACTGTGTATTGTAAACGATGGGTATTGCTTTTTTAAAAAGTTAATGTTGCTTTCTTCAGCTGGCTAATAATTTATGTATTTTGTACTGATGCTACACTGTTTAATGTTGCTTGCTAAAACTATAATGAAATGTAAAACTACAAAAACCACAACACTGATGGAATCTAGACTTCATGGTCCACTATAAGCATGAATCATTCAGGACCAAACCTTTGCTTGCACCACTATAGATTTGAATTTGCAAATGAGTGTCAGCTTTTTCATTCTTTACGAAACAATTTACCAAATCCAAAGATAACATAGATAGAAAAAGGTACACTGTACGTTTATGCTCGCATACATCGTTCACTGTCTTAATCAGCCTTCTCCACCACGGTGCTTTCCAGATGTGCTGGACTGCTACTCTCAGTTTCCTTCAGCCAACCCTCCGTGGTGCTAGTAGTTCTGGTCCGTCGCATCTGGCAGCATGAGACTGGAGAAGGCTGGTAAATTGCACCAACACGCTTTTCTGTTTGTTTGGGCGAACGGGAAGCCCGGGATCCAATTGCACTCACATCATTTGTGGGGCCCAACCGGCCACTATCGACGTGCTCGCCTCAAAGGATGCCAAGATACCTACAGTGAGAGAGCAGAAGTGGCCCATTCCCCTAATTTCAAGAACCGACGTATACTCCTTAATTAACGCGGCCAGATCGCGGCGGCTGGACCGCACCCCAACGGACCCTGCAAGAAGAGGATGCAGAAGAGTCTGAATGGAAGACAAGTGCCGGCTTCGGTGGTCACGTGGGCCCCTGAACTAGCCGCCCGGGCTGGAGCCCGCTTCCCTCTGCCGCCGCCCTCCATCCCACAATCCCTAGCGCAAAGAGCGCGCCCGGCGGAGAACGCCCTTCGCTCGGGTCTTCTTGGGCAACAACGGCTCTGACCGCACGTGACCGCGCAAAGCGGAAGCAATCTCAGGGCGGGCGCGGTGACGTGGCAAAGAGGCGGCGGCGCCGCGAGTGGAGGAAGTGGCGTGTTTGTGTTTTGGTCCGGGAGGAGGAGGTGAGGAGGAGGGAGGAGGAAAAGACGGAAGTTGGAGGCCGCGTTCCTCCCCGCCCCTCCGCCGTGAGACGCGGTAGAGCCCCAGTCCTTTGGCCTGTGCGCCCTGACCGGTGGCAGCAGGCGGTTGCCGGCGTTTGTTCTTGCGCTCACGGGGGGACGGACGTGGCGAAGAGGTCGCGGCTTTCCGTCACAGCCAGGTAACGAGGCATCGAGGCCGAAGCGGATGGGGGAGGGGAACGGGCCGGGCCCTCAGCGCAACGCGCGGGCGCGCGCCCCAGCCTCCCTCCCCCTTTCCTCTGGTGGCGCCCGCCGTGCCCCGGGGTGGGGGGCGGTGGCGCTAGTTAAATGAGACAGATTCCTTTCCACTCTCAAAATGGCGCCCCCATTTCTCCCACTTCCTCTTATTCCCGTGTCAACGAGCGAGATGGGGCCGCTGGGCGACTCGATGGGAGGCGAGAGAGGGGCAGAGGCGACAGTTGGTGGAGCTGATGAAAGGTTGGCTTCGGGGATGCAGGGAGTGCGCGGAATTGAGCGGAGTGAGGAGCAGGGGTGCGGGGAGAAAGCAGGCTCCGATGGGCTTCTTTTCTTGATTCCCCTGAAACGTAACTCTTAAATCGTCCAGGAGGGAGGTCAAGAGGACTAGGGGTGGGGACGCCAAGGGACGTCTTCTCATTGCGTTCAAGTCGCCTTCGTTTACGGCGGGGGAAACAAAGGCTGCTACGGTGGGATGGAAAGCGGAGACGGCCGTAGGGCCTGACCGTAGCTTGCTATCTTAATATCGGAGTGAGAGTTTTTGGCGTTCTGCTCTAGTGAACCTACAGGCGTGGTGTGAGCGGCAGTGTACGTAAACAAGGAGCATTACTTTTACACGAAACAGTAAAATTTTCAACTGTTTGCTATCAGTAATTTCCACTCACTGTCTCATCACTGCGAACCCTTGAAGTAGTTTAGGAACCTGATGTTTTGACCCTTCTAAGATAGTTGTACATGTATAGGCTATGTAGTCAGTATATATTGGGTACTTTTTTATCTTTAAACATTGCTTTTAAAATCTGTGTACTTGTTTTTACCAAATACAGGGCACCAAACACTGAATCGAATAGCAGTCAGTTAGCAATGCTCATTTCTGCCTCAAATCACTTTCTTTTTGAGTTGTGTAGGTAGTCTTCCATCAGTTATTGCCTGAATTAAAGGAAAGTTGCTATGCACTTCAGCGTTAACATTTGTCATCTACTTTTTCAGTTCCTTTTAGCTGAACAATAAACATGTAGTCCTGTTTAAAAGTGTACTTGCAAACTGGCATCATTTAAAATCGCTTAAATGGGAACTGCCACTGTTTAAAAACTGCTTGGAAGTTCAGGAAGAACTTAGGTTACATTTGAATAGTTAATAAGGTTCATTATACTTCTGTTTAAGTTATTTAGTTGATTGTGTGGCAATTTATTTGTTGAGTGCACTTTAATATGCTTTGCAAGCTAATATTAGAAATATTGCTAGTAAAATACAGAAATGGCAAAATTACAACATATCTCATTGCTGTACTACCAGGTAAGTAACAACAGATACACTCACATACACTCCTAGTAGATAGCTTACTGTATGCTTAGGACTAAACTTAATTGAATTCATAGAGTAAATATGAGTAAAGCACTAGGCTGTTAGCAGCTCCATTTAAAACTGATGTCTTTTTTAAATAAATATTTTAGGAATGACATAGTTGGGGTACTATTACTGACAGACCAAGGCTGCTAGCATGTTGGATACAGACATGCTTGTGAAGGAACATTGCAACTCGCACTACAACACACTGATGTATATTCCAGTGAATTAAGTGAAGCTAGCATATGAATAAATATAGTTGTATCCAGTTAACCCGTTCTATAAACTTAATTAAACTTAAGGCAACATATAATTTACAGATACACATATTTGATCCGCACTTTTAATTTTTACATAACATGAAAGCCATGCTGGACCAGACCGAAGTTCTATTTTGTCTAGCACTCCATACAAACTGTAGCAAACCAGCTGCCCATAGGATCGCTCAAGCAGGATGGCTAGAAGACCTCTTCCTGCCCAAGCTTCTCAGCAACTGGTATATGCAGGCATGCCACCTCTGGTGAAGGAGGTAGCACATAGCGCTAGCAATGCTAGTAGCCATTGATAGCTACTTCATGAACTTGGCTTTTTTACAGTTCAGCAGATGAATAATTAACATTCATACAGATGTGAGGAACATAAAGTTATTTTGACAAGAGATGGGCTAGGTTCCAAAGATTTGCTTAGGCACATATAAATAGCTTGTGCTGGTCCACTGCAAACTGACTTCTTTTTCCTCAGAACAGCTGATTATCAGACTGTTATATTTATCAGACTATTTTTATGTGACATGAAGAGGTGGCCTAAATTCCCTTTCAGTTCAGAGAACAAGTTAGCTGCATGATTCTTTGTACCTAATTGTGATTTATATCATATCTACAGAAGTAAGGTGGTAATATTACAGAAACAGGTGGTAAGAAATTGTAAAACATTTTGAGCACATTTCTGTAGGTTGTATCTTTGTGAGACAGAAACATCTGAACCCAAAGCCTTCTAGGTGCTCAGCATCCTATTCATGCTTCTGGGAAAAACAGGAGAATGGAGGTATTTTTTCAACTCTCAGTGTTTAGAACTTTTTCTTTAGTTGGGCCTCACTTTTCAGGATGAGCATTTAATGGGACTGAAGCTTTCTGAAATGTTGTCCTCATTCTCTATGCACATTGGAATGCCTCCTTCCCTCTGGATGCACATTTGCGATCTTGGGAATCAACTGTCACAGTTCATTCTGTGGTAACTGTGATGGGGGATTAGTTCTCTTTTCAAGGTTTTATCAGGCCTTGGTGGGGGCTCTTTGAAGAATCCTTCCTTGGGACATTCCTGAAATTAGTGGGTCATTCTTGCCAGATGGGATCAGGGGAGACATGTTTCTGAATTACAAGTTCTGCTTTTTTCCTAGAACCCCATGAACCATAGCCTGGTGCAAATAGGTATACTCTGAATCAAAGAATTCTCAGTCCAAGACTTTGTTCTTGAATATCAAAACTTAATAGAGTTTGCACTCTTTCCACCCGGGTATCTGTTCTTGGTTACCTGAAGCTTTAGTTGCTTCAGCTGTACAACAGAGGTCAGGGTGGAATAATTTTGTTGATATTATTTAATGATCAGAAATTTGTGTGCAGATCACACCAGTATCTATCAGTAAATCCAGATCTATGATCTGCCAAGGCACTTGTGGTTGTCATTCTCCCCACATACATATTCATAATTCACCAATACAAGTTTAGTGCCTGAGTTAGGATGTAAAGCCCAATTTTCATGGTATTTGCAAGTAGCAGGTCCAATTAAGGGGAGAAACAACCAGAGTCTCTTAAAACCCTTGCTTGCTGCATGTATCATTTCATTTTATCCAGGATGTGGAAAGGTGGTTCTGAGTAAGAACTGATTAATGCTGAACAGGATGTGAAGCAGTTGATGGATCTATTGAAATATTCTGAGGAAGTTCTTAGTGAATAGCATGACACTTAAGTAGCTAAACTGGATTAGGATTGCAGTGTGCATGTTTACTTCGGAATAAGGCCTAGTGTGTTCATTGGGGCTTGCTCTGTGGTAAGAGCATTTAGTATTGCAGCTTTGGGGCTGTACTACACATTACACTAAATTTAGCTATCATTTATCATATCTCTGTTTTAAAAGACTTCCAAATATGTGTGTATGTGGGAGTTCCCAATATAGGATCCAGCACAAACTGCCCCTCTAGCAAAAAATAGAGTGAATAGTAGCTTGGACTGAGCGACCACAAAGTATATGCAGAATTCACACACATTACATAAAAGATGGTCTGAGAGAGTATTAGTTGCTTTGCAGAGCATTTTGGGTCACTTGATTTGCATGATTCCAAAGGAGACAAGGGACTGGAGCAAAACTCCACATATTAGACTAGTGAAAGCAGACCTCCGACCTCAGGTAGCTTGAAGTTTGGACAACGGGCAAAATAAGCTCAGTTCCTCGTGTAAGTGGTCAAGATAGTTGATTAGGTTATTTAGAAAGATGTTTCCACTATTTAATGAGTTTTGACTAAACCCGTTAAACAGATCTCCTGTCCAAAACACAGCCATAAAATAAGGGAATAAATTGGAACTTTGAATCGGAAATAAAGAATTTGGGTCTTTATGGGAGTGGAGGCTCTCATTAGCTGTCTATAGTCCCACGTGCTCTCTATGGGACTTTTGATCTATATTGGAAAATCAGTTCATCATAACTATGAAGTATTATTGTGAAGATACAACATACAGCATCTGCTGTGGGCTTTAGACTAGCATTCATGCTTACTGGGCCTTTTTAACGAGTTTTGTCTACTTGTCATTAATTTTAGTGTGCACTTATACTGAAAACGTTTAAATAAATAGATAAAAATATAAGTAGAGGGGACAACATTGGTTAAACGGAATCTTGACTGCTTGAACCTGACTCTCTTTTCTGATAGCATGCGTTATTGTCCAGTATTAGTACATTCTTAAAGATGAATCTGTAATCTTACTAAAATCCGTAACTATCAACTTCCCTATTACACCAATTCTTTTAAAATCAAGGTCTAGGAGTCAAAAAACCTTGCATTAATCATTGCATTCACAGGCTTGTTTTTCATTCTTTCCCTTTCATTGACAAATTTGCATGCTCCTTGCAAACCCACCTTTAAATGTTAGGTTGGCTTTCCAACTTTAGTGTAGAGCTTACACTAAAAGGGATAACTGACAACTCCATACAATGTACCACCCACACATTCACACTCAACTGCTTGTGGGAGCACTTTGAATGTGCACCTCTCTGAAGGTGTTGTTCTGCAGATATACTGTGGAAATGATTTTTGTATCTTATACCTGGTTACACTACTCAAGTCAGTGGGCTTGTTTTTTAGTATGTATTTAAAGGATTACCTTGTGAAGAGATGCAGTGATTAAAACATTGCATTGCATTTAAAACATTGTGAAGAGATGCTGATTAAAGTACTGTTCGTGTTTTAATCCCTGATACATGCTGGATGCCTTTTCCTAATTAATTGCCTGACATGTTGTTCAAACCCTAGCAGCATGACTTCTTAGTGGAAACAATTCTCAAATAATCCATGGCCTATCATAGGGTTGTTTTGCTCTGAAATAGGCCATTCCATCTGGATTTCGATGACATGATAAGCTGCACCAGGACAGATAATTAGGAAAATGGGTGCCAGCATGCTGTGGTAGTTTGTTTGACCGCATAAACTGGCCCAGTAAATATTTCTATACTAGTCACTAAGTCAGGTAAAATTCAGGAGGACTGTTGTAATTTTACAAGAGCTATAATAATGTGGAAGGGAAGTGGTAAAGGAGACCCCCCTCTATCATTTCTTTGCCTGAGTCTCTTTCCCAATGTTTTCCAGCAATAGGATTCTCTGTGAGGATACACAGACTCGATAATTGTTGTATATAGCCTCTTTACATAAAGATTGGATGATAAAGGGGGCTTGTGGCAGAAGTCCCTTTGCAGACCACCACCTTTTATAAGCAACTTGTAAGGACATCTGACATGCTGATGCATTGCAGGGATGGGAGCAGGGATTGTTGGCTACCCAAAACTTCCCAGTCATACCCTAAAAATAATTGGTCTTCTGCAAGTGCATTGCCTTCTGCAAGAGACACTACTTGCAAAATAAGAGTGGTAGATTAACCTGTCAGATCCTTTAGCATATATTTTCATTCTCACTTACCAGGAAATTCCTCAGTTAATGCCTGTGTGTTCCTCTCAACTGTAGAAGAGTGTTTGTAGAGTGCTCCCCCACCCATACCAGGAGTCACCAAGTTATGGAGACATCCAAGTTCTGCATTAATCTGCCTGACAGGAGTACAGAACCTCAGGCATAGGGGCTGAATTTGGTCCTCAGAATGCCACACTTTTTATCTTGACTGTTCCACTCCCCTGAAGTCAAATATGCTGGCATTTTTGCTTTTCTTGGACCTAACTCTTTTGCCTTTGCCCATGAGCACCGCTAGAATTTGCTCTTGTGCACTCTCCTCAGCATCTTCTTTGACATGGAATTCAGTCTTTGGCCTAAACAAGGTTCTGCACCCAAGCCTAAAAGATAATGGGAGTATTCAGTGGATTCCAATATCTTCCTGAGTTATGAGGCTTTCAGTTCATGTACAGGATAGCAGAGCTTTGGTTACATCTACAGAATAAAGTGTACAACTTCTAACATAAATGAGCTAATATTCTGTCAGAATTTGAGAAAAATAGTTTGGTTACTTTTTGAGAATTTCTAAAAGTTAGCCTTTAGTTTGGGACATTAGTAATGAGGACAAAATAAGGTTAGTTGGAATTGCTAGAAGTTCCTCCAGGCTATTCTTTGGATTTGTGCTGAAGGTTTTCAGTTCAGCACTTCACTTTGAAAATTAAGCCTTGGTTCTATAAAACCTTAATCACTTTGAAACCAATGGTTCAGTTGACAATCATATGTGGACTTGTATGATAAAGCTATGTAAAATAAGCATGCTGAGTATGGAGATTCAGTTTTTGAAAGCCTCATGTAATAATTAAGATAAATATAAAGTTTAACATACAGCAGATGTGTGCCTAAGATCTTGTTACTAATATGAATACTGTTCTGTGATACAGGTTGCTTTGAGGTGAAGGCGCATTGAGGTTTGCATCCTGGAATCATCTTTTTAAAAATCTGAGAAAAGGGACTCCTTTCTAACTGGGACATGGCCAACCGAGGAGCAACAAGACCCAATGGTCCCAATGCTGGGAATAAAATATGTCAATTCAAGTTAGTTCTTCTGGGAGAATCTGCAGTTGGTAAATCAAGTCTGGTCCTTCGTTTTGTAAAAGGCCAGTTTCATGAGTTTCAGGAGAGTACAATTGGAGGTGAGAAAATGTTATATGCATTATAGTGCTTTATACTTTTCAGTAACATGTTTAATATTGTCAGTTTCATTGTTTAGTTTTGTAGGATGATGTTCTTGCCAGCATTATGTGTGGGTATAGTGAGATTCTTTATGATTCATAAAAAGGCATATGACAAATTATAATCAAATTTATGCTATAAGAGGGTGCAAACTTGAGATGTGTAAAGAACATGGATAATTGTTTATGTGAGGGATGCAGTACTTTTTATTGAAGATACATGTACTTATGTCCATATGCATTGTACAGCTTATCACAGTTTCTTGGTATAGCTGAATTATTCTGTAGGTTTCAAAAGCTGGATCCTCTGCCTGATAGTATCCTGATCATTGTAATCAGTGGAATTTGTAATACATTGTATCACTTGTATCAAAGGACTTCCTTCAGCTACAGAAAGACATTGGAGGAAAAAATACTTATTTCTTCCTTCCAAACATGGAATTCCAAAACTATAATTTATTATGTGATTACTCTCATATCTGATGAATCAAATTGGCTTCCTTATATGCATAGAAGAATTTTCTGGCTGTTTTACTTTAAAAAAGTGATGTTATTAACGTGAATATATATAGAGAGAGATTGAATTTGAATGTTGGAGACTGTTAGGCACTTTTGGGGCCTGGGATTCTACTTCAACATGCAGACCTCAAAGCAGACATTCACATTCTTTGAGATAGTTCTCTTTCTGTGTCAATGTATGTAACACTTCTTGGACTATGTAAAATGTATCTCATGTTACCTGAGAAATGTTCTTTGTCTATTTGGTTACCAAGGTCCTACACTTGAATGAAAGAGCTAGTGACACCTTTATTAGTCAATTTCTGGTAGACTGGCTTCTGTTATATGTTGTCCACTATTCCTTTAATTTGTTTGACCATCCAAGGATCTCTTCTGCATTTTCAAATGCATGCTTGCTTAATCTTTCAGTAACACTGTCATAGACCTCCTTCTTCTCATTTTTAGTCTGTGAGCTTCCACCTGTTCATATTAAAACCAATCAACCTGGTGGAAGGAGGTAATGCTGATGGTCCCTTCTTGAACTACCTATAGCTACAGAATGGATCGTGATTTAAGTGTTCCAAGTATGCCACTTTTTAAATCAGGTTGGCTCCAACTGAGGATGTAGGATGTGTTTCTGATCCTAACCAACTACTGAGCCGATGTTGCAGCTTTGTAGTAGCTTCTAGTAACCAATATATACTTAAAAGTTTGTGCTTGTTCTGACTGTTGGAAGTCAGCATGATAAAACTGCAGCCTCACCACCCCCTGCCCCTAATCATTGAGCATTGTTACTTTATTCGACTGTGTTAGTGAGTCTTGTCCCCTACAGTGCTTCTGCTGCGGAGTCTGCTATACCCTCTTTGTCATACAGAGGAGCAACATCTCCAGTGTACCCTTTCCTGTCCTTCCTGTTCAGTTTATAGACAAAGATGCCTTGTCCAATTTGCTCTCCATTCCACCAAGATTCCATAATGTCCATTATTCCTAGCTTCCTTGTTAAAACCACATTCTCCAGTTCTGCTATTTTTGCTCTGAGTTTTCCTACCTTTGCATAGAAACAGCTAAACATACCTTCCCTCTCTTGATACATGCAACTTACGATTTGGCACTTAAGCCTTTTCAGCATGTTATGATGTCTTTCTATAAGCTTGTGGCATATTTCCTCCTTACCCCTATATTTGGGCAGTCAAGACTTTTTTTTTTCCTTTTCTTCCCCTAAGAACCAGCTGCTTCTCAGATCCTGTTGGTTTTCTCCCTGAGTTCAGTTTTAAAGATGTTCTACCACTGTTTTTATGTTGTGTGCCAGCAGTTTCATCCCATTTTGGTTTAAGTGGAACCTGTTTCCCTGTACAGGTCCAGTTTATTCAGTTTGTCTCCAGTGCCTAACAATTCTGAACACCTCTTCTCTATACCACTGCCTCATCCATGCATTGAGATTCCTCAGCTGTGCCTGTCTAGTTGGTCTTGTACATGGAACAGGTAGCATTTCCTGAAAAGCCATTTTGGTGGTCCTACATATCAGCCATTTACCTATCAACATACATTTATGTTCCAGGTTCTTATGACTACATTTCTCTTTGTCACTGGTACCAACATGGACCACAAACACTGACTTCACCTCTGCACTATCAGCAAGACTATCTAGACAGGGTGTGATATCCACAACCTTTGTACCAGGCAGGCAGTTTACCGTGTGGTCTACATGCCAGTTACAAAACTGCCATGATCAAATCTCACACTGTCAAAAAACCACTACCCCCAAGGCACATCACTGCAGTGATAAGATAAATGCTTACCTTCCAAGAGTTTAATTGCTGACACTTAGGAAGTTCCCTGCTTTACCAACTAAGAGGGAGTAGAGTAGGTGATTGTGATAGCTGAAGTGTTCTACAAAAGGAATTGTCCCCTACTAGTTTCATGCAGAGCTCATATGCTATGACTCGTATTGCTTGTAACAAGGGAGCAGCTATGAGCTTATACATTCTTGATCTGTTTCTTAGTGCAGATCATGCACAACACTGTTCTCACCTAACAATCTCAAAGGACTAGAACTTATGCATTGTATATGTACTAGTTAGCATGTCTTCACAGACACAAAGCAGTTGCTATGTGTCATATGGTATCAGACTATTGAATGGCTTTAGTTGCTTAATTGGTTAGAGCTGCTTGTAATAATTGGCTAGTGGTTTTTAGCTGTCTGTATTACACTAATAAAATGTGATATCCTTTCCTTCTACAAATTATTAGTAGCTTTTTAGACTAAATATTCACCTGTTCACTTCCCTCATACTTTCCTCAGTCTCTTCAAAAGTAAGGTTTTAGAACTATCTAAACTTAAATTCATAAAACATACATGAACATAAAATTTTTAATGAACAGACAACTCTAAATGTATTAATATATGGCAGATAACATGTGATCAAAGACTGAAGTGTAAATAACTCTTTAAGTTCTGAAGAATATGTATGTTGCTCTCTGAATCTCAGATAGTATAAAACAGCACTTACAAGGTCACTGAGTCTAATTAGCATTTCTCAAGGAATATAAACCCTTCCAGAAAGACTCTTCTGTTGCAAGAACCCTTGAGGTAACTCAAAATTATGGCTTGTCAGCTGCATTTTAGGTAGCCACCCCTTTCCTGGTCACATACCACCTAAAGCAACTATAGGCTGTTTTTGTTTGGTTCTATCTCTTTGTACCTGTAATACCATATAATCACTTTATAGTAAATGTTCAGCATATTGTCCAAATGTACATTAATTCTATTCTGTGACAGTTCACAGAGGCTTCCAAACACAGTATTTTTCCAGTTTGTAACTGATGGCTTGATTTTTGAAACTCAGGACATGGCAATATTGGTCATATGAAGCATAGTTAGGATGTAGTAAAAAACCAGATTTCCTTTGGAATAAAGACATGCATATCGTCCAAGGATGATGAGAGTTGCATTTTGATACACTGAGTTGGGGAAGGCTCAATTAAATGAAAAAAGGGTTTGAGTGCTGCTTTGGTATAAGAAAGATTGCCACTGTATTTTTACTTGTTTTAATATAGGTTGGATTGTGCTGAATTGGGTTTTTCAGTATTTTAAAAGTGATGAATTGGATCCAGTTTAATCATACTTAAAAGAGACCCAATGAAGTAAAAGAGGCTTGAAACAGCTGTGACTATGTCCTGTTTGTTTCAGCTGTATAGTAAAGCTGGATCCAACAACAGGTTTGTAAAGCACTATAGGGGGAATTTACTGTGAACCATCCTGAGACGGCTAAGTATGGGACGGTATAGAAAAGATATAAATAAGATTAATTACTGTAGGACTGTTTGATTTTGAACAGTTTATGATATGAAATGCTGTTTCTTGTATTCATTGACTCCTTTACTTGCTCATCCTGTGGTAAATAATAATGTTCTAAAGGTGACACAGCAACTGCAGACTTACAGTTACTATTGCTTTCTTCCTTTCAGCTGCTTTTCTAACGCAGACTGTATGTCTTGATGACACAACAGTAAAGTTTGAAATTTGGGATACAGCTGGTCAAGAACGGTACCACAGTTTGGCGCCGATGTATTACAGAGGTGCACAGGCAGCTATAGTTGTTTATGATATTACCAATGAGGTAAGTAAAGTTAGTCATATTATAATAGAGGAAGTCTGGGCTCTGAATATAGTATGTCACAATGTTACTGTGAAAGTTACTTATTTTTCCTAGTCTGTCACTTTAGAAAAGTCAGCCTTTTTACCTTTGGATTTTATGGCAATTACGCAAAGAAATAAACCTACATATTTTGAAGCAACTAAAGGCCTTTGCTTGTGTAAGAGACTGCGTGCAACAAGAAGCTATGGCACCTGTAGGGATCCCTTTGTATATGGAATCCCTGATCTGGAGGTGTTTGAATCCAGCTATTGTAAGAGTTAAACATCCTTTGCATTACCTCCAGTGCCAGGTGCGAATGACACAACAACTTGTTCCCATCGTCCTCAGCATTGGGAGGTTGCATATTCAGATGGGTGTTGGCAAATGCCACAGCTTCTCAAGTATTAATTAATTCATGATAGATTGTCATGTTGAGTGAATCAGCTGAATGTGTTTCTATCATGTTTGATTATGCACCAAAACTTCCATAAGATATAACAGACTGAAGGAATTATAGCCAATGCCCTTTTTGTAGCCTATAAAATTATTGTTGTCTTTAAGTCTTGGAAAGAGTTTGCATTTCCTTTGAGCCTGGCAACCTATTCAATCCTCTCTTTTCTGTTTTATTTCCAAGGTGGTATGTTAAAATATGTTCTTGTATATTGGGAAAGGGAAAAAGTATAAGTTTCATAAGTCTGTTCAACATAGCAGTGCAGCAAAATTGTTCCATTGTTTTGAGTAACAAGGGCTCTTCATCAGGAGAAAAAAATGAATTATACTTGCAGATACATTGTAGTGCAAAATATTTTCTTAAGACTATTTGTTGCTCAGACTATTTTGGTACAGTTTCATAATTTTCGTAGAGATATCTTTGTAGCTGTAGTAGCTTTCTTCTCTCTTTGATAGTGTAGGTCTTTCTTGTATTTGTCATTATTAAAAATGAGCAAAAAAAATTAGCAAATGAAAGTGAAAACTTAAGAAGCTTATTAAATGTCAAGATAATGAGGTTCCCTGAAGATAGAAAGCTGTTTTTGTCTGCTTTGTAGAAGTCAATAAAATAGGCCCACACTTCATCCAAAAGATTTTGCTTGGATGCTAGATGAACACTGAAGTTCTAAGAATGATGGCACAGTGTTGCAGCCTTTTAAGTGCAACTAAAAGAACTATTTGGATTAATTTGAGTGCAGTCAGTACTTTAGATAGGGTGCGGAGAGATGTGTCAGTTTTGTGTGTGTTCCCTCTATGGAGACACTTTTGGCAAGAGTAGTTTTGAGTTGAATTCTTTCTGTTGACTGGGTTGCACTGGGCTGCATGTAACTCTTGGCCTAGTTTCATTTGACTTTCAGCAAAATTTCAAAAGCCCTCTGCATGTCAATTAGTTCAGACCTCTGGCAAGAACTGTCTGTCCCTTCTTTAGAGAGAAAAGGAAGGAGCAGAAAGAGAAAAGGAATAACCTACCTGGCTTTGGCTCATTGCTGGCTTTTATCTCATCCAGATGCATAACCCCCAAATTATCAATGACAGAATATGAAAAAGTATTTCCCACTTCTGATTGATGTGAATGCTAGAATATTCACCAAGTTGAAAAATCTAAATTGCTTAATGGTTGGACACTTTCTCTCACGCATTTCTGTTGGCCAAGTAAGAGAGGAAGTACAACTCCTTTGTGCTCTCTGAAAATCTTTGGGGGATTAGGGTACTCCATGAATACCTTAGAAATATCAGGTTCAGGGAGAATCAATGAAAATTAATTCAGTTTGTTGCAGTTCATGTTGGGCACATTCCATGAGTATTTTTAACATTCAACCTCTGGTTCAGCCTATTGGGAGTTTCTATGATGTCAGAATCTGGACACAGTGGATTATTTGTGTGTTAAACCTAAACTAACTGCATGTTCTTTGAGCCATGATTAATCTACATTGTTTGGTTTCAGACAGAACATAGCAATGGCCAGTGAGAGGTTAAATGTTCAAAAAAGGAGGCAGAATGTGTTACAGCAAATCTTGGATTAATTAACCCACAATTTGTTGCCATTACCTGCAAACAGCACAAAGTAGCATTTATTTCAGTAAAGAGTACAAGAAAGGGCACGGGCAAATACAGATATCCTCCTATCACCTTAAACTTCATAGTTCATTATTACATCCAAACAGTGATAGTCACATCAGTTTTCCATCTCCTGCTTTACTCTCCACTGCTATTAAATGTATGAAGTGTATTACCATATATTTCAGCTTTGTATTTTTAGTGAGGCACCAATAAATTCTTATCAAGAGTGCAAAAGTCTTTGTATGCCTGTTTCTACTTTACAAAGTAAAGTTGTGACCAAAATATATCTGGCTGATGTTTTGATGTGGACCAAATTTATTTCAATTTCTACCTTTCATAGTTTTCACAATGTTAGTATCTTAAGCAGAAGTGTGTGAATTCTTCTAAAATCAGTTAATTCACAATTTGCCACCAAATTATGCGTGAACTTGGTTATTGTCTTACAACCATTTAATGCCAGTGATACCTAAGATTGCATAATGAAAACTCAAGTCTAAATATGAGCTTGCAATCCATAATTTAAATTGATGTGCATCAGGATCTATTCCAAGTAAATGTATAGTTTAGGAGTATGTGCATGTAAGATTTTGTGTAAAAGAAGATAAAAGAACTCAAGTTAGAATATAGTTTTGGACGATGAATTCCCAGCTGTACTGTTTATAAAGACTGGTTAAGGTAGTTAAATGAATGAAGTTGAAAAAAAATACATAAACTTTATTTTTTGTTTAATTGATTGACAGGAATCCTTTGTGAGAGCAAAAAACTGGGTAAAAGAACTGCAGAGGCAAGCAAGTCCTAATATTGTAATAGCTTTAGCAGGAAATAAAGCTGATCTAGCTAACAAAAGGGCTGTAGATTTTCAGGTAAGTTTGGGTTCTTATATTTGATGGAAAATTCTAGCTTTCCTGTAATATTATCCAGAAACATAATACCCTCTCAGTCTTGTATTTGTTGTACATTATGGTAGGCCAGATCTATATTTTATAATATGCTGTGTCTACTTGCTTTTAAATCTGCACCCCTACTCACATAGGAACGAACAGACGCACACACACCATCAACATAAAACCTGGGAATAAAAGTGATTAAAAAACAGGTTAGTTTAAAGGTTTAAGTAGAATGACCAATTAGTCCAATTATTCTCAAGCAGCACACTTATGGGATATTTCAGGATTGTTTCTCCTTCCAACAAGCTATGCCTCCTGGGTTCTGATGATACAACAGGTTGTATCTTGGTGAACAGTTAGGCAAATAGATATATAGTTAGTTGACAGATATAAAACATTTGTACATTTTCCTGATTTTAGCATTTTTTGCAGATAGTCAGGTGATCACTTTTTTTCTAAAATTAGGCCCTTTAAAATATGAATAAGTGTTGTGTTTGCTTGCCTCTAGGGAGATTGTTATTTCTGGTCTTTGATTTTAGTTCTGAACCTGTATCCAAACCTATTACTGCATGTTTATCTTTGGTTCAGAAGTTTGTCATGGGTGGTATACCATGATCTTCAGTATCTACAGTTTTTTCTCACATTGTATTTCAGCGAAAACCCACTTAACCCTGCAGAGTGTATGGAAATTTAAACGCATGTTCTGTGTTCCAAAGCTGTAACTCTTAAACTCCATGCAAGCAGTACCATCTTCTTAAGGGCACAGTCCTATGCATGTTTAGACAGAAAAAAGTGTAAGCATTTTTCAGCCAGCTTGCAAAATAAAATAAGCATAGTTGACTAGGAGTTGTAGGACATTTTTGTCTAAGCATTCATAGGATAGTGCCCAAAATTGCTTTGTGATCAGGACAAGTCATTTTCATTCATTCATTCTATTTATATTCCACCTTTTGGCCTTTCAAGGAACTCAAGGTGGCTTACATATTTTTCCTCCTCTCAATCATATCCTCACAACAACAACCCTGTGAGGTCGTGTGAGCTGAATTCTACATCTCACCAACTGATTTCCCAAGCTTGTGCCTTCCAGGTGCTTTGGACTACAACTCCCAGCATTCGTGACCATTGACTATGCTATGTAGGGCTGGTAGGAGATGAAGTCCATTAGGCTGGGAAAGGCTACTTTGCATAAATATCTTATTTCTTGCTCCTATTTCAGGTTTCTCAATAGTTGACACTGTATGTACAAGGTCTTCCAGATATCAGCAATATATCAGCTGAGTTTTTCTGAGGAAAAACTATTGTCAGTCTCAAGTTTTTAAGCTTTTAAGTTCCCACAAATTCTTTATGCTTTCTTTTAGTCCTTTTTGCCACACCAGAACTTCTTTTTTAAAAAAAGAAAAAACAGAAATACATAGAATGAAAAAAGTAAAGCTACCAAGGGACCTTGTACAAAAATTGCTTATAAAACTAGATGTGGGAACATTCACAAAAAAGGAGCAATGATTATTACATCATCTAAACTTACAACTATATAATGCTAATTAAGTTAGTAAATAGCCAAATGAAGCTAATGATTTCACATGAAAAAAATGCTTTAACATAAACAACGGTAAGCTGTAATTCATCCCACAATGTATCCATAAACCTAGTTACAATTAAAAATAATGTCCCTTCTTTTCTTCCTCTCTTCCTTCTCTACCTATGTCCCCTTCTCCCCTTCTTCCTTATTTCAGAGAACAATTATACTAATCTAATCATTGTATATATTATATGTTAGTGAGATTCAAAGATTCTTTTTTCTTTCAATTACAAATAGAATAAAAATTAATAGGATTTCCATTTATCACTGAACTCATTAACTGGATTTCCTTTTTATGGCTCAAAAATATGTATTATAAGCTTTCCATTTATTACATCCTTTCAATGGTTTTCTATTTACACAGTTGGTTGATTTTGACATCACTGCATATTCAGCTAACTTATTTTTCCAACCTTTGCTGGTTGTTTTCCATTTTTTTGCCATTGTAATTCTGGCTGCTCTTATCATATATTTAAAAAATATTTAAACGGCATTTTAATTGTCAATATTATTGGATTTTATCTGGCCAGGGCGACTTATTTTATATAGTTAATTTTTGCATTTTAACTTATGTTTGTATTTTTAATTTAATGTTATAATTATTTTTTAACTTAATGTGGTAAGCCGCCCCGAGGCTTCGGCGAATGGGGTGGCATAAAAATGTTTTAATAAATAAATAAAATAAATAAAAAATTCTCACCACACCAGAGAATTTGTGATTTTCTATTTTTTTTGGAGTGCAGGGAACAGAACTCATCAGACTAGGCATGCTAAAATCCATCCTTTAAAAACAAAGCTCTGGTATCTCAGCTTGCAGTAATATATTGGTGTTAATATACAGCTACATGAAGAAAAATAAATTGGCATGCTTAACTTACAGGAAGCACAGTCTTATGCAGATGACAACAGTTTATTGTTTATGGAGACATCAGCTAAAACATCAATGAATGTAAATGAAATATTCATGGCAATTGGTAAGTAATCCTTTAATGGAAAATGTTTTTAAAACACATTCAGGTGTGTAGAATTTCATAGCATTTTTGAAACAATGCACTGGTAAGTAGACAGATTGCTTCTGAACCCTATATTCTGTTGGGCCTGTAAATGAAATTACAATTGTTACAATTTTGTGCTTTTATAGTAAACAAAAGAGAGTTAACAATGTTGAGCGATATTATCAGTTATATGGGGCATTTTTCTATTATTTCCAGTGCTTTATTTTCCCATGGATTATTTTCCATTTCCCAAGTTTGATAACAATGAATGGATGCCACTATCATCCTTGCAATAGGCAAGCATGAGGAATTGGCATATCACACACAGTTCTTTGGACTGCTGAAATTTATTAGTTTTTCAACAGTTATCATAGTTAGTTTTTTCTTTAATGTAAGGGAAGTCTATTCTATTGTTTTTAAATTTTTACAAGTGTTCTAAAAATTTTTCTCAATTTTAAATCGCATTAATTTTTTCTGCAAATATATCTGTATAGGGACTTTAAAAAAAAAACCCAGGATATGTTTAAACTGTACTAAATTCAAGTAAAATAAAAATGCTAAATCAGATCACTCTAGACATCAGAAAATGTTCAAAAACCTAATGTGCAGAAACCCAATGGAAATTTTCCAGAAGGTTTTCTAGTTCAGAATTTTCAAGAAAATCATAAGTCTAAATAAAATATTGTCCAGACATGTACATATTGGTGAACTAGTATAAATAGTATCCAAAGAATGCAGAACCTTGAAATATAAATTTACAAATGTGAATGGGTCCTTGAAGCTATTAATTTATTTGTTTCCACACCAAGCCTTTTGACTCTTACCAGAATACATTTTCTGTCTAAAGACTATGTGGGCAACCAATGACCCTCTAGATGTTGTTGGACTTTTAACCCCCATCATCTGAAATCATGGGGTGTAAACTGTCTACAGTTCACTTCCTATGATGACCTATTTATTAATTGCATTTGATTATATTTTACTCTGTCATTCTTTCAAGGACTTGGTAGTTTACATGGTTCTGATCCACCCACCAGTCATTCTCTCTTTGACCTACCCTGCAAAGTAGGTCAGACTGAAAGATGATGACTGCTCAAACTCATCTAGTCAACTTTTTGGCTCGAGTGATTTTTGTAGTCTTGTCTTAGTGTTCTAACTACTGCATCACACCTGTTCCATTCAGTTCAGTTTTGTAAGCACTTGTCATTAGTGCCTACTGAGAGATCCCTGTGGAAAACACCTGTAGGCTAGCTACCTGCAGAGTCGATTAATACAAGGCATTGTCCAGGATCCTCATTTGGAGATAGAATTGGACCATGTGATTTGACATTTCAGTCTAATAAATTTATATGAACTAGTTTTACTAGAACAATTATGGAGATGGGGCACATATATGTATAATATATTTATTGCTTATGAATGTATGCATGCACATACCATTAGATGTAATAAATGCTTACACAAAAATAAAAGATTATTTTTACTATAATTTTTTGTAGCTAAAAAGTTGCCAAAGAACGAACAACAGAATACAGGGGCCAACTCTGTTCGAGGAAGAGGAGTAGACCTTACTGAACCAACACAACCAACTAAGACTCAATGCTGTAGCAACTAAACTTCAGCTGCTTTAAACTGTCTTGAATATTCTATTGCTTCCTAACTTGTTAATAACAATGGAATTTGGAGTGTTTAACCTGGCCCAATACAGCTTCCAAAATCGAAGAGACTTATGAAATAGTTGTTTCTAATACAGAATGATTTTGACCTAATTTTTAATAACATGCATGTATCACTGGCTGTTATGTTTCAGCAAAAGAGGGGGGAAGGGAAGCTGGATAGACGTTTCAGTTGGAAGACTTATAAACTATCACTTGTCATTAGGGATAGAGATTGAACAACTCCATGAATTTGCAGCTAAAAAGTTAGTTCCTCAAGCTTTTCATATCGGTTACTGTTAAAGTGTAATGAACAGAATTGGGATTATCCATTTGTGGTATGGAAAAAACTAACTATAACACACCTGAAGATCCTGTAAGCTTATTCACAGTATTTATGCAAAATGTTGTTTATGTGGGTATCTACCATTTAAATATACATTCCACATTTTCATAATTTAACAAAATATGTGCAGCGTTAACAATTTTATTGATCTGTGCTTGCAGAACAATTGGGTTTTAGTTGTTTCATTATATGTAATTTTGTCAGCCCAGTTTAAAAGTAAAAAAAAAATCAAGTTTAATTCATTTTTCTCTTATACAATAAACAAGCAATGAATTCTAATGCAGCAAAATCTCCTTCACAAACTGAGACTTGTCCAACAAAAACTAGGTATCTGGTTTTGTTTTTAATCATTGTTGACCATAACATATTTCCCTTAAGGATAAAATTGGTCAGTGCACTAACAATTATGTACATTCAACTTGATTTTAAATTGGGATATTAATGTACTGTAAATAAGGTACTGCATTGTAGTCTACATCTGTTTAATACTCTGTACTATTTAAGAGTTGCTTAAAAGTATACAATATGTACAGTTACTTTAAAGAGCTAACATTTCTTTTCCCCAGATCTCAAGGGGATTAAGTTCTTCCTTTATGGCTAGAACAGTAATAAATGATGCTCCTGTACCTGTAACATAAGTACTACTGTCTGTCTGTAATGAATTCTGCAACTTTGTTTTCCAAAGTCATTTTATTTTGATCTGTCCAGTATATTGCACTAATTCTTTAGTTATTTTCATTATATGAAATCTACCAAGTGTCAGAAAAGATGATTTAATCTATTTAAATGTTGAACTGCTAGCAGAAACTTACATGTGCAGATTGTAAATTTGCAGTAATTTGGGCTTAGCAAGGAAAATGACAGTTCACCAGTGTTTAGTTTTATATTGAGGTGCTCAGGTTTGAATAAAGTGGTATAAAAAAGAAACTCAGTGTAATCAGTATTCTTAACCAAAGGAATACACATTTTTATATAGTTATCATAGCACAATTTATTATAACATGGGTTGACTGCAGCCCTAGTTTTCATTAGCAGGTAAATTATATATTCTGAACATAAATTGGTATCTTATCACATCCATTTAAAAGTGCTACCAAAACAGTAATATTATCTCTAGAACCTGCTTTTAGTGCAGCTTTTACAAGGTGCTTACTAATATACTTTGCTGCAAGGTCATAAAATGTCCTAGAATTGGTTTCTGTGTCTTCTGATGTTTGTGAAGAGTCATCGCTTTCAAGTGCCAATTCTGTGTTTTGATCAAGTATTTCTTCACTTCCAGATCTTGGTGGGAGGGTTTCGGTATCTTCTGAAGATGATGTAATTGAGCTCAAGGTTGATTCTAAAGAGCTTACTGATTCCTCTACTGAGTTTTCTTTAAAGGAATCTGACTTAATTATGGCTTTCTCACTTATGCTGTGTTTGGCGGGGCTTAACTGTGCATTACTTTGGCTCAGATTTTGGTCTACATCTCTCTCTGGAAAAATTTCTTGATTCAAATACCATGAATAGACGTCACCTTCCAAATCATCCAAAGGTAACTCTGAATCACTGGATGAATGCCTTTTTTTCAGTTGGGCATCTTGATACTTTTCCAAATAAGCAGAAAACATAGTTAATGTTAATAGTACTACTTCACTTTTATCTAAAACTTCCCATAGTCCATTAGAAGCTAAAACAAGGAACTGACATGAATCATCAATGGGAAAGGAAATTGTATGGGGTACAGGTATAACACTTCTTTTCAACTTGCGGTTTCCATGAAAGCCAAGGCCACGAGTATTTTTGGTAAGTCCTTCTAGAAGTCCTTTGGGTTCATTACTGCTGATGTACCCACCTTTCCGAAAAACACGGATCTTTTCTTCTCTAGAGTAAGTGGAGTGTTCTTTAGTAAGCCAATAGCTCTTCCCATTTTTGCATAAAACTGCATGAACATTACCTAAAATGTTAAACATTTGTGCATAGTAAGATCAGCATTGTCTTTTGAAGTCACTTTGACTTAAGGCACTTAACATTGCTTTTGTATTAAGCAGTGCAATAGACAGATTCCATGGCAGATGCTTCTGCATTTTCCTTTTACTGTTAACCTTTCAGCATTTCTGGATATCACAGTCTAGGTGAACAACTATCTTAATCTGAATGATGCGAAATGTTTGCTCTATATAGTTTGCCTGTCCTATGGTTTCAAATCAAGTGCACCTTTCTACACGCTTGTAAAGTTATTTCCATAGGTTACAACTGCACTAGGGGAGATGTAGCTGCTTTTGTAAACAGCCTGAATCAGCATCTTTTTCAAACACTATCAGTAAACACAGGAGGCTTCAAGTGCCAGCTAGTTGGGAGCTGTAACAGTCACTAAGAAGGGGAGGTATTGGTATGCTTCCATGAAACCGTAGAATACGCAGAAATAGAAATAAAAATTACAATACTTGAAGGACAAAGCAGATAAAGCATATGCTCAGTGGCCTTCAAGAATCACTGAATTTTGAGTACTGAGACCATAAAAAAAAGTGAAGGTGTGTGGGGAGGGGGGTGAATTTTCATCCTTGAGACCATTACTGGTCCCATCCTCAAGACATGGTATGTCTGGAATCCAAAAGCACTTCTGTAGTATTATATACCATGGCACTGCCCTGTGAGAGTCTGTGCTCTGAAACTGTATCCAGTGAGCTGGAACAGTGTAGTACTTCGACACTTAGGGAGAACTGAGAAAAGGACAGGTTGCTTACCTGTAACTTCAATTCTTGAAATTGTCACTACTGCATTCACATGGATCCTGTACCTTTGACTTTTCTAGAGCCTAGAAACTTCAGTGAAAAGCCACCCTACCCACATGTTCTAAGAATGGAGCTCCCAGCCTTTCCCTTCATTAAGAGCTTTCTCATCTAGATCACTTAGTGATTAAGATGAGTTTATTTATTTATTTGCTTTATGCCCAACTTTTTCATGTCTCATTCTCCATTCTTCTTTCATTTTAGTATTTCTATCAACATCAGAGTTGCATTTTCTTTTTAATCATCCTTTGCTGCAAGAACATGACTTTATTTTAGTAATTTACAGCCTTGGGCCCTGGACCATAAATGTGCAAATTGTAGATTTAAAATACCTCTATCAGATGACATAGAACTAGGGATATGCAGGCATTGTTTAAACTTTTCTGTGTTTCATACATTGTCAAAGCAATATCATTTAGAATTGGATTATTTTGGGGGGGACACCATATAAAGACACCAATTTAAAACAGTTTTCAAGTCTGTGGAATTTGTGTGACTTGGAAAAAGCTAGTCCGCTGTGGAATCCACCAGTCAGATTCATAGAAATTCAAGCTCATTTGAATTCATTGTGGATTCAATTGTGCATCCCTCTGCAAAACCCATGTGAGTGATGCAGAGAGAGAACAAAAAGAATTCAGACTGCCACTTTTAATGTCGGCCACACACTTTCTGGTTGCCTTCTTTTCTACCCTTGATAATCATTGCAAAAAAGTCAAAAATTGTTCAAAGCCTAATCTACTTCTAAAGTACATAAGTGAAGATATTCTGAAAGTTTATTTTCTTAGTACTGTAAATAGTCATTTTTCAACAGAATTGGTTTACAGTGTAGTATATGTGGGAGAGATCTTTGAGCACAAAGTTTAATTTGATTTGGATTAATTTCTTGGGGAATTATGCTGGGTGGGGCTAAAGATAAAAGTGGTGGAGGATAAATATAAAATCACATATTTCAGCTTTAAGGTGTTCTTATTACATAACATTTCTATACTGCCCAGAGCTAATGCTCTCAGGAAGTTCATAAATTTTAAGTCACCCATCCAGATTTCAACCAGGCCCAACCCTGCTTAGCGTCCAAGATTGTCTAAATTATTGTCTATAACTAAATCTTTTGGCATAGGAAAAATTACACAAAACCTGGAAAATCATATGATCAGTGGCCAGGAGATAACAGTTGTGGCTATCTGGGTAACCTAGGAAAATTTGGCCTATAGGTCTGGAACTTTCAACCCTTAAAGCAAAATAATGCACAGCTTGATTTCCACTGTTGATGCAGTGGATTATAATTATAATACTTATAATGCAGATTATAATACAGAGATTATAATACTGCAGTAACAACTTATGGGTGCACAGAAATGATTGATGTTCTGAGACAAGTGATGCTTGTAAATGGCCATGTTGATGGCATCTGATTGAAAGGACATATGAGAACTGCAAAAACATTGGTGTTTGTAGAGGTAAATACTCTGCTATGGACTTGCTTGTACATTTCTGGTTTAACCTCCATTGAAGGCTTCCATTGAAGCAAATTCTCAAGAAGGTACATTTGGTAGGGTTTTGTCAACAAGCCTATTCTCTTTTAAAATAAGTGATTTCCTCTGTTCCATAGCATCGCAGTTCGTGCATAGCTTCCCTTTCTTCACTGCTACAGACTCAAGCAAAAGACTGGAAGCATAGGAAGTTTGTGTCTGAACTGGGAACCCTGACTGATGATTTCTCCAAACAAGCTAGGCGTTTAACCAAAATTTGTCTGTCTGTAACAATGGGGAGAATGATATATATTTGGTCAGATTAATCTTATTGCTTTAGAATGCTAGGAAAACTGGCTTACCATTCTATTTCAACACAAGGTTTAACTGAGAAAAATCCTTAAGCACAAATATTAATTTTATTCTAAATTATTATATGCTGTTCTGAATCCTCACTCTTCATATCTAATGCTGAAGTACCCTCAGAAGTTATTCACTTTGCAAATTAGCAGTACTGACTTAAATTGCGCCACTCATACCGATAGGTCAAAATGGGTATGGTGGTGGAATGTGGTTCAAGGACTGGATACGTACCTATGTTTGCAATATGCATTAGCCCGACACTAACTTCATCTGAACTAGTATTGTTTTCAAGCAGACTCCCTTCCTTGATCTCTTTATTATCAGCAATCTGCTTATTGTCTCCAATATTATTTTCTTTTCCATCATTTATTGTTTCAAGGGGTTCTTCTTGCTGCTGTCCTGTGATGCGTCCTGTCCCTGATCCCATGATGATTTTTTCCTTTGTTCCGCTTATTCTTTCAGGCAGCTGTGATTCCTCTTGCATGAGGTATGGTTCTTTTTTGTCATTTATTATTTCAAAAGATTCCTCTTTCTGCTGTGTGATGCCCTGCTCTTTTTCAGACTTTCTTCTTTTAAGGAGGTCTTCTCTCTGCTCTATGACATTCTCTTCCTTTTCATCATTTATTATTTCAGCAGGTTCCACTCTTTGCTCTGTGTTGTTCTGCTCTTTTTCATCACTTATGCTTCCAAGGTGGTCTTCTCTTTCCTCTGTGTTGGTCTGTTCTTCTCCATCGCTTATGCTTTCAAGGTGGTCTTCTCTTTGCTCTGTGTTGGTCTGTTCTTCTCCATCACTTATGCTTCCAAGGTGGTCTTTCCTTTCCTCTGTGTTGGTCTGTTCTTCTCCATCACTTATGCTTCCAAGGTGGTCTTCTCTTTCCTCTGTGTTGGTCCGTTCTTCTCCATCGCTTATGCTTTCAAGGGGGTCTTCTCTTTGCTCTATTATATTCTCTTCCTTTTCATCATTTTTTCTTTCAAGGGGGTCTTCTGTTTTCTCTACAAAGTTCTGTTCTTCTTTGCCATGCACTCTTTCAAGGGGTGTTTCCATTTCCCCTACAATGTTCTGTTCTTTTTTGTCATTTATTCTTTCAAGGGGTTCTCTCTGTTGTTCTGGCCCTCTGCCTGACCCCATTTCTGTACAGCTTCTTTTCTTTGCTCTTATCCTTTCAGGCAGCTCTTGCTCCTCCTCTTGTATGTTCTTCTTATCCCTTTCAAGCGTTTTCCCCACCTCTGGTTCTTCTTGTTTTTCATTGCTTATCTTTTCCACTAAACAGATGGCAGCTGCACAGCTACTCCAGCGAACCCTGGAAACTTCATTTCTTCCAAGGCACAAGAGCTGGTCCATTCGCCAGAATGACTTAGCATATGCTCTGTGAATCCATTCATACTTGTTTTGCTGAGTTTTCTTGCTTTGGACTCTCTTAAAAGTAAAAATTTTCTCCCTTACTATATAATCTGCCCGAAAGACAGTGCGAAAAGAATCTAGTACTTCTTTTTCAGCTTGACTTACTTGGTAAGAAAGATCTCCATGAGAAAGCTGGTCAAGAAGTAAAAGGGGAAGCTCAGCTGAAGCTGTCCGTGCAGCAGAAATTCCATTGCTTCCATCAAACAATCCAAGGAAACATGTTCCTTTCCTATTTCCGTAATTGTCCAACACAACAAATACATCTTCCAGGTCTATGTTCCAAATAGCATTTTTGTCTTGACAGACTGCTATGGCTTTTATTAGTGGGTTGCTTACTTCTTGAATATGCACAGAACTTTGAGACACACTCTTGATGCAAAAATATGGAGCAATCTTGAGACTTTCCTTCAGGAGATCCACAGCACAGTCAATTTTCTCTCTCTCTCGTTCAGGATACTTAGCCATTCTTCTTTTTAAAATTAGTTTCTTTCTCCGATGGGCTATCTTTTCCATATCTATTGGTTCCACCCATGGTCTCCGATAATCCAGTACAGCCTGAGCCTGGTGGGTTTTTTTATGATGAAATAGCTGGCTAATGTGTACCTCTTTCTGACATATAGAACAAAGGACTTCAAGGTTGAGATGGCCAACTTTCTTGTAATCAATGTTGACCACTTTTGTTGAATCATCGTTGGCCTTGTGAAATTTAGAGCTTTCCGGTCCTGTTTGACACGTCATTCTACAAAACAGTAATAATTGAAGTCTTATCAGACAAAACTAAGATACTTGCTAGTGTCCAAAGAACCTTGCAAGCCAGTTGGGCCTTTGGACTTGTGTTTCTCTAGTAGCTGCCACACACTGTATGCCAAACTACTTTAAAAATGTGTGTGTGGACTGGGGGTGGGGGAGTAGTTCAAAGCAGTTTAGTGCTGATGCGTGAAGACACTGAATGCACTGAAGCTCCCAAGCAACTATACTCAGTAGCATCTTACCTTTGAACCAGAAGAATCCATATGACAATTTTTCCAACTTCACCTAGTGCTCTGCAGATATGTTGGGCCACAACTCCCATTATCCATGGAAATTGTAGAGTTGTAGTCCAATACAACTGGAGAATCAGAAGAAAGGATTGCTGCTGCACAGCCATTTAGACTAAAAGCTGTCAAGAGGCATATAGTCCATGAATTTGTGGACTCCCCTTTAAAAGCCATTCAAGCCTAAGACAATTGTGCATTCTGTAAAGAGTAACTTCATTTTTTGCTTGCTGTGAATGTACTGCCAATCAGTTTCACATGATGACCTTAAATTTGAATATTTTGAGAGAGGGGGAAATGTATCTCTGGCCAGACTTATACCCTTCCTGTTGTCTTGCTTCACAGGGAGCATACATTTTCAGCATGCCCTCTTCCATTACTATAATACTTTCTTTGAGATGAGCTGTCTGCAAGTATGCACAGTATTCCAGATATTACAGTCCTGTGCATCTTATTTTCAGTGTTGACTCATAATAATAACCCTTAATGTGGTATTTGCCTTTTTCACTGCCTCCACACATGAGTTGATGTTCTCATGGAGCTTTTCACCATGATCAATATCTTGGTTAGCCATTACTAGTCTGCGCCCTATCTATCTATCTATCTATCTATCTATCTATCTATCTACAATGTTAATAATTAATAAAAGACATAAAGGACATACAATGTGTTAATAGAATAAGCATAAAATACATTAAACACATTAATAAAATATTTAAAGTTACAACATTTTCCTTCCGTACACATCATTTTATTTGGATCAAATCTCATTTGTCATGGTTCAGAAAGAGCCTTCCATTGGGTCTCACTATCCTTAATATTTTGGTTTCAGCTGCAATTTTTGAATAAATTAAATGGCAATAATCCTGTCCTAAAGGTGCCTGAAATGTGTGTTCACATTGTTTCTGCTCTATACAGTGAGTTGCTTAATGCCAACTTGGCTCATCATGTGGATAATCTTCCTGACAGCAACTAGGCCTGACATGGAGACGACTCACACAGTATATACAGATCCTTGCAGAGACAGCAAATGCAAGAAATAGCTCAACTCAAGAAGAAGGAGTTCTGCACAGGGAGTTCCTAGCAAGCTTCACATGAAACATACACAGAGTTGTACTAACTGAATCTATTTTGCTGTCTCCAGTAGTGGCAATATGTCAGTTACTTCCTCTGAAAGTAGTAGCAGACTGATAGAACTTGAGATAAATGGTTGCCAAGTAATTTTACAGAAAAGGAGGAAACTAGGCCTGTAAGCCATTGGAGAAAACCTTAATTAATCAATTAAAGTTACATAAATCTAAAACGGCAGGCAATCATTCTGAAGCAGAAAGCATACATGAGGAGCAGATACATTCTTAGAGGGTTTTTTCCTGGATATGAAAGTATGGGAGATTACTCTTCAAAACCCTCTGCAGTTTTTAAAGTATGGGAAATTTTAAAAATTATAATAAAGTATTTTAAAATACTAAAATTTAAAAGTAAAATACTTGTGAACAAATGCACCAATGCACAGGTTAGAATAAGGTAAAGGTAAAGGTAAAGGTTTCCCCTTGACGTTAAGTCCAGTCATGCCTGACTCTAGGGGGCGGTGCTCATCTCCATTTCCTAGTCGAGGGAGCCAGCATTTGTCCACAGACAGTCTCCGTGGTCATGTGGCCGGCATGACTAAACACCAAGGTGCACGGAACGCTGTTACCTTCCCACCAAAGTGGTATCTTTTTATTTGCATGCTTTCGAACTGCAAGGTTGGCAGGAGCTGAGACAAAGCACGGGAGCTCACCCCGTCTGCAGATTCGAACTGCTGACCTTTTGATCAACCAGCCCAGCGGCTCAGCAGTTTAAACCACTGCGCCACCTGCATCCCTTCAGAATAGCCTTTAGAATATTTAGGTTAGAATACAGTGGTACCTTGGCTCATGAACTTAATCCGTTCCAGGTCGTGACCCAAATTGGTTGTGAGCCAAGTTAAATTTCCCCATAAGGTTCAATGTAAATAAGGTTAATTCGTTCTGTAACCATTTTTTAAATCAGAAAAATGTGAAGCAAAGTGACGACAACAAAGATGGTGGCCATCTCCGCCCCCCCCCCCAACCCAAGCACAAGCATGGCCATCTCCCCGCCAGCCCAGTATGACCGAGATTGCGCCTGTCATCCCTGCACGTGCCTGTCATTCCTGCACGTGCCCGTCATCCCGGCGCTCTCGGGTGCGGGGGAGAGATGGGTGTGATCACAGGCACACTGTGGGGAGGGAGAGATGGGTGCAAATGGTGCGCTGGGGGTGGGGAGATGGCCGCGATTGCAGTTCCGTTCATGCAGGGAAGGTGTGCCTGATGAGAGGCGTGCTCCTGCAGGAAAGACAGGCAGAATCTCAGCCATCTCCCCTGTGCCTCTGCTTTGCTGATCCCATCTGTATTCAGAATCCCTTTCGAATATTTAGGTTAGAATAGCCCTTTTTTAAATACAGGAAGTGCTTGAGGAAATTGTGCATGGCTTTCAAAGATGGACGCATTGTGCCTCCCACATTTGAGTGAAGCCGTATCTAGTGCTCCTGCCTTCTGCTCTACCACACTGAATACCTATAGCATCTGAGGAAGTGGTCCATCTACCCCATTGCCCTAAGGGGAGATGCTGCCCCTCACTAATGGGGAGGGAGTAGGTTTTGACAGGAATGGGAAAAAATCCTTTGAGAGTCTGCTGGGCATGTACAACATTCACACACTGACTCTCATTGGTTTTAGTTTCTTTTTTAAATCACCATTGTCAAAAAATTTCATGCTATATTTCGTGTTCTCCACAGAAGGTGATTTCATTGCAATAAAACTTATTTTATAGATAACTATATTCCTTTCTCACTCTCTCACGTGAATAGACCACCCTTCCATCAAAGAGCTTGGGATGGTGTACATGATGATTACCACAGTCTTGTGAAAGGGGATAAAAGAGCCACCCTTGGGAGGGACTAAAGCATCTGAGAGACTATATGATAAATGGTATTGCTCCCTCCTGAAGCTGCAGACAGAGCTGTGGCCTTGGGAAGGGAAATCTGAGTCGGTTGGATACTCCACTTTTCCCATTGGCCATGTCAGCACATCTCCAGTCTGGGGGAGAAGAGGCTACGGAACTCCCAATTACAGGCCTTCAAGGTTCCAACTCCACCCAGCGAAGAGGGTTAGGCAGGCTGAGAGACTTTCAAACATTAAATGCAATGTGGAGAGAACAGGAGCAAAAAAAAAAAAAAAAAAAATCTTGCTAGTAGGGCTTAAAATGGATGGGGGTTTGAAGATTGGAGCTTTGTCTAATTGGTATTGATTTCATGAAATTGTGCCATTGAGCAAGATGAGGGTGACCTGATTCATTTTAAAATTATACAGTGAGCTTCATGGAATGTAGGGATTCAAACCCAGGTGTGTCCGATCCAAATCCAAGAGTCTAACTTCTCTTATGAATAAAAATTAGATACAACTAAAGCCACCACATTAATGATACAGTGTGGACTACATTTTCCATCCCACAAACCCCTCCTGAATTGGATGATGGGACAATGTCCATATGTACAGTAGATCCAGGTTTAATCTTCACTTTTATCACATTCAATGCTGTTCAGCCCTGAATCTGGACACAGAAAAGAGGTAAGTTGTATATTCGACACACAAACATCATTCTGAAAGTCTTTATGCAATCAACCCTTTTCTTGTGGTATTGCCCACAATTGTTACTGGGAGAGCCATTCTCTCTCAGTATAGTTCAGTGTTTGTTAAAAGCCTGTTGTGACATGCCCTGTCATCTTCCTGTTCCATGAAAAATAACGATTTGTGTGTCTTTACATGGGCCTTTTATACTGCAGTATTCAGTCCTCAGCCTAATACTGCACTCTCAGCATATGCTAAAGAACAACTTGTCCCACATTCTATGTATTTCTTTTTTACTCAGGGAAATTCTGTAAAAGTGTACCTCTAGCTTCTAAAACTTGTGTGTTCTTTGGAAGCCATTTCTCTTGCTTGCTGTTGTCCCCTTGCACCAGATTACTGGGTGGGCAATGTTTACAGTTATTACTATAGTAACCATATTCTGAAACAATAAGATACTTGTCAGTTATATGACATAATGTCAAGCTGAGTCTGCATTTTCTGCTGCTTTTCCATAGATTCTGTATATTCCTAGGGACACAACCAAGAAACATCTGGGAAGAGTCATGCATCTGATGAAGTGGACATCTATAAAAGCTTATGCCAGAATAAATGAGTTTGTTTTAATGTGCCACAATATTTTTTTTCTTTTTAAATGGTTACAGTTGCTTTATAAACAAGTCAGAGTTGCTGAGTGTATGGGGCTGAAAGCTCAGCTCATGGAAACCCATCCAAGGGCAGTTTCATTACAGTTCTCATTGTGCAGTACAGTCACACGGTACAGCTGTTCAGTGGTTGTATCACATTGAAATCAATGGTGTTTAGACATGACTAATTAAGGACAGGACATTTTGGAGAGTGCTCATTCATAGGTTGGCCTAAATTGGAGATGACTTGACGGCACATAACCCAATTCAAGTTCTATTGATTTCAGTGCATCCAACTCAGTATCTGTTTTATATCATATTTTGTTAGACAAAGGGAATTCACATTTCCTCTTAGCTGTAGTGCCACTTGAGACATTTGAAAGACCTCCTTCTGTTTATTTGCTAATTAAACCAATTCATACAGATTAATTTACTATAGATGGAAGAGCAAACACTGTTCAGAAACTGCAGCCAGTTCTAGATTATAAAGTTTGTTTTTTTTAAATTATACTAGTATTTAAAGAAAATCTTGAACTCAGTTCAAAGGGGTGGCACCTACTCTTAAATGTTATATTAGAACATTTATTCTAATATCAGTCTGCTTTAATATACTGATTTGTAATGTAATTCTATTGTTTCATATTATTTTTTCTTATATTTTTATCTTAGATGGCCTAATTTTTTTAAAAAATAATGTGCTGAAAGTCTCTTCCAGCTGTTCCTATCATCTGAGACAATAAGTGGCAACCAGAGAGAAGGGATTCTTAGTTGTGGAACTGTTTTTCGAATTCCTTCCTCAGAAAAGTTTGCCATGTGCCAATATTGCTGTCTTTTTGACACTAGGTAAAAGTTTTTGGTGTGTTATTTTAAATCATCGTGATTTCCTATGAAAGTATTACTGAAGGGTAGGATATATACATCTTTAAACAATGGGGAAACTCCCCAAATTTTTTAAAAAATACATCAAAGCTCACTACAAAGATCACTACACAGGTAACTTCTATGCAGACTGGCAAAAAATTATAAATCCGTGATATAACAAAAAAAAAATGCAACCACTTCAAACTCATGGACTCTTATGAAAATATTCATTGGGTTAAAGAATGCTATGACTAGATCTGTACATAAGTAATAATAGAATTTATGAATATTCATAAATTGTAACAGAGTGGCTGATCTCATTGTATTCTCATGTTATATTGTTGAGTTTACGCTGAAATAGAATATGTGTGTGTGTATCATCTCAATTTATATACTGCTACCAGCAAATCAATCCATCCCTGTGGTTATTCTTAACAGGACTCTTACTCAAGAATGTTGAGTGTATCTTCCTTGGTTGCTTCTGCAGTTAAGGGTTTTGGAAAGATTTCCTGCACAGATTTCCTGCACCTCAATTCTGCTGGTCCTCTTACTCTGTGTAGGTTTTGGCTGCTTACAGATGGGCTGGAGCTTGGTTCTTCAATCTTTCCTCTTTCCAACTGCTCCACCTCTCAAGGAATTATTCCAGTTATACAGTTTTCATAGAATCATAGCAGGGTTGGAAGGGGCCATCGGGTCCAATCTCCTGCTCAGTGCAGGAATCCAAGTTAAACCATCCCTCTCAAATGATTGTTCATTTGCATCTAGAATGTCTCTAGTTTGGGAGAGTCTGCAACCTCCCTAGGTAATTTTGAGTTGAATGCAGCAACCATAATGAGAAGCTATTATAGATACTTGGATTAACACAACTATTTAAAGTGTTGAAATAGATGCCCAGCACAATTCCCAAATGCTAGAACTGCCAGTGGCAGGCCTAACTCCCTCCCCGTGGTCACTACTTTGCTCCACAGCTGACATCACCATATAGTCAATGATCATGGATGATGGAAGTTGTACTCCAACACATCGGAATTAGCGATCCGTTGAGGAAGGCTCCATGTCAATCCACTGTTCCTAAGAATGCATTCATTTTCTGGAATAAGTTATGTACGATCGTATTTCTAACACAATTATTTTAAAAAGGAAAGTCGCCTTCCTTAGTCGCCATCCTAAATACAAGGCTTGCCATAACGGGAGAAAATAACACGTGAAAGCGGGAACAAACGGCTTTGCCAGCACTTAGGCGAGTGCTTCTTGCGAGAAACAGGTGCGGGAGGCACTTCTGCCTTCTTGAAAGGCTTCCTGGAACTCTTGTGTACACTCAGCCCCGGCATTACTTCTTCGTTTCCCGATTATGAATCTGTTATGTCGGCACGCTGGGGAGGGGGGAGCAGAAGTCTCTTGGTCACCTCTGAGAAACGCTCCAGGATAGCTCCAGGAGCCACATACAGACGCGCACGCGCACTCTGCGGCACCTTAGCGACTCCCCGCTTTATTGTGGCACACACGGTCGCGTGTCAAAACACATCAGCTCATCTACACGGCGCCGGAGGACTCTTCTTTTTTCCTCCTCCTCCTTCCTCCTCAGGAAGGTTCCTTATGCCCCCGATGGCGTATTGAAGCGGAGGGAATTTGCAAACCACAAAACAAAGCCCCGCCATTTCTTCCTCTTCCTCCCCGCTCTGGAACTGTAATTCTCCTGCAAGTCCGTTCACGCCTCAATGGCCACCGCAGCATTTCCAACGCCACCCAGGCTGGGGCCAAGCGGGCGGCAAAGGCGTTGGAGCGGCTCATGGCGGCGGCTGTGTTGCTAGGCTAGGACTGTTGGGGACGCCACTGCACTGCTGCTTGGCTTCCTAGGCTGCGGAGGAGGGATAGGCCGTGTCGCCGCCGCCGGGGCTTTGCCTCTTGCCGCTCGCTGCCAGACAGCGATAACCCAGCCAGGCTCCCGACAACATGTCCGTCTCTCCCTACCCGCTGGCTTCTTAGCGGACGGACGCCTCCCCCGCCTCCTCCCCGCGGCAGGACCCGCCCGCGGTGTGGCCTGTCCCCTCCCTCCTGGGGGAGCAGCCGGCGGCAGCAAAGCAGAGAAAGGGGAGGGTCCAGAGCGCTCGACGGGCGCACTGAGCCGGGCACCGAGCGAGCCTGGCGGCGGCCACCGCACCCCGAGCAAGCCTCCTGCCGGCCGGGCTGCGGCATGTCGGAGGCTGGCGCGGCCGGGCCGGGAGCTGTTGCTGCTGCCGCCGCCGCCGCCGCCGCTGGTGGCGGCGGTGGAGGAGGAAGCAGCAGCAGCAGTAGCAGCGTCGGGGGCAACGGTGCCGGTGGCGCCGGAGCGCCTCAGCAGGGCTCCCCGGCCGCGGGAGGGTTGGCCGCTTGCGGACCCGCCCGAGCTGTTATCGCTGCAGCCGCCGCTGCTGCTGCCGAGAGCCCCGCAGGAGGAGGAGGCGGCGGCGGCGGCGGCGGCGGCGGCGGGGCCCCCGGCTCGGCTCGCATTGCGGGGAAGAAGGCGCAGCTCCGCTCCGCACCCCGCGTCAAGAAGCTCGAGAAGCTGGGCGTCTACTCCGCCTGCAAGGTACCCGCCCGGCCCGGGGGTGAGGGACGAAAAGCACCATAAAAAGGGACGGCGCCAACGGCCGTCCGCGGACGGCGCCCTGTTCTTTGTCAGTCCATAGAGGGCGCCCCAAGTTGCCCGCTGGTGTGTTGTAGTGCCGTCGGAAGGGAAGACACGGGGAGTGGCCCGCTCCGCCGCGCCCGACTCGTTTGGAAACCGTGAGGCCCCTTCACACTGAGCGGCGGGGCCGTGCTGCGTGTACGCCCGCACGCACGCGTAAGCGAGTGTTTTCCTGCCCTCCTTCCCTCTTGTTGTAAGGCTGGCAACAGGTTCTCCGCTAGGGAAGTTGAGATTTCCTAAGTTTGTTCTTCCTGAGCCTGGTTTTGCAGGGTGCGTTAAGGATACCTTGATTTGAATGCCATGCCTTTCCCCATCGTCGTGCCTTAAAAGTGGATTCGTCGTGCACACAAAGACACGCGTTTTCTTTAATGCTCATGCAATAGGACTGTAGCACTACTCATATGTTTTGCTGCGGAAGTATGGGGGGTAGTTATTCTGAATTAGTTGGTTATTGGTATTCATTTTTGGATAGATTGGCTCAGAATACAGTGTTCATGTCCTGTACGTGCAAATCATGTACATGCTTCAAAAGAATAGGCATGAGGAGTCTGTTGTGGTTGGAAGTGAAATAATTTTGGCTCCCAATTTTTTTTTTCCTTTAATATGGGCCTGATTGTGGGTAGGTAGTGGGTAAGGAAAAGCACTGGGTGCATGCTTAGTGCTGCTCAATTCTTCACTAGTGGTGTTCTGTGTCCTCCAAGTCCTTATGCCTAAGCACCTCAACATAGTTCTCTTCCTTGGCAGTTTGCAGAGCAGTTGCCTAACTTATCCTTTTCCTTGCGGTTTCTTCCCTCTTGAGCTCCAGGGCAAAACTTGGCCTCTGTTCCTGTGCTGTAACCCTTTTTGTCCCATTTCAGTCATTTCTGTGTGACCCATTTTCACAGAATTGGCCTTATTATAACTTGCAGCGCCTGACCCTTTCAGTTTCACCTTCCTAACTCCCTACTGACTAACCTGGCCTTGACTTCAACGTCCATGTTCCATGTGCCTTTGCTTCAACTTCCTGCCTTGCTGTCATTTTTCTGTACCAATATCCCCTTAGTGCTAGATTTATCATTTGGCACATACAATCCTAGTCTGTGTTAATTTATAAAGAGTGTTTTCCCCCCTTATGTATTGGGGTGAAGGTTTGCACGGGTTTGGAGGAGGCTGACTTCTCTTCACTAGCAGGAAAAGAAACCAATTTGTAGGCAATTGTACAAAGACTTAGAACTGAGACTGTGAGGCAGGATGTCAGCTTGACTTTCAGTGAAGTTGATATGTAAAGAGATAGGAGAATGCTACATTTTCCAAAGGCAGGAAAACTGAGGCCCAGCAGGATATGCCAGTAGTTGTTTATACTGTATTATTTGCTTGGTAAAATGGTGCCACAGCTGCTTGTCATGTAAACAGAGGATTCAGCATCGAGACAAACCCTCTTTTAAGTGCCTGCTGTGTGTGTGCATTAAGAAATAAACAATCCCTCCTTTTTGCTTTTGTTTTTCACGTTGTGTTTCTTTTGCAAGAAAGCCATTCCAGCACTCTGCCTGCATCCCGTTGTGTGCAGTGCCAGGGTATTTGGGGGAGGAGTGCAGAGAAGGAGAAGCATGCATTGGGGACCTGCCACTGTAGCTCCTCCTGCTCGCTCCCCCCTCTCCCTCTGCCTGCTCTTGGCAACAGAGCCTTTGTTTTGACAGGATGACAGCTGAAGGAGGTGGAGACTGTGGCTTGTTCCTTCTGCAGCCTGTGGCTGGCAGAAAAGCAAAACAAAAAACGGGATTATCAATCATGTGAGGTCAGAGAGCTCAGCAGTCAGGAAGCACATCCTGAGGATCTTTCTCACTCCTTCTCTCTCCGTCTTTTGTTACAGTACAAAGAAGTTAGGTTAAGCTAACAGCAATTTAGTCTTTAATCCAGTCCTTCCTCACAGAAAGTCAAGATGGTGTATGTGATATTCCCTCTTTCCCATTTTATTCTGGCAACAACCCTGTGAGGTAGGTTAGATTGAGTTCTGGAGATTAGCCCAAGCTGAGTAGGGATTTGACTGATGTTTTCCATGGTGCCACTAGCACTAACCATTCCACCTCACTGGCTCTCAGTGACCTGGTTCTCACATAGTGGCTAACTGTTGGTTGTTTAACCCCTTAGTGGCTAACCAAACTGCCTGCCATGTGCTCATTGCTTAAACTTTTAATTAGTGACAACTATAGGCAATTGCTGGGCTAACTACTAATCCATCAAGATTTCTGGGTTCAGATGTCAAAATAAGAGCCCAGAACTTGACGTGGAAGTGACAAGTGATGCTTGTTTATTGTTATTTGCTCCTGACAGCTCCTGCATTATGTAGATTAGGAATAGTCAAGTTGTGTAAACCAGGTTTCTATGTTTAATGATGATATGTTTTCATGTGTTTAAAATGATAAGAAAAATAATATGTTTCAAACATTGTTGATATAAATATAGCAATATGTTTGCATATTAAACGTAATATAATGCTATGTTTGAAACATTATATACACAAAAGTTATGAGTCACTTAAAACTATTACAATTTTAGGTGCACGCTAAGATTGTCCATCTAATACTATATGCTGTGAATGAAACAAGCACATTTGTAAATGCATCATTACATAATTTCCAAAGCGTAGCTATATCAGTTTATTGCAGGAGAAACAGAAGTCTTCTGATACTACAAGAGTAATATGTTTATTCTGGCATAAGCCTTTGTGGATTAAATATATTGATTATACTGTGCATGCTTTAGAGCAGCTATGGGTAACGTGGTGCCCTTAGACACCTTTGTAGGGCAAAGTGAGGGAGTTTAGCTTCTCCCATCACCTTTTTGCACAAATGCCTGTGGTTTGTTTGTGGAGCTCAGAGTTATTCTCAGGAAATGAATGTAGCAGTGGCCATAGGCCAGTGCCTTCATCTGCAGTGCACACATTTTGTAGGGATGCCCAGGAGAGTTTTTCAAAATGCCAGATGTGTCCTGGTGCCCAGAGCTTGCTTACCTCTGTTCTAGAGAGGATTGGCACCAGCTTCCTGTTATGTGTATACTTACTTGACAGCAAACCAAGTTTACTGTTGCACAGTAATTCAAAATTTCCAGTGTGTGGAGTGAGTGCCGTAGGATCTTTCAGTACTCTGAAGTTTAATAATATATAAAAGTTTGGTCTTTGTTTGGAACTGTTTTTATTCAACACTAGCAAACACATCCAACTTCCCCTAGGTAACACCAGCCCTTGGTATAATAGGGCAAAGTCTTTAAGAACACTTACACAGCTGTGAGGTGGAACACTGAATGAAGATTTGCCTAGTCACACCCCTAGGCATGGTCTGTCATCCTGAAAGCCCTTGAGGGGAATCTGCCAACTCTTTGAGCAGGGTGCCCCAAAGCAGGGAGAGGGGCAGGAATGGGGTTGTTGAGGATTAAGCAGACTCAAGGAGTTCAAACCTATGTTCATTGTTGAGTTCAAACTTTGGGTTGTTCAGCAACCAGAAGTCCCAGGTTTGGATATTGTGACAAACAACCTAGAAATGGGGTTGTTTAGCAAAGTGATGTTATGAGGAGTTAGGAGAGTATATGTTTGCTCCTGCAAGGCCTTGGTAATTTATGGTTGTTTAACCCATGAATTGTCATTATATACAAATCAGGTCAGTAAAACAGGTTGGTAACAAGAGTTCTTAAGAGACAAGGGAAAGCAAAATAAGCACAACACAGGAAGATAAAAAATATGAATTAATGGATGAACATGGCAGCCAGGAAACTACAGGAAAGAGTTAACAGATTCTAAACATGACTCACTCTAATATGATGTGTTAGCTAAAGTTGAGTCTCTTTAATTACAAATCTGTACCAAACAAGAATTGAACTGTATAAAGATCCTTACCAAATAAAACACTGAATTACAGTAAATATTGTTATTTTACAGAAGAGAACCCCAAATTAACTTGCTTCTGCTGTTTATGTAAATCTGCTGTGTTCAAAAATTATACAACTCTGTATCTACAAAGATAGGGCCAAAATAGGTGTGGCATCAGAGCTGCACACAAATAGTGTTAGACATATAACCTGAAAAAAGTAGCATTCCAAGCCAAAATGGTCATGGAGATGAAGACGCCACTTTGAAAATGATTAGGGGAATATTTTACTCAGGTCTCAAATTAGAGGGCTACTTTGGATAATTCTGAATTACAGAGAGATCAGGTTCTACGAACTTTGGAAAAAATAAGGATAACATTACCTTTTGGATGCCAAGAGCCCTCAAGGCAGCTTCGAGTATAAATTAAAAACAATAACATTACAATAATACTACAAATAGTAAGGTCAGAGTTTACAGTTAGAGCAACACTGAGCCATTTATAAGTAAGTTAGTTCATGACTGAGACCTTCTGATCTGCAGCTCACACTCCTACATCTAGGCTATAGCAATATCAACAGTTATTCCTTGTTTTACACACTTGTTTTACACACTTCATCACAGTAGCCACTAATATGTTACGGTGTTATGACTAGCACCTTAATATTTGCATATTTAGCAAGACAATCTAAATCATGCTATTCACCTCTTGGACACGCCAGTTTTATCCATGATTAGTTTTACTTCTTTAACAGTGGTATATCATGCAAGGAAGCTCTGAATTACCATCTTATCCATCTAAAGGAAAGTTATACCATAAATATTAGCATGATTCTCACTAGCACTGCTTCAAACTTTTTTAGAAAGCTTTCAAAGCAAAATGCCATATTTACACAAATAAATGATTAGCTCCTTGACATCTTGCACCCCTCCCATAACAGCTGAGACTGAAAAAAGACCTCCATTTCAATTGCTCTGTGTGTGTGTGTGTGTGTGTGTGAGATTGGCGGGGGAGGAGATAATTTGAAAGCGTTGCATCTGGAAAGTAAAGGGTTAACTTTTTCTTCCCTGCATAGTGCATCATTACCCCTAGTTTAATGGGCTAAGCGTTGGGGTACATACTGGAAAAGAAAGCAAATGGCTGAAAATCTCTTACTGGGAACTGTTTCCTTCTTGTGAAACTGTGGACCAAACCTATCAGAAATGACCAGACATGCATCTGCAATGCCAGTGTGTGTTTGACCAAGTGCACATACAAATTGCAGTGACATATTTTAGAACTTCTCTATATACGTATTTATTTATTTCATTTCTATTACTGTCCCACAGCCAACGTTCTCTGGAGCTTTACACAGCACATAAAAATAGATGATAAAAGTACAATAAACATATCATAAAATTAGAAAAAATATGTAAACGTTTTAAACATCTAAAAACAGATCATAAAAACAATAACAAGGAATAAGGAAGGAGGACTCCGCAAATCAGCTGGTGATCCCCCTCACGCCCTGGGTTGCTGAGTAAGTCTTTAAAAGCCTCAGAAAAGAAGGCCGTCTTAAAATATAATTGGTGCTCCGCTTTGGTCTGCTTTCCTGTTGTGCTCTCGGAACTTGAGTAGGGAATCACAGCAAAAGACATCTGCAGCCGGACTGCATTACATTACCATAAGGTCACATAATCATGGTTAGTTTACTTCTTCCCTCCTGTTTGAGAAGTCTGTTTCTTGCTATTTATCTGCCCTGTAGCCCAAGGGCTCTCTGGGCTGCTTACAATAGTTACATATTGGCATAGGCCGAGGTAGTAATATAACCACGTGAACCAATTGAATATAGCCAGTATTGCACAAAGATTTTCATTTGGTAAACTAGTCCTCAGAAAGATTTATTTCTGGATATATGACCAATTTGTAACAAGTCATCACAAGAATTAGTCTTTTCCAATTGCTGTTGTGTTGCATTCCCTGAAACTCCCCACTTTGTGTGTTTGAATGCCTGTTTGTTAATAGTTCTAATCCATCCTGGATGCTACTGTGGGACTAGTTCTGTTCTTACACTCTTGTCCCTGGGATTGTGATCCCAGCCAGCTAGGAATCATATTATGTGTTATATATTATAATCATATATGATATTACATACGATGACACAGTGATACCATAGGACCAGTCAGATTTACCTGTGTGGCCAAGTCATGAAGCCAGTGAAGAGTGAAGACAATGCTTTCTGCTGTGAAGTCAATTCAGAATGCAGGGAGGAAGCATTGCCTTTATTCTGAAAAGATGCCAGACATTTCCAGACCACCTCCCAATTATTTCTGGAAGAGTGGAGAGTATTGAGTGGCATAGGGTTGGAAAAGTTTGCAAAATATACTACCTTGAGTTATATCACTATTTGCACAAGATGCATTGCATGCAAGGGAATGTCAAGCTTTGATATGAGTTTAAATGTGTGTGTGTGTGTTATGAATTCATATAAGTAGGATATTTCATTGGATTGTTCTAAAGATGGACAAAGTAAGATTTATAAAATACTTTGTAAACTTGCAGCACACTTTAAACATTTTAATTTTAGATGTAATTTATATTGGTCTTGTTTGTATGTGATAGGAGCAAATCATGAGTTAAGTAACCCACAATTTTCTAGGGAACATGCCACTTGCATTTTTGGATATACAACCTCTGCTATGGGTTAATCATGGGTTAAACAACCCAAAATCAACTTAACCCAGTTCTCAGGTAATTAGTTGCTATGTGAGAACCAAGTCATTGAATTGAGTATGAATGAAGCGCAATACAAACTATAATTGAAACCTTTACAGTGCTGTGGTAGATGTGTTCCAGTACAGAGATGCATGTATGCTTGGAAAACAGGATCTCCAGTGGAGCTGAATCTACACAGTGTATACCATTCCTCTTTCATTAAACAAAATGTCTCTGATGCCATTCCTAATACACAAGGCTAAATGTCAGGCCCAGAAATCCTTTCAGGCTCTTTTTCAGTAGGCTACAGTGAAAGCAAGATCAACTGAAGGCTGCTGTTCCTGTTTTGTAATAACTAGCAAGCATTTGTAGGTATCTGTGCATTGTCAGCTAAAGATCTGGAAATGCAAATTATAACTTATATTTTCCTTTAATTTTTTGCCTTTGGCTCCTTTTGAAATTGATTTCAGAAGTCTTCAGATATGAAAATTTAGAGTATCACTCATCATGCATTCGATAGAAATACTGTTGGAAAGAAATTGACTTTGTATCTTGCTCCCTCTCTTTCTGTCCCTGTGCCTCTGTTCTTGTACCTTGTAGCTGTTATCAGATTTGCTACTGTCTCCATTGGTCATGTGACACACCTTGACCTGGCTCTGCTTCAGTCTTCTGGTTGTGTATATCTCATTTCTCTTTGCATCTGGTTCATGTGACATCAGCCATTAGGTTGAAATGCACTGGAATTTACTCTTTATAACTTGCTTACTCAGTAATACAATAAAAGCCATTAATGAGAACCAAAGAGAAAGGACAATTCAGAGGGGCTTCTGATATCTGGGAAGTAGTTGGGTGAATCAGCCTGTTTCAGGGGTGGGTACGTTTTGTCCTACAACCCCCTAACCCAGCTTTGGCTTGTGTGGTGACTCAAGAATGAGCCTGACATTAAGCTTTTCCCAGTGAAAAAAGAGTGACATGCTGCAAAAACAAAATGTTTACTTTTGAAAGTGCTTGAAAGAAACAATGTCTATTGATTCTGCTCTGGCGTTTTAGTAGTTCAAAACAGAGGGAGTATTATAAGGTTTTTCAAAATGCATGTGGAGCAAGATGAGTACCTTCTGAAGAAAAGAGTACGTTTCTGAATGTGTTGGGCTTATTAAAGCATTTTCAGGCACTTAAAAATACTTTTTTTGTTGTTTTTTGACACAGCATGTGACTCCCCACCTCCAATTGGTTTTTTGATCTTGAAAGCAGGCCCACAGTTTTTAACTCACCAACCTGAATGCAACCCAGCAGTGATGTATGGCAGCCAGCAAAATGCTTGGCAACCATGACCTTCTCTCCTTTTTGCAGTTCTGAATACAAATAAAAACAGGAGGTTTATTAAGCTCCTGGTGAGCCACCATGTGGCTAGTAGACTGTGTTTGGCTTGCTGGATCACAGACTTTACAGGCTTCCCTAAAGGGCCAACACTAGTGCTATTTTTCTTTTGTAAAAATGTAGTATTATCTACATGGAGCTGCTCATTCCTATGCACATTTGCTGGAAGTGATAAATGACAAGGGGACAGAATGCTGTTCTATTCTGCCACCAGAGGCTTTTCCCTTCAGTTGGTATTTCTGGGTTTCAACCGTGGGTTGAGGACTGGGGATAGCAAATTCTCTCTGGCATTCGTGTGCTCATAACATTTATGGAGCTATCCTTTGAACATGCATTTGGTGCTACTCCTCTCTCTTCAGCTCATTCCTTAGATTCTATATTTCAGCATTGCAGGATTTGGCCTATCTCTGTTATTGCACCTGTAGCCAAACATTCAAGATAGTTGAATTCACACATCACACTAAGCCAACCTTCTGCAACTTGGTGCTTACCGAGGCTGTTAACTATAATTCCTTTCCCAGCATAGCCACTATTTGATGATTAACTGTAGATAATCTTAACTAGGGTTAATTTAAACAGCTAGTTTAATACAAGCTAGTTTGTCAATCCAGATGATGTGACAAAATGCAGTTAAACATAGCTAGAACTGGAAGCTTTTTAGTGCCTCTCAGCTATGAGAGAAAGAGGAGTGTGCAAGCTCAAGGTCTCAGTCCTGCACACCCATTCCCTGCTAAACTATGATTTTGTACAGTTTTGCCAAACCTGGTACCCTGCAGATGTGTTAGACTACAGCTTCCATAACTTCCAGCAAATATGGCCAATGACAAGCACACATTTTCTCCCCACCTGTGTCTCCTCTTTCCTATTTCAGTTGTTTCTTTCTCTCTTTTGGATGGCAATCTTCATAGGAATAGGGACCTGTGTATATTGCCTGTGTAACTGGAAGGCACCCTGTATATCGGGTGGGGAGAAAATAGATCTCCTGTTATTTTGGACATCCAGCATTCCTGAAGATTGCTATACTGGGAGGGGCTTCTGGGAGTTGAAGTCTAAAACATCTGTATATCTACTTTCTCCACCCTGGTTGAACGATGATGGTGTTTTAGAAATATATCAGAACAGCATACATGATAATGTTCCTAGACAGAAATATACATAATATAATAAAAGGCAGTGTGTAAGTATATTTATACCAGTCATTGTTGGGAAGCTCACTTTTTATCTACTTCCTAAGCCTGATGATGAGGAAAATAACAGTTTTTATATATTTGTAAATTATATGTATATATTTTTCTGATGCATGGATATGAAACTCTGAACAAACAAATGATGTGAAACTGGGCCTTTGAACAGGTAACCAGAAGGGGAATGACAAGGTGGAAAATGGACAATTTTCTTGGCAAACAGGGTAGAAAAAATAACCACACATATAGGGTCTCATGTACTTTTACCAGGTCTTTCTCCATTAGTTTTTTCACATTAATTTAGCTATAAGAGCATAATGCAAAGAATGTGCACAAAAGTTTATTGTTTTAAGCATCATGACCAGAAAAACTCAGCAACACTGGCATGTTCATGCTCTGTAGGCACTAGTCTCATACGTTTGAATGACCTTACCACAAAATTATTTATAAACTTGCACAGGATGACATGTCACAAAAGGAGGGCTTATGTAAAAAGAAAAAAACCCTTCCTCTCCATTCATACCTCCCAGGCTTTTAATAAAGATGTAGGGAGAGAAACCCTTAGCATAAGGTATGTTTCCACACTTATGCAGAAACACACAAGTGTGATAGCTGATCAGAGTTATCAAAATCAAATCTTTTCTTTAGCACTTCCTAAATGTTCAGAACTCTTCATAAGTATCATTTCACAACTTTTTAACATGTACAAAAGGAGAGCAAAACATTCTGCTTACATTTTTTATTTTCCTAACATAAACAAAATACATAAACAAACCTGCCACTGGTCACCTGTTAGTTGGGCAGGAAGAGAAAGCAAAACTAAAAGTTGAGACTAGAAGCTAGGAGTGGAGCAAAGCAATGAGATGGAGTTGGTGGTGGGAGAAATAGCAAGACTAGAGGTTAGGAGTGGAGAGAAGTGGCCAAATAAAGGAATGAGTGGGAGAGAAAGAGCAAAGCTAGGAAGGGAGAGAACAAAATCCAGGGAGGGGATAGGGAGGGAATAGAGAAGAAGGGGTTGTGGGAGATAGAATGAGACTAGAAGCTGTGAGTGGGGAGAGTGAGACAACAGAAAGGAACAGTGTATCTGTACAGAAGAAGGCGGGGTGGAAGGAAGGAAGGAAGGAATAAACTCCTCTCCGTCCCTGCAAGCCTCTAGCCTTGTTATTTCTCTCCCCTCACCTCTTGACTGACCAGACTGCCCCCCACCCAGACAGCCATTATGCACCTAGCCCCATACTCCATAGGAGCTGCCATGTAGTGGTGCACAGCAGTTTCTCAAATTCCCAGTAGTGTACCTAGGTCCAAGAAGAATGGGCCAGTAAGGGCTAGCTTACTGACCCATCTAGTTTAGTATTATGCCACATCTAGTTTAGTCCATAGCAGTGTTCTCTAGCATGGTGCCCTCCAGATATTTTGGAGTCCAGCTGTCAAATAACCTGACCTTTCCCATGCTAACTAGGACGGCTGGAGTTGTAGTCCAGTGCATCCGGATGGCACCAGATTGGGTATGACTAGTTGTGGGCTCTCTGGTATTTCAGAGAGTATCTGAAAAAGTCAGGAATTAACTCTGGGACCATTTGCATGCTGATCATGTCTGCTACTAAGTTACAGTCTTTCTTTGACTCTGGCTTGTTAATCAACCCTAGTTACATAAGCACAGTTCACTGAGTACCAGTATAACAGTGAATTCCAGTTTTAAAAGTGGATGAATAGTGGTAACTGTGGTTTATCCTAAATCTTAGTTGAATAAAGATCAAACTGTGTTTTGAAATCCTGGTTTGTTATTTAAATAGAGTTAGTATAAACTGCCACTCCCTGAGTTCCTAAGTAACAAGAAATTGGTTTACTGAAACTGAAAACAGAAGATTTTAGTCTCCTCCTGTATGAAAATGGAAGCCTGTTACATCTTTTTTTCATGATCTAGGAGCCTGGTGCAGCTGCTTTCAATATGAATCATAGTTATTTAATATGTCTCTCTCATTAGTTGTATTTTGGTGACAATGGAAACTGAAAATACCACAAACTTTTTCAGCATCTAGGTTTCACTCAAGGACATCATTTTTTGAGATATGTCAGTTATATTGAATAAGTGATCTTGAGAGCTCCTGTGAGCAAGATTTCCTCCCATGCAGGAAACCTTTTGATGTTTCCTTCCTCAACAGCAGAATTAAAACTCACTTTGTTGCTGCATCAGCAGCTGATTTTGAAACTTTTTTGGTCACAAGAGCAAATGCCAAGCCATACAGCTCTTTCTTTCAGGACTGGATTCACAGCTCTGGCTCATAGCTAGAACATTATTACATTAATTTTTCTAATTATTAGTACTTGTTGTTTGTTATTTATTTGAAGAAAGGGCAATAGATAAAATCTGATGTGCCAAATGCAAGGATTAATCACAACTGCCTTTGAGTGCAGTGTATGTAATCCACAACCCATATTTTGCACTAGACCATAAAATTAGAAAAATGTTCATTGTAAAACCTATTCTCATTTCTTTTCCAGTGTAGGCAGCTTATGAAAGCCTAGTCATGTCATTGCTTAGAGTTTTTGTTCAGGGAAAATCCAAAGTTATATAATGATCCTGAAGTTAATTGTTATATGATAGAAAACAATATGCACGGTATTGGATATCGTGCTAGTTTAGGAAGAAGAATGGTTTTATATTTACCAAGGTACAATGTCAACTGTACCTCTAGGCAATATGGTCCCCTCCAGGTGCTTCAGGCTACAAATCTTACAATTCCAAACCCAGCATTGGCAGTGGTACAGGATTATGGAAGTTGTAGTCAAAAACATCTGGGATGAGACATACTGTGTATGCCTGATCTAGAAAGAGAACTATACCTACGAAGAAATAGGCAGAACAAGGTTCAGCGCATCTATTCAGAAGTAAGCTGGACTGAAAGCATTTTCAGATAGCTTTCAAAATAGCAACACTGCATGTCTACTTATAGGGAATCAGTCTTCAGTGCAGCTAAAAATCTTTCCAGTAGCATGATTTTTTGCGTGTGGAGGGGCCATAGGATGGTTTGGGATTCCCAACTCCAAGGCTGAAGATTGCAGTCTGACCCCAATGCTGGGAATCAGAGCATTGCCCCTTCACAGCCAGCATGGAAAGAATTATGTTGGCTGCTCTGTGGAGTCAAAAATTGTTCTTGGAACCCAATTAAAGGGGGTGTTTCTGGGGAGGGAAGAAAACCAGAATAATCAGGGGAAGGGATATTCTTCAACCACTCCAGCCTGCTTTCTTTACCCTCCAAGATTCGCCAGCTAGTTGGGCAAAAAAGCCTATCTAGCAAAATGGCCTCCATCTAGAACAGGGAGGCAAAGATCACTTCCACCATTCATCTTGCTCTGCATTATATACCTGTGGGATCCAAGCCTTGGGGCTTATGGGCAACCTGAGAGAATTGCTCCTTTAAAGATTAATTTAAACAAATATACCCACTTGTCAGTGACAGATAACAGCGAAAGAGACTTGCCAAGGATGTGGAATTCTCAGGGGCCAAATCGGTCACAAGAAGAGGGGGATGATCTAGCATCATTTCTCCCATGTCCCACTGTCATTATGTGGCACATTTCCCTGCCAGCAAGGGACAGAGAAATGCACAAGGTGCAGTGAAATGAGGATGCACAGTTAGGAAGGAGTGGATAGAATTGAACTTGGGAATGCTGTATTCAGCATTGGTTCCAGTGTTAGATGTTATGATCACTTGAGCATAGGCAATTACTCCATTAAAAGACTGGCAGTCACTGCTCAAATTGAATGAAGTCTGTAGAGTACAAGAAACTATAAACAATTTGTATCATGTTGAATAATGTTGCCTCTTTGGAGAAACTAAATATTTTAGTTGCTTCCCCCATCGCTTCCCCTTCCATTGCTCTTAAAGTTCTCAAGGAGGTAATTTCATACATTCTTTTTAAATGAAAAACAGAAGAGTGACATTTTATCAAGCACCAAAGTCAGAGAAAACATTGCAAAAGTTTCAAAGCCGCTCAACGGGATGTAATTTAAGCTTCTCAGGAATGTTCACTGACTACTGAGTGCAAAATATGTTCACTGCTGGGGTCAAGAATGGGAGGCATGTGTTGCAGTGTCATTTGCCACCTTTGAAAACAGTTTGGAAGTTTATGTGGTTCAAAATGCAGCCACATTCTTATTAGCTGGTGGGAGCATGGGAGTACGTACGCTGAAATAATTGCACTGGCACCCAAGTCACCTCCGAGGAGAAGTCAGAGTTCAAATTTAAACCTTCCAGGTTGTCTGGGGTATCTTTGAGAGTATATGGGCTTCCACATTTCCTAAGGATCGTACTGGAGGCCTTATTCCAGGTCTTGTCTTTTAACAGAAGAGTGATAGTTGAAGAAGAATTAGCTAGAATGGAGTGGACAACTTCCTGAGAGTGAGATGGGAAGCTGCAAAATAGCCTTTTTAAAGGGTGAAATCTCAGTTTGTCATCAAAATTCAGCAGAACAACAGTTTCTATTTTGGGCAGCAAACTGCGTTTTATCCAATAGAAAAGGTGCATTTGCAGCCTATTTGCTGCTTCTGAGCCAGCAAATTTCAGTTGTAGTGGGTTAGGGTTAGAGCAGTGGTGATAACACAAAGAAGTCAAGTGGGGGTCATACAGTCCACAGGAATGAGGGTTAAAAATAAAGCAAAGAGCAAGACAAATGCCTGCTAGCACACTGTCTCCCTGGGTCTGTTTCTCCCCCTTAGCTCTGCCCTACAATATTGGTACATCTGTTTGCTTGCATCTGTGATGCTAATTAATACACCACCATACATTTTTTGTATTAGCTTCTCTGGATTTTGGGCTCTCAATGTTTTCCGTACAACTTGGCATACTTAGGACGAGCGAACATTTGGGCGCATGCATAGTTTATATTGTGAATAATAATAAGTTCACAAATATTTCATGGGGTAATAAATGAAGGCACAAATATTTCATGGGGTATATGCCAGTGGGGGAGAGGAATTAATTCTATTGTTGGAATAGTTGCTTCAACACAATTTCCAGATGTGTTTCATTCTGTCTTATTAAAAATATGCAGCTGCTAGTATTAGAACCTTTAAAATGGATACTGAGAGAATTTAGATGTTGGGGGAGCTGTGGCACGAGGAACACCTGCTTTCTGAGACATGAAAATGGTTTATCTAAGGTGGCACAATTGCTAATCCTAGTATTTTTTTATATAGCGGTGCAGATTAACATATTACTTCACAAATTATTTTGTACGAGCCATTGCAAAGTGAAAGGCAAAACAGTAGTTTTCCATAGCATGTTACAAGGCTCTGGAGCTGCACATTGTTATGTAATTCATTATCAAAAGTATTGGATTACTTGGTAGCACTACCAGCACTTGTTTTGTCTATTTGTTGCATTTGCAATAGAGATCCTCATGACAGCCCTCAAAGAAAATTCGGGGATTAATGTTACATCTGTGGAAATTGGCATTATTTCTAAGTCTGTAATAATTCAAGAGAAAGAAGACTCTGCTTTGTGTGTGTGTGTGTGATATATATCAGACTTTTTCCCAAGGCAGCATATAAAACACACGCTAAAGTCTGGTGTGGTAGTAAACATAGTAAAACACAGTGAAAACATCAATAGCAGCAAACATTCTTAAAACAACAAGCACTATAATATAGCTTATCAGAGACCAATGGAGCTGTAACCTACAATGTAACTGGGAGAAGCCCAGAGTAAAGTAGTCAGTTTTCAGGACCTTCTGAAAAGCCTGCACTCATGGGCCTGGCAGAACCCCAATAGCATCTTCCCCTTGAGGTTCTGAACCACTGCAGAAAAGCCCCTTTCTTGCAGTGTGGTTGTTCACCTAACAGCCTTCCTAGGTTTGTGAATGAGAGAGCCTCTCTGACTGATGGAGGTGAAGGTAGTCTTTCTCGTAATCGTGTACAAATAATTTAAGGCTTTAAAGGGCAAAAACAGCCCTTTAAGATGAGCTTGAAAACACACCATTATTATTATTATAATGGTACATTTCTAGTTTTAGTATTATTATACTGCATTTCTCTCCCACTTTTTTTTTTCTATTGCAAGGAACCCAGGTGACTTACAAAGTTCTCCGTTGTTATCCTCCAGCTACAACCTTGTGAGATAGGTTATGCTGAAAGGGAGTGACTGTCCGAAAGTCACCCAGTGACCTTCATGGCCAAGTGTAGACTAGAACCTGGATCTCCCAGATTCCAAGTACAATGCTGTAACCAGCATGCCACTCTGTAATAATTCAAGGATGAGAAAACTGGGTTATATTATGAATACTATAGATTAATGGTTAGATGCTTGAGACAACATGTATTGTGGTGTTTGGTCCATTATGTATTTATTTAAGTATATTTACTTATTTATTCAAGTATTTATATGCCTCCTATAACTGCCAAAGGCCTTCCTAGGTGGCTTATAAGTAACAACATATTAAAACCTGTTAAAGCAGTTAAAAGAATAAAACATTGACACAACAATAAAAATATAAAAAGGCCACCAGCATTCATAAGGGCTAAGTATTAAAAAAATTAAGGTATGTCTTTGCTTGGCGCTGAAATGAAAATAAAGACAGGGCCAGGTGCATTTCTCTAGGGAGGGAGTTCCAGAGACAGAAAAGGCCTTTTCCTCTTTGCCTCCCCTCTCACCTCCTTCTTGCAGAAAGGCCTCCTGTCCTGCTCTTAGGGAATGGGTAGGTATTTTTGGACTTCATGTAATTTAGTACATTTAAATACCACTTTTCTATAGCATACAATACCCAGAGCAGTTCACAGTAAGAGTTAAATGATCAAAAATACTACATCTGAAAGAAACAAACTGTGCATTTCTCACATTTCCGTACTATTCATTAGTGAAACTTCTGCCTGGTTTACAACTATTAAAACCATAACATACAATATGATAAAACATCATATAGAGCTGGGTGGTTCCTCAGCCACATTCATCCCCCAAGGCCTTGTTCTGAAGCTCAGGGCCTCCCAATCTCCCCCCACCCACCCCAGTCTTAATCACAGCAATGGCATGGGTATGATTGAGGTGAGCTTTCTTGAGGCTGCCGGCCAGGCCTGAGCGCGTTGGGCTGGTGGCCTGGGGAGAGCTCACGCTCATCCTAGCATATCCTGCCGCGTGCCTTTGGGCCCCTCAGCAGGAGCATGCAAGGCATGCTAGGTGGTTTGTCAGCTCAGGTGCAAGGGGCTCAGTGCACCAATTCCAAGAAGGAAGGAGGGGTGGGGGTCTCATAGCAGGGCTTGTGGGTGGGAGAAACAGGGAAGGAAGGGATGGGCCACCCCAGAGGAGCAGTCATTGTGCTTGGGCTGTGATCAGAGAAGGAATTGCCTGTGATTTCTGCACTACAATCTCTCCCATTAAGCCTTCATTTTATTCAGTTAGCACCACAATCTTAAGATTAAGAAGCAGCTCCTGATTTAATGGTTAATTAAATATATTAATCATGTATATTAGATAAATGCATTGTGAACACTTTAATTTGCAATATGGAAATTTAATTCATTGTGTCCTCATGCGGCCCTGAATGTACAAAAAGTTGAACTGCGCTGATAGAGAAGTTTGTGTTTTAAGCTACACTGTTCAAGAGAACTCTAGCAGAAATGCAAACATTTAAAAAGTAGTAACGTATTTAAAACAACAGAAACTGAAGGACTAGAATGTCGGGGGGGGGGGGGGGGGAGAAAAGACTACAGTGTAGCCAACCAGACAATCCTCCCAGGGAAGCTCATTCCATAATCTAGTAGTTAAGGACACACTTGGCTATAAAACATGTAAATAAAAATGCAGATGTAAAAAAGCTGTGAAGGTCTCTCTGTTCACCTTTTCATCCCCCTGAACACCCCCAGAATGCAGGGTTCAAGGCTGCTCTTCCAACCTTGGAGGTGCAGTTCAGCACTGGCTGCAAGGACAGAGGGAGGATGCTCTGGTTTTGGAGTTCCAGCTGCAACCTTGCAGTGCAGCCCATTTCTGAGGTTGGAACTGGTGCTCCAAGTTTTTCTATGGCTATATAGACTGTCTAGTGGTCATAGGATTGTGCCCTCAGTGTAGTTTTAGTTTGGGTTTTTTGGGAGGGTTCGGGGGATACAGAAATGTTGCAGCAATATAAAAGCTCTGCTAAGTTTTTTTTAGTAATGTGCAAAACATTTACTTTATTCAAACTCATGCAATTTCTACTTCTCTCTTCTTTTCAACACTTCTTTGAAAATTACAGGCTGAGGAATCCTGTAAATGTAATGGCTGGAAAAACCCTAACCCACCTTCCACTCCGCCCAGGGCAGATTTGCAGCAGGCAGTTGTGAGTCTTACGGAACCATGTCGTAGCTGTAATCATGCTTTAGGTAGGTTTGCAGCCTTTTTTCTGCAACACTTGTATATTTATTTGATGTACTAAAGTTTTAGGGAAGCTGACAATAAATTAAATAAACATATCCACATCATTACAGTTTTAAAAACATCTTTGTGTAAAACACAACCCATGTAATGTACTTCAAAGTGTGGTACAGCTGAAAACAGTAAGAAGACGGAAGATGGGAAGTTCAGTAATTCTGCCTAGGCATAACATTGTAACAGGGCAAAGTTTAATTATTGAAAGTCTCTTTTCTTCCAGATGGCTATACCCAAAGGCATAATATACCTTTTGGCACATCACTTTCTAAAGATGAGTCAGAAGTCTCAAATAAACCCTTTTATTGTAGTAATTTCAAAACTTAGCTATAGGGCTTTACAGTCTCAGTGTAGTACCTTGACAAGACTCAGTTTATGAGCACCACAACAAGAGGCTTGAGTATCTCTTGGTTCTGCACACAGAATGAATGAGTTTAGACAAAGCAGGAAGTCTTCCATGTGAACAATGTCCTGTTTCCAGCAAAGTCTGTTCTTGGTTTCTCTGCCTTAAATACAGGGGATTGGCTTCTAAAGATCATTATCAGACATTTGATCTTGGCAGGGAAACCTAGTTCGTAGGTGATCGCTGTGTCTCATTTCTGCCCCACCCTGTTTAGTTGATGATGCACCAAACCCCTTAAACATCCTATGCTTCCCCACTGCTCCTGCTCTCACAGAAAATATTTCTGGTCAAGAAGCAGGGGTCTCCTTCAAGGTCAGGTCTCCCAGGTATGGAAGCTAAAGCACATCAGCTTCTTGTATCTCACCTCCAGGCTATAATTAATCACTTTCAGACAAGCCAGCAATGGATGCCAGTTTTAAAGCCAAAACTCTTTAACCAAGCCCTGCTTTAAAGTATAATGGCTTTTTGGGGGCAGTTAGAAAAAGTTCCGGATTTGAATGTAAAAGAAAGCTATGAGAAATTGTGACTTACTGTCTCATTTTATCTGCTTGTATGGACAATGTATGAAGGGGGAACCAGAATGCTTAGCAGAATGTTTCTTGCACTGGCATTTTGCTATTGGACATCATGGTTTATTAACCCAGGATTCATGTCTTACTTATGTAAACACAACCAGTAGCTTATTTGTAATATTGTATACATGGCTATTGAAACAATGGATTTGTATATATTTAGTTAGAAGCTAAAGAGGGACAAAATGACCTGGAATCTGAGCAGCCATAGAAGTTTCTGATTCCTTCTTCTCCCCTTTACAAAGAAAAGTTAAAATGTTGAGGACAGGAGCTGAGGACAGAAGCAATAGAAGCATCTTCCCAATTCAAACTATGCTGTCATTAGAATGACAGTGTAACTAAATTTCCAATTAGTTTCCTGCTGTTACATGGTTATAACTACCATTTATTATGCTTTTAAGACTTTGAAACATTTACTTCTTAAGTTCTCCAGGCTTTGTAAGCTTGCACTGTAGGCTTGCAAAGACTGCTGCTGAAAGTATTTTGAATCCTTTATTAATATTCAGGAGGCATCCTAATGACATTAAGTAGAATGATCCATTCCAATTAATAGTCACTTGTGAGATAATGGATCTTTTTCTGCAGATGGCTGAAATTTGAATGTATCAGAAGTGAGAATCAGTGAGAAATCTCGTATTAACAATACCCTTGGGTTAGGTTCAAGGCACCAGGGCATCTCTAAAACTGTTGGATAACGTTCCTGCAAGCATGCTTATATATAGATCTCTTACCTAAGATTTTGTTTGAAACATTCACACAATGATGTTCAGATACTGCCTTTGTGGCACTAAAGTAGAGCAAAGAAAGGGCACTGATTGATACCTTCGTACTCTGATTGACCTTTATTGACATAAAGGTCAATAATCAGCTTTTGCTGTTAAAAAATAAAGGTTTTAGATTAACAAAACAAGGAGAAAATCTGAAAAAATACTTGGAGTGGATGATGCTGATGAATGCCCCCAATATGTAAATGAATTGTTTCATTAAAATGTTTCTCAAATTCTTACCAATCATTTTAACTAAAATGTGGTTACAAAATTTGCCTAAGAAAATGAAAAAAAATTCTTAATGAACTAGATCCAATTTATCTATGTTGGTTGGTCATTCTTGAGATAGGCCATTCTATTAGACATTTCTGGTTGCTTGACCCTTTTCCAGTAAGTTTTAGATTTACTTGTCTGTTTCAGCTGCTCATGTTTCCCATTTGGATAATGTCTCTGAAGAAGAAATGAACAGGCTGTTGGGGATTGTGCTGGATGTTGAGTATCTTTTCACCTGTGTTCACAAAGAAGAGGATGCAGATACCAAGCAAGTCTACTTCTACTTGTTCAAGGCAAGTTGCCATATTTGTTTTCCAGAATAAATCTCATGCTTTCTAAATCTTCATAAAGTATACATAGTAATGGCAAACTATAACTGTCCCCCACCCAAAGTGGCAACTTTCTTTAGATCTATCCATATAACCTCCTCAACCTTAGAGGTTTTTTTCCTTGTACTGAAGTGGGAAAAAGAGAACTGTAATTAATCTGTCATCTGTGAAACAGAAACACATGATTGGTCCCATTAACCCAGGTGATTTCTCCATTTTCAAAATGCAGGATGGCCCATATTTAGTTGCCTCTGTATTCTCCGTATACCAGTAGCCTGGTCCAGTAATTCCTAATTTGGGGAAGATCCTCCAGATGCACTGAAGTGCAGTTACCATTATTTCAAACAAGTATGGTCATTATTGTGAGGATAGAATTGGAATGGGGGAAGACTACCCAGAATACTTTGCTTTGAAGAAGGGGTGGGAAGAAAATGTTATAAATAAATAACTTTGATTGCATTTTTATTTAAAGTCATCAACTTTTTAAAATATCCTGTTTTCAACAGCTTTTGAGGAAGTGCATATTACAGATGGGGAAACCTGTTGTAGAAGGATCTTTGGAAAGCCCCCCATTTGAGAAGCCAAGTATTGAACAGGTAAAGTCTGTGCACAGCAATTTCATATCAGTATGATTCTACTTTCATCTGACATTTATTTAAAATGATAATCAGGGCCTCTGGTAATATACAAATTTAATTTCTTATGTTGATGAGAAGGAAAGCTGAATATTTGAGGTTCACATTAGGATAGTTTTATCCTTTTTTCATGCTAAAAGGCAGTGTAAATCAGTTGCATGTATTCCAGAATTCAACTCACACTTTCATCTGCATATGTAATAATTATCTTTAGTTTAAATAGTGCTCTTTTTAATGTATTCTTTTGTACATGTCTGCAGAGAGGCCTTTGTTCTTTAGTTCAGTGCCCCTGGAAATTGGATGGAAAAATCATCTTGTAAATTGGAAAATCCACCATTAGCAATACAAAAGAGGAAGTTTAAAAGGAATCCGGTAGATGATAGCAATTTGTATCACTACAAGACCCTAGGTAGGTAGCTGATATCTTTAGAAACCAAGGTCCTGATTCAGGAAGGTAACTTGTTATTTGGATATATATCACACATGCTGAACTTCAAACATATGAATGGTCATCTTGACTTGGGTCTAGAATAATGCCATATAGCTATGAAGTACTGTTATGGTTCAAATTTTATCCATTTGCATTTGGTTAGATTTTCTATGTTTTCCAGTGCAAAACCAGAAATCAGTACTGTAAAATTAACAGACTTAATTGTGCCAAGTTATTTTTGCTATTTTAATTCTGAACAGCAAGCACTCGCTACACCGTTTCCTCTAAGACCAACAACAGAAGCCCTAGGCATATAATGGTGTCAGATGGTTGTCTCTGGGATCCAACCCCTTGCATTTCTTTGTGCAAGGGGTTGGGTGGGGAGAGAGACAAGTGAAAATGGTTTCCAGAGGCAGAATGGTGTACCTTAAATCGTGCTGCTGTGGATGGTGTCCTCAGCCTTTGCAGAGGGTTGTGTGTGGGGGTGTGGGGTGGCGGAGTAGATTGCCTGAAAGAGAAGCAAGCACCCCACATGCCTTCTAGAAACTAGCCAGTGATGTTAGTTGTGTTGTATCAACTTCAGTTAAAATACTGCAAATTAAGTTTTCTAAAATGGGCTGAGAATTTGATTAGAACCTGCAATTTTTAAAGATGCCTTAACGGCAACTGAAAGATGTAGTTGAGTGTGACATTCATGAAACAGGAGCGTGCTGTTTGGTTATTCGTGTCTGGACTGTGTCCAAAAATAAAAGCAAAATTAGGTGTCATGGGTTTAACAAAACTGTTCCAGTTGGTTGCCTTTGCAGGTGTCTCTGCAGTTAGCCTCTGAACTCAAAGGCTTAGAAACATGCAATGGCAGGAGATAGTCATGGCAGCTATCTGTACTGCCACCATATCTTGCATCCAGTGTTTGCTCTAGATGGCCATTTTCAGCCATCCAGTGGAAGCACTGGAGAGGAGTGGGGAAGCCAGCAGGGTTGCTGAAAGGCCAATACAAGCCCAGTTCCCCAGCCTCCTGCCCATACTACTATACCTCTTTTTGTCTTCTCTGAGCCCAAGTTGTTCTGATGCTGGCAGTGAGAAGACAGGTCATGGGCTCTCCCTTCAACACCCCCAGCTCCAAATCGCATGATCCAAGGATTCTTATGGCCTCCCAGAAGAGGTCAGAAGGCCATAGGATCCACCCTTTCAAATAAATCTGTGAAGCTAGAGGTATGGTTTATAACTGAACTAAGCATTTACAGACATGTCCAGAGAGAGAGAAAAGGCCTTGCCAGTTTTGTAAGAGGTGGGTTGGTTTTTTCTTCTGAGGAAACAAAGAAGCATCCACATAGAAAGTATAATTTTTAAATAAAAAATAGGGGCCTGGTTCTTCCCAAAAAAGGCATCCTAATTGATTTTCTGTAATATAAGAGATGAAACCTGGGATAAAATTTCTCCAAGAATTCCATAAACCAAAGATAAAAGGACTGGGCAGTATATACTGGAGGCGTAAGAGTTTCTCTATGGAATCTAGAAGAGGGGTAGGGATATTAATTAATATAGAAATAAACTTCCAGTTAAAAAGGATGATGTAAAATAAAAACAGGATGCATATATTTGTAGAAGGGATATATAACAATAAAGGATCAATAACATTGGTATCAATAATACCCCTATTATGAATCAGTTAATTTTTCTTCATATTTTAGCTACATTTAATAGATTTTCTAAGTCATAGAAAATTACTGCAGGGGATTTAAACCGGAATTTCCAGGGGGAAATACCAATTAATGATGCAAAGTATAACTGTAAAGCGAGGTAGAAAAATGTATAAATATATGCAGATCCTGAAAAGATATGAAATTTATGATGTGTGGAATGAAATTAATCTTAATGATTGCAGTTATTTTCTGAAGTACATAAAACTTTTAGTAGGCCTGATAGAATTTTAATGACAGAAATGCTTTGACATGGAACAAGGGAATGGAAATTGGCTAAATAAAAGTAACAGACCATACCCAAATACAAGAGTATGTAGAGATAGGCAAAAAAGAATTTCATATGGAAATAGAATCCTTTATTACTAATTAAATGAAATAAAAAGTAGAACAAAAAGAATTTGGAAAGATATTTTCAGTAAAACAAATTAGGTAAAACAACTGAAACAATTAGTTGGGAAGTGGGCAAGGCAACAATAAGACCTCTGTGTATAAAAGAATTTGAGTTTGGTACAGATAAAGGAAAAAGAGTTTGGATTAAGAATTCAATACAATAACAGACCAGTATAAGAATATGGGATGCATTAATGTTAGAAAAGACTGTAAAAATTGAAGAAAGAGAGAAAGTTGGAAATAAGCCAAATAATGAATAAATGACAAATATATTATGGGGGTATGGGTAAAATAGAATTTTAAGGTTCAACACAAAAAGGGAATTGAAACATATGATCAAAAAGAATTGGAAGCAATATTACAACATTATTTCAAACATCTATATAAAGGGAATCAGATAAAAAGCAGGACCAGGTACATCAAGATAAAACAAAGCAAAGAATAGAAAAAGTAAAAAAATGATAGCCAGATGGGAATAACTAAGTGTGACACATTTGATTGGATTATAACAAAAATGACAATATTACCAAAATTTAATGTACTTCAAGAAATTCTACACAAAATGTTTGAAGTATTTCAGAGTAGGACAGAAACTTTGATTTATTTCACTTTTCAAACTTTATCAATTTAAATAGAAGAAGGTACATTAAATTTTGTAGAGAAATGGTCCTGGACACTGGTAGAATTTGCAAAAATAAATTAGAATGTATCATTTTTGTGTTGAAGCGGATGTAAAATTAACTGAACGTTAATATATAAGTGTTCAATAGATGGCAAAAGAAGAAGGGGACGGCAGAGGATGAGGTGGCTAGATGGAGTCACTGAAGCAGTTGGTGTGAGCTTAAGTGGACTCCAGGGGATGTTGGAGGACAGGAAGACCTGGAGGAATGTTGTCCATGGGGTCGCGATGGGTCAGACACGACTTCACGACTAACAACAACAACAACAAATATATAAGTGTTAGGAATGTAGGTACTTAAGTCAGTTTTGGAAAGAGAATATTTAAAAAAATAAAAAGGGATAAGCTTAGCCCTATTGAATATGCTTGAGAAAGAGAACAGAGAGATTAAAAAATTGTTGAAAGCTGCAAAGCAGTTCATCACAAATATTTGGAAGACAGCATGGATGTTAATTTCTAGATCAAAAAAGAAAATATGGGATATAGCAATTCATGAAAAGTTGACACAAGTTATGGATGATAGATGAATAAAGAAAAATATACTGATGAAAATATATTGATTATATGAAGAAGGACTAATAGAATAATTTTGGAAGAAGATTATAGAATACTCTGGGACATAAAAAAGATTAGAAGGAATGAAATAGGACAAATTAACATGGGTCATTCTGGGTAGGGATTGGGAAAGGGGTATGTATTAATAGATACCAATATGGATGTGTTTTGTTTTGCATGTGTATGTATTACTTTTGAAAGCATAAACAATCAATACAAATTGATTTTGTAGGTACCCTAATTACCTGTTCTTCCTTTCCTTTCTTCCTTAAGGGGGTTAATAATTTTGTGCAATACAAATTTAGTCACCTTCCATCAAAAGAGAGACTAACAATAATAGAGTTGGCTAAAATGTTTCTCAATCGCATCAACTACTGGCACTTGGAGACACCTTCCCAGCGAAGACAAAGGTCACCTAATGATGACATTGCTGGCTATAAAGTTAACTACACAAGGTAATCCTTTTCCAGGTTTTCACATGTATCTTGTAGGATCGGGCCTCATAGATAGTGGGTACCAGTGCCCCCTTCTCATATCATGTGATATACAAAGTGAAGTACATTGGAACAAATATTCTGGTCGAGATTTATATACTGGCTTTAAAATGGATCGAATAAATATGTGAAAGAAAAATCTGGTAGTAGCTAGAAGCTATAGTAGCTAAATGTTCAGCCTATGCATTATATCTCTGACTGCCAGAAGCTAGTGAATGGCACCAGGCTTAAGATACTGCCCCAATTTCTTGCTTGTATTCATACTTCTGGAATTTGGTTTGTTACTGTTCCTGGATGGGTGAGCTGGAAGGACCAGTGGCCTATTCTTGACCCAATATACCACTTCTTGTGTGATAACCTGGCTTTAAAATTATTATTATTATTATTATTATTATTATTATTATTATTATTATTATTATTATTATTATAACATTTCTATGCCGCCCCTTGCCAAAACCTCGGGGCGGCTTACAACATGATAAAATACATTGAACTTCCAGAATATATTGAATATATTTATATGGAATTTAAATGTGTGCTCTAACTTGGTTGATTTCGGGACATGGAATAAAAACATTAAACGGTCATTAAATGGACTGTTGTTTTAGAAGTTGCAATGAAGTGTTCTTTAAAGCGCATAGCTATTGAGTGGTAAACAGACTGTCAAATACAATACTTTTCATGCAAGTTTGGGTCAACTGACTGTGTTTATGTCTCAATTTGCAGGTGGCTGTGCTACTGCAATGTCCCTCAGTTTTGTGATAGTCTACCTCGATATGAAACCACACAGGTTTTTGGGAGAACACTGTTGCGCTCAGTCTTTACCGTCATGCGACGGCAACTTCTAGAACACGCGAGGCAGGAGAAAGACAAACTGCCTCAGGAGAAACGAACGCTAATCCTCACCCATTTTCCCAAGTAATCTTTCTTTTTTACTTTGTGGACTTTCTGATCAATTTGAAGCCTTATGTCTCCCATATGATTATGATCCCTTACTGCTAACTGTATCTATTGCTAAAAAAGAGAAAAATGTCACAACACATTTCTTTCTGCTGAAAGAAACATTGTCTAAAGGGAAACATGTCAAGTGTAGTATATGGCAGAGATCTTGAACCTCTTTCATCCCAAAGGCTGGGCTCCATTTCAGAGAAACTCTTGAGGACCCGCTTCCAGTGATAGGCAGGACCAAATGCAAATTTGGGCATATATTTACCCACAAATTTTAATCTCAAGTTCAAGTTGCTAATAATGAAACATTACAGTCTAATCACATGCATGTGGGCTAAAGAATACTGAAATTTGCAGGTTTCTGCCTACATAGGAATGGAGAGAAAAAAACTGCTCAGCTGTTTAAAGCCAGGAAACTTCCCAATAATCCAGGGTTGGGGGAAAGGTGACAGGGTGTTCTGGGCAACTCCAAAAGGCCAGATTGGGACTCTGGGTCTGAGCTTCTGCAGCCCTGCATATACGTAGGATTGGGTTCCAAGGAGCTTCCACTAAGAATCCAAGCATCTGCTAGTCTACATTTGTATCTGAAACACAGCATGGCCTACAAGCCATGCAGCAGTTGCTGGGCCGTCTCTGTTGCTTAGTGGCTGAGCCTACTAAAGAACCTTAAGTTTTAAAACAGGGTGTTCTGGCCTTATACCTCTCGATGCAAGCTCTCCAAAATAAAAGACAAGTAGCACAGGCTTTTAAAAGCCTGTACCTGCCTTATATCTGAACTCCAGGGCTACATTCTTATTTGTGTGTACCTGTGAATAAGTCCCACCAAATTCATTCTCAAATGCATGAATAAGGTCATGGTGACATTCTGTTCAGAATTTCATTTGGTTATGTGCTGCAGTTACATTTGATTGTGCCTCAGAGCAGGGCTTCTGCCACACTATGTTGTAGCTTACCCACAGGACATGTTACATATAAACACATAAGCAAATACAGTATAAAGTATTTATGTGAAAGGTTGTGCCTTGAATATTGAAAATAAATAATTCAAATCCCTGCTTTGCAGCTTTGTTTGCTTAAGCAAAAATGGGAGATAAAATAAACTGAAGCACAAAAGTTGACTATCTTTCTGTCTGTCTGGGGGTTGTAGGATTTTTTTCTGCCTAAACAAGCCTAGAATTCCATCCTCCTTTATTCATATTGGACCCACTGAAATAAATGCAGCTGTTAGTCATGACTAACTCCTTTGATTTCCATTGAATATATTCTAATTATGATTAAGTCTGGATCCATTCCAGTGAAAGATAGTCCACCTTTCCATTAAGTAATAATAAATAAATCCCTTGAAATTCCGCTTATCTATTTATCCAACTCCAGTTTAAAGTTATGTTTTAGGTTTTTGAATGTATGTATTTTAATCTTTGTATTTTGTTGTGTATCATCTGAGTGATCAGACTGATGATCCAAAACTATTCCAATTTAAAACAAAAACAAAGCAAATAAATATGTATTCCCTTATGAAACATTTTCTTGGATCCTTCATTTTCAATCTATAAATAGAAGGAGCTTCCAGTCATGAAAGAATTTAAATCACAGAAGGAGGATTCTCTCATGGAAGGGTTCCATCCATCAATGGAAGCTTCTTCTATTCATGGAGCAAGGACTTAGGATCCAAGGTAGATTTGGAGGATTTGTTAATAAAGCTGGTGAGCTTCATAACTCAAGTTTAACTTCCCCATGCCATAACTATTCAAAGACTCAAAATGAGCCCCAAAGTTCCAAAAATGTCACCACTGGAAGATTATAGAATGCTAGCCCACCAGTGTCTGTGCAGAGTTCTTGTTTATCAAGAACATTATATTGTATGAAGTATATATTTTATAGTAGTGTTGGGATATGTTAATAAAGACATTCACAAGGCTTAGTTCAATGTGAGTCTGAAAAACAAATCCTACACATTGTTAATCCATTCAAAGGCAAGTATAGGCATATGTCAGAATCCTGGAATCTCAGTTTGAGAAGAGGAAATAAAACTCGGGTTGGTGGGAAAGATCAAGCGTTCAGACCATCTAGGCTTTATTGTATTACCCAGGTTCCCCGCAGGTCCAACTCACGATAATGCATTACCGGGCAGGCAGAGGTAAACTCTGCTGCAAAGCTTCAATACCCATTACAGGGCATTTATACTCTCTTGGGTACAGGGCAATTGATGACAGAATGCAGAGATTACAATAAGATTCTGAGGTCATCACATACAGAACAGATAAAGGAATGTCAGTCAATCATACAGTGACAATAAGATTACAATATTTCAAATTGCAGTGTATTGACATTTTAGTTGAGTAACTTGAACCCATCTCCAGGTCTGCTTAGACATGTAAATTCAAGCTACTGAGAAACTATGCATGAACTCAAGACTCTTATCTAGACTCTAAACATTCTGAATTGACCAGGGCACATGGAGCCCTCTGGACTAGGAAGATACTTCCTTGTAAAACTGAATTCCAACAATGATTATTTAATCATTGTGAAGGTGTACAATGTAAATTTGGACTAAATGGCCTGTGTACTGTAGCTTACAGCTAAAGGTGAGAGAAAGGAGCGGGGGAATGCCATTTTAAACAGTGACAGCTTGGTTTTGAGAAGGAGTACAGGATTTGATCCCACAATTCAAACGCACACAGAAGTAATGTTTTTCTGACAGGATTTGTCCAAATTTTCCCAACACATATGTATTGGATTATTTGTATCAGTATGCTTTAAGCATCAATATCATCAGCAACTCAGAGGTTATATTGTAGAATCACTACTGCAGATGTATACTGCATTTTAGAGAATTCAGCTTGACTTAAACATCATTTAATAAAAAAAACTGCTTGTTTTCACTTTTATTTATTTTTTTATTATTCGGAAGACATCCACAGTGCAATAAATACTCTATGCTAAATTTGCTGATCTGTTTGCATAATATTCTGAATGCACAGTTTTTGTCTACCAGAAAGTTAAGGTGTCTACGGTTTCACTTGTGGTTGAATTTTCAGTAACAGAAGAGCATTGGTTGCCTTTTTAGACCTTATTCAGTTTTGCATAAGGAAGCATATTAAGTTGCTTGTGACTTTATAGCTGTGTGTCTTGCTAAGTAGCTTGGTGGTAGAGCCATGAAGTTGTCAATTTATGTAACAACTGTATTATAATAGGAGTAAGTTATTCATGACTGCTTGCTTTTCAAACATATTAGTGGAACAATAGGTATGTAATTACTCCTCCACCCCCACTGAAGTTGCCTCTTAGCAAAGAACAAATTGCTTAGAGGCAAAATACTGCTCTTATACACTATTTCATCATGAGAGACAAGGGCTAAATAGGATCTTTGGTGAGACCAGTAAATTAAGAGTGCAATCCTATGCAGCTTTAGACAGAAAAAGGGTCTATAATTCCAGTATGCTCTAGCAAGCCATGGTGAGGCCTGCAGGCCCCCCCCCCCCCCCAATCTAAACATTCACAGGATTTTTGGATACCTACAAGATTCCATGCAATCATGCAAAAGTCTTAAGGGAAAAATAAGATAATGTAGGTAATGGTGGATTTCTAGCAAGGTTTGCTGCTTTTTGAACTAAGGATCTGGGAAGAAACTGGGGATTCTTAGGCTTTCTCACCCTCCTAGGATACCAATCTGGCATTCTGGGCTTCCTAAGAAGACTATGTACCCCTTTTTCTGGCCACATCCTGTTTCCACTGACTGCTGATTATTTGACACTTTTCCAGCTGTTGCATATATTTTTCCCTTCTAAAAGGGTGGCTTAGTGACCAGCAGTAAGAGTCTTCAACTGGAATAATTTCAGTATTTTTACCTTTGGACTTGTGTGACCCTGCACCGCTGCCTGAGAGCTTATTTGAAATTGCAGTTGCACCTACAATTATCTAAGAATAATTGGGGTTTACTTCTGATTAGACTTGTTTAGGATTGCACTGATTGCTGTCCTTGCTTAAAACAACAACATGACATTCTCATTCTGGTTGAATTGCCCCATTGGGCTTCTTGGAGTTACAGGGGAGCTTTAAGCAGAAAGCTTTCTACAAGAAGAAAAAGGGTCATTTCTGCAATTCGTGGAAAGTATGAATGAAATGTTATTTTTAGCATTCATATTGCTGTGAATAATAACATGTTCATTCTGAGGCTGTCTCCTACTAACCAGTTTCTCAGCTGGAGAAACTGCAGTTTAGAATTCTGAGTGAGTTCTTATTTTTCAAAGCAGCATTCCTAACAGACCTCCAGGAAAAGATTAAGCAGTCATAGCTTTAAAATGGTAGGAGGGTTTTCTTACATGGCATTATTGTCACCTTGATAATGTATTTGTGATACTTGAACAATTATATTAGTAGTTCCAAAGCACAGGCTTGCGCATCATGACAACGCACTCTGCAAATAAGCTACACAGGCTGGATTGTTATTGAAACAAACCCATGGTGTACCTGATAGAGGATTGCACTCACTTAGGGTTATCCATCCTTAGGTATCCCAAGGGACTTGTCTCCTTTCCCCTTGCCATAATTATGAGCCCTTCCCTCCTCTTTTCTTTCTGTTGTTTAGAGATTGCTGTTTGAAGTTGCCAATTTAGTATCTAGGTAATGGCCCCTCAAAGTCCTTTTCAGTGATTTGTCACCCCATATATATGGTGTTTACAAGAGCTGAGCAGGGCTGTGATGGAAAGGATGTTCTGGACAGCATTCATTCATATGGTCACCTTTGTTTATTTACTGCCCAAAGACAAATCTGGCTGACTGGTTAAGCCATAAGTTGGAGAGGACTTGATGGCACTTAACAACATTTGTGCAATTGTTTTAAAACTTTTTAAAAAATTAACGTTTTTAGCAAAGACTTCTGCAGGTCTGAAATGGGAAGGCTCAGCACACAGCAGTGTCTCCTTTCAAAGTGCAACAGGAACCCACTGTGAGCATTGACCCAGAGGGGGTGCAAAAGAGCATTATTTTTCACTTCGCTTTCTTTCAACAGCTTTCAAAAAACAAGCTGTCAGAAGAAACCAAAGACATAAATGATCATTATTCATGAAAAGAGGTGGCCAGTAGAATCCTCTAGGTTTGTCTGGGGAGCTGACTATTCCTCACTATTTTCCTTCATTTTCCCTTTTCAAAGGAACATTGATGTTCGACAGCTAGATTTTAAAACTCTGATTTATTTTACAAAGGGTTTGTTTGTTTGTTTGACAGGGCTATTTGAACTGTTGGTAAAAACATATGCAGGCACAGATATGAGTTAATTATGCTTGAGCTATAGTGTTGCACTCATAATGAAAAAAAAAAGCATATGGATGTCATTCATTTTCAAAATACAATTGCATGCAAAGTGAGAATTCTACACCATGTCCATGATTTTGGCTTCGGAATTTGAAGTGTTATAATTTATCTCTGTGCCACCTTTGGGCCAAAAGCCTCCAAGGGTAGCTCTATCAAGTTAGGCATGAATGCAACATTGTAAACATTATTTACAATTTGTAATAGCCTAATAAGAGAGCCAGTGTGGTGTGGTGATGAAAGTGTTGGACTGGCCCTGGGATATCTGGGTTCTAGTCTCCATTCTTCATGAAGTTTGCTGAACAACTTTGGGCCAGTCACTCACTCTTAGCCCAACCTATCGTACAGGGTTGTTGGGAGGATAAAATGGAGCTATATAAGCCACCGTGGGATCCTAACAAGGGGAAAAGAGGCAGGATATAAGCATAATGTAACAATAATAATAACAATAACAATAATAATCCAATTATTATTATTATTTCATCATCTATAACAAAAGGCCTACAACCAAAGGCACTCTGACTTTAGAATGAGCTCTCCAGAGAGGTTCACATGGTGCCGTCTTTATACTTTTTTTGGCACCAGGTGAAGACCCTTTTAGTTTGCTGATATTTTAACTGTTAGTCTGTTTTTAATAGTATTTTTAATAGATGTGGTATGCTTTCTATAACATAATTAGTTTTGTTAAGTTGAAGTAGGTGCGCTTTTACTGTTTTACAGTTATTTGATTTTTGCGTTTTTATACTGATTGTATGTGTTTATTGTTGCAACCGATCCAGGGAGCCATGTGGCTAATAGGGTGGGTTAGAAATTAAATAAGCAAACCAAAATGCATTCACCCCACGGGAATGGCTGGGAAGACCATAGACATGCTGGTACACTCAGGAAGGGTCAGCAGGGAATCTGCCTCAGGACTTTTGAGAACCACCAGGAGAAGGCTGCTGTAGTCCATAGGCAAGAATAGGGAATGGACAGCAATTCTGGTCATGGGGGCTGCTGGATTGTGTGGTGAGGCCAGGATGGTGGAGCAGGCAGCATAGAAACTGCTCTGTGTAGTTAACCATGCAGCTGTTTGACCAGTAAGTTTGGGCACAAATCTGCACACTGTGGAAGCCATGCAGGGTTGTTTGCTCTGTCTTGGGAACCCAGTCTAATTCAGATGAATAATGCCAACAGCTAGGAATGTGTACAGTACAGCATTTCCACCTGTTTACTGTTAATTACAGTTCTCAAAAGCTCAGCTAGGCAAACAGCTCATATAATATTGGTATGAAGTATCAGAATTAGAAACTGATTGGCTGGTCTGCCAATGTAGGTAAAGATATTTTTGTGTGTATGCATAGATAATTAAACCATATTTAAAGAAAGCTGGCTTTTCAAATATTGATATCTGGTGTTACTAGCCTCTCTCTGTTTTTAATTACAGTCTAGGGACTTCCCTTTGGGATTATTTCCATCATAATAGATGGATTATCTATTAAGCAAAGAAAATATGCCAGAAGAAGTGTTGAGCTGCTAATGGTTCAGTACTATGGTCCCTGAAACACTGTCCCAGGAACCAAATCCAAATGAAAGATTGGATTTCTCCACTATGTGGGAAGATAGGGAGGTCCAAGCGTGGGAGGCAGTTTTAATTTTAGGACCCCACTACCAGGCTCTGTGGAAAATTCTGCAGCCCATTTCTCCCCACTGATGGTGAGGGTGAAAGGGGGAGAAATAGGTAGGTGGTCCCTGGGCATGTCTGCCAGGTCCCAGACATTCACCCAGTGTGGAGAATAATTAGACCAACTGGATGTTGGTGTAATGAATTCCTTCCCTTTGACTGCAAAATGATATCTCAGTAAATGATGTTGTATCTATAATGTGTTCATTCCTTTCAATTGTTTCTGTGTTGTATCACTAAAAAAGTATAAACAACCTATTAAGCCAATGGTTTTACTGAATTTGTTCCTGTTTTGATAGCTGTCTGAAATTCTCATTATAACAGAATAATATGTATTATTCTAGGGAATTAGAAAACATATTACTACTTATATACTATAATCCATCTATAACAGTGTTTCTCTAACTTCTGTGTCAAGGTTCCTGTCCATGTTGGAGGAGGAGGTGTACAGTCAAAGTTCTCCTATCTGGGATCCAGATTTCGTAGTATCCTCTTCTCAAAGTGCCCAGCTAGGCATCCAGACAGGTAACTGTGATGTAATGCATGGCAGGATGAGAGCTAAACTGAACATGAGGGAATTAACATGTATGTTTTTACAGGGACTGTGGGGACTGGGATCAGCAAACTCGGACGGAGGGTAACTTTCTTTCTCACAAAAATTATATTTGTGTCTCAAAGAAGAGCCATACTGCATCAAACCCATGGTCCCATCTCTTCCAGCATTTGTTCACACAGAGGCCAAACAGCTGCATTACATCCCACAAACAGGGCAGGAGTACAATGGTATACTCCTACCTAAGTTCCCCAGTAACAGGTATACATAAGCACACTGCCTCTGATACTGAGGTAGTACATAGCCAGCAAGACTAATAGCCATGGATAGCCTTCTTCTCCATGAATTAGTCCAGTCCCCTTTTAAAGCCATCCAAATCAGTGTTGATGGCAGCTTTCTTGGAACTTCAAGCAGCAGACTCACAACTGTGATAATTTAGCAGGACTATGGCAGGAAAAAAGTGAGGTGCCCCAAAGTTAGCTTCACTCCTCAAAGAGCCCAGGCTGCTCAGATTTCCACTCAGCTGCTATTTGTATAACCAGAAACATGCACATTAATTGCAGTCATAGTTTAGTCATAATGTTGGAAAGAAAAGGATAGTTTTGCACCACACATGAATACTTTTTCCTAAAATACAGCTGAACATTACTTATCCAGGCCTGTCCGGTTTGGATTTTTTAATTAGGCTTTTGTTATGCCTACACAAAATATTATAGATAGTGTATTGGCCATTGCTGAGTAAGATTTAGACAAGAGCGTGTGTAATAAGATTTATGTATACAACTCTTGTTTATAAGTAGAGGAAGAGATTCCAGTGAACTTACAAAGAGCAGCTGTAATGCTGACAGACTCCTGGAAACTAGTATCATAATCAAGTTTAAATAAACTAGTGAGCATCTGGTAATAATAACCGTTAATGATATTTAAAATTTATATAACTTTTCCCTTCTTAAGAGCTCAGAACATTAAACATACATACATACATGCATACATACATACATTCTTTCTGTCTGTCTTCACAGGTGGGATTTTAGCCCACTCTGGTTCACTCTTCTACATCCTGCTAATTCTCACTCAAATCTTTGGAATGTACTCAGTTTAGGTCAAGTTGAAACATTGTTTTTCCATGGTAATGTCTTTGGAAAATAGTGGACTCTGAAGGTTTAGAGGCAGGGTGGGTAAAGTGTGAGCCACACAACTTCTGTCTGCATCCCACAGGAAGGTAAGAAGGGCCCTGCAGGATCAGAGCAATGTCCATCTACTCCAGCATTGTGTTCACTGAGCGGCCAACCACCTGCCCACAGGGTCCCACAAACAGGACAGGGGTGCAGTGGTGCCCTCCTGCTTCTGTGCCCCAGTAAGTGGTGCCCATAGCCATGCTGCCTCTGATACTGGAGGAAGCATATGGCCAGCAGGACGCTAGTTCCCCTCCATTAGTTTGGTCAGTCCCCTTTTCAATCTGCCCCAGTTGGAAGCAACGTCAGCTGTTGTCCCTACAATTATCATCATCTCTAGCTGCTGTAGTCAATGGCAAGGGGTGTTAGGAGTTATAGGCTAAAACATGTGGAAGGTCATGTTTCCCACATCTGGTTTAGGTAATAGACATTCTCAGCTGGGGAGATGAAGGGAGTAGGGCACTGTCCATTAAACCCTCTCCCAGCCAGCATGACCCTCCTCTGCTGTTGCTGCTGCTGCTTCTCCTCCTCCTCCTCCTCCTCCTCCTCCATCACCATCACCATCACCATCACCATCATCTCTTCTATTTATATCCCACCTTTTTTTCTTTCTAAGGAACTTAAGGCAGCTTACGTATTTCCCCTCTCAATCTTATCCTCACAATAACCCTGTGAGGTAGGCTGGAAAGAGCATCTGTGACCAGTGAGCTCCATGGCTGCATGAGGACTAAAACCTGGACCTCCTGAGTCCCAGTCCAACAGTATTGATCACTATACCATCCTGGCTCTGTTTGATAGGCATGATAGGTTGTCTTTAGTCAGTGTCAACAGTACTTTTTCACATGAACCCCTGGCCTGCCTATGCTTAAGGCAGCCTTTATAGGCACCTAGAAAGATGCTGTATACTGAATCAGCAACCTTGTGTTGCTGATGCTTACAGGGGTGCAAGCTCTGCCTGGAGATGTCAGTGGATGAACCCGGGATCATCTGCATTCAAGGCATGCTCTCTACCAGCAGCTGGTCCCTCCTCTTAGGAGGAACCTCAGCAAAGCATTTTTTAAGTGTTGGACTTTCCTGCTTCAACCTTTCGTGTTTCTGGTGAATAATCTTTACTAAAAGGACTGGGAATTGCTTTGTGTGAAACTTGACTTTAGAAGAACTGCTGGGTCATGGGGTTTGGGTTAAGGCCGCCTTTTCTCTCACAGTTGCATGACTGGTTTTAAAATCATTCTTTGAAGGCAGATAGTACTGACCCAGATGTGCAGCTTGATTTCTGATGCCTTCAACCTTGTTTTCTTTCTACACGATTGTAGTCATTAGCCGTCCTCCTGTAGTGAGGTCTGTTTCATACAGTGCAAGTCCTTCATCTCTAGATCAGCCCAGTGGAGGAAGCATGAGTCCTGCTTGCAAGACTGCTTCTGGACTTGACCCAAACATAGGTAACGTAAAGAACAGTGGACCTTCACCTTTGTGCTGTTGTTGTTGCTTACGTCTAATTGGCATGCCCTCAGACTGTAGGGACCTGCTCTGCTGAGCCAGTCCTGCTGAAGGGCACGAGAGCTGAGTAAAACTAGAGCTGTGGACAGTGCTAAGTCATGCTGCAAAAAGATCCTAGTTGCTGGACTGGATGATCCCGTGTTAGTCGTTCTTAGGCCCACTGCAATCAGAGGCCTAAATTAGTCAAGTTCCCTTGTTTTCAGTGGGCCTGCCTGTGCGTATGACTAACTGTGGATCCAACCCAGTGTGCTTCACTGCATTGGTGATTATTTATTCTGTTCAAAGTTATTTAGAGGGCTAAATTTGAAATTGTGACAACCAAGACTTCTGCCTTGGAACTCAATTTCTTTCCCAAGTTTCTAGCCCCCAAGAATTAAGTGAGTGTAAACAGAGCATTCTTCCCTCAATAGTGACTGATGAGAACCAGTTCCCATACATTGGGATTGTGGGATAAGGTCCCCAGGACAAAGGATATCCTTCCCAATTAAACCCTAGAAATACATATTCAAGGATGCGGTCCTAATTATGCCATTGAGCACAGTGGAGCTAGGATTTGGCTGTGCAATTTCAGTTGAAATTGTCCCCAAGGCGAGGTACAGATTACATCTCAATAGTTCATGTTGTTTCAGATCAGCACTGACCCATGGTTAAACCTTAGTGCAGACAAGCCCTTACATTTTCTTTGCCCACAGGCAAAATGCCACCTAATGGAAGAACAAAGCCTGTACTGGGTGTCCTATTCCCCAAACACCTCAATTCATACCTGATGCCTACACTGTGTTTAAGCATAACTGTGAAAATTCTTGCTACTCTAAAAAATTCACTCTGAGCTGACAAAGCTTTTTTTCTCCTCTGAGTTATTTGATTCTATCACACTTGCCCCCGCCACCCCCAGCAATTAATGAGGCAAGTCAAAACACAGTTATTTTTAACTTATCCTGGGCCTGAAGTGCCAAGCTCTCTCCCTGCAGCTTTTACTGCCATATGTACAGAATGTTCTACAACGAAAGCTAAACTGCCAGATTTGTTGATTCATGAGCCAGGAGAGACATCCATCATATCTATTCAGTCCAGCCTTATAGCTCTTTCTTTTTCCCAACATGTTCCAGTATACCTTGACGGGTCGAACTGGCAGGAAGAGGCATTTTGAATGGAAAAAAACAGTGCAAGGGTTAAGAGACCCCCCTTTTCCCTCTGTTGGTCTTTTAACTCAGCAGCAACCTGTGGGACCAAACCAGATAACTGCCCCCACCCCTCTTCTAAGAAAGGCACTGCAAAACTACACACAATTTTGCTTTTAGCTTTGCTGGTGTCACAGAGGAGCAAGGCAGCCAGATACAAATAATCAACTTTTGTTACATTGCTTTGAATTGCCCACACACCATGAGACTAATGCCTTGTTGGTGCAAACTAGTTTGGGAGCATTTTGATGGAAATTATTTTCACTGCCAGGATGTTTATGAACAGTGTTTTGTGAATGATCACTGCGGTAATCATTCATGCACACATTGACATAATGATTACTGTATTTCTTGCACTTCATTCCCCTCTGGCCTCAGTCCTAATATTTCTTCCTTCTCCTGCACCTTGTGTGTATATATATTTGTCAGCTGAAGATGACATTCCCATGCCTTGGATGAAGTAAGCCTGGTCCACAAAAAACTGAATTACTGCATTGTTACGGTGCACCAAAAGTGCCAGGGATCACAGAAAAGTTTACTGCTTAACTATATGATAATTTTGCCCTTTAATTTATAGAACTAGGAGAAGAATGTCTATATTTCCTGAATATAGACATTCAGCAAAGTTAAAGACATTCAGCAAAATATATAGACATTCTAAGCAAAGTTAGAACATATCAATATGTTCTTCTCTACTTATAGGGCTTCTTTTGTGGTTTGGGCTTCTTTCAAAGCTCTCTAGTGATTCCCTAAATATACCTGGAAGTACTAAAAGTTCATTGCTCTCTGGATGTTAGGGCAGACCCAGACTACTTTTCTTTCTTATTTGTCTAACCTGGAGTAAGGAACCCCTTTCAGCCTGAGAGTCAAATTCTATTTCAGAGAACGTATCAGGGAACACTTTTCAGTGATGGGTGAGGTAAATGGGAGTGCAGCCAAAATACTAAAAATGCCAGCATATTTCAGCTTCAAGCTTTTACTGACAGTAAGTAATCCTTAGCAGAGGCATTTTAACCTTTTAGAATGGGGGAAAACATGGCAGAAAAGCATCCAAATATTGCTGGTTGGGGGAAACAGAGTTGAGTTGTAAAAAGGGACTGTGGCCATCTTGGTGGATCCTGGGGGGACAGGAATTGGCCCTCAGGTGGGCCAGATTGAGCCCTTGTGCCTAAGGACCCCTACCCTACTCTAACTGATGGCTTGGTGTGTTTCCTGCTGGGCACTGTGATGTGCACTGGAAATTATGCAGTCCTTCTTATCTTCCCCTGGAAGCCCTTGCTCTTTGTGGAAATCCAGTCATACCAACTGTATGATTTGTGGTAGTGCAACTCTTTTTCCTCAGTGGATCAGGTGGGAAAGCAGCAAGAGCTGAAATGCTGTGCGTGTTTGGACTGTGGAGAAGCCTTTCAAAACAGCACATCGAATGCCCAGAGTTGCAGCTGCCTGCATCTGCCATGTCAGCATAAACTAATTCACAACACATTTTTGCCTCATAGTAAATCCTTAGATGTTAGCTGCCTTTTTAATACCTTGTCTGAATAGCATTGCTTTTGCAAGAGTCCATCTTTCCATTAAAAAGACCTTGAAACAACCGCACCTCATTTTAGGGTCATTTGCTCATGGTGTGTGCAAGCTGCATGGGACATGTAGACTAAACCTAAGCGAGGCTTCTGCCTACTTGGGTTTAACCATTAATGTTCATGAGTGCCTTGCCTTCGTTTTTTTCACACTGCTACAAGGTGCATCTGTGAGCACTTGATAGAGTGGAGATAACACCGATTCTGAGGGCTTTATCTGTGGTGATCAGTACCACAACAGTAAATGGCAGCTGCCAGCCCATTGAAACTGTGTCCCAAGAACAGTCATTATTTAAACTTATAGCATTATAGAATAGTCTTTCAGAGATATGAGTAAAACACATCAATTTTTTCCGTTCTGGTGTCTTTATATGTCTGCCTTCTGAGAGAATGAATATTTTGGTAATATCAAACTCCTTAACTGGTTTTTCCCCCCATTTGGTGTGGTTTCATTACTCAGGAGAGAAGAGAAAAATTAATGAATCTTATTCTGTGGAGGATGCTAAAAAGCCAAGAGTTGTAGGAGACATTCCTATTGAATTAATCAATGAAGTGATGTCAACAATTACGGATTCAGCCGCAATGCTTGGTCCAGAGGTAAGAAATGTAGCTTTGGCAGAACCATTCATGTCAATTCAGAATGTGGCAAATTAACTTTCTTAGCTACAGATTATCAATAAGTTTATGGATTGTGATTACTGATTATTGAAAATACCTAGATAATGGTTTTATTTCAAGTGATTTTTAGGATATTTTCAAGTAGGGGTCATAATATGATTCATAGTACAGCCAACAAAATTAGACATACAAAGCTGACTTAATTTCTGCAATGACTAAACAGAAATAAACTGTTGGCCTATCCAGCCCAGGATTTTCTACTCCATCTTTCTTACTACCTGCCTGATCCTTTTTATAACTGGAGATAGAAACTAGGATCTTTTGCATACACAGCTTATTTTATACCACTGTTATATGGAATTGAACCTTGTCCCTTCTATAGGGTACATAATTATTTGTGATTAAGAGTAATTTAAAGCATTATGTTGTAATGTATTCAGTAAAATAAGTATTTTTAGTCTAATTTAAAAGTTTTACCACACCATAATCTTGTAACATTCTTGGTTAAAAATGCTTTAAGCTAAAAGATTTCTGAGATAGAAGAGTTGGTATGAAACTAGCATACCTCTAAAGGTAAAGTTTTAAGTGTCATTTCAGAATTTCTTCACTGGGACTAATTTTAACATGTTTTTAGTTGCTAATACTTAGAAGCAGAGCTCATGTGCCTGCTTTGATTCAAATAGCTACTTTTTGTCAAGAGAAGACACTGGATTATTCTATGTCTCAAGTCACATGCAGTGAACCAGTGAAGTCCCATTTTGGTTGAATCCTCTTCTGTCTGTAGGATGCATAATGGTCTGCTAGACTGTGACTGTAGCATGGAGGAACAACTGTATTTGCCAGTGGGTAGACTGAGGATTTGTAGTGTGCAGGAAATGGTCTCTGCTTCCTCAGTATGACTGGTAGACCTTTTCTCCTGTTCCATTCCTCCTATCTGATCATGTGTTGCCTGTTTCTAGCTCAGTGACTGGCTGAAAGCAAGCTGCCTGATTCTGGATTTTAGGGAGACAAGGGAGATGCAAAGACATGTAGACGGTGGGGCTGACTGCTCGCTATATGGCTTCTAGGCCACCAGAAAGAAGTAGGAAGAAAATGAGGTCACCGGGCCCTAGTTCCCATTTATCAGTTCCTAGATTTTTCAAGCCCGGAGTGATCTGTAGCAACCATTCAATAAGCAGGAAGTAGAGAAGGGAAGAACTGTGTGAGTCAGACACATAGGAACACAGGGAGTTGCCCTAGAAGGAGTCAGAGCAGCAGCCCCTCTAGCTCAGAATGGTTGGCACTGACTGGTAGCAACTCTTTTGTGCCTCAGTCAGGCCTTCATCTCGGCTTTACCTGAAGGTCTCAGGGATCATACCTGGGACCCTCCACATGCAAAGCACGTGCTCTACTACTGTGCCACAGCCTCCTTTGCGTGCAAGCTACCATTCACCAGCTACCGTCCTTGTGTAAATTCCCAGCATCACATAATATGAATTGCCCTGCTAGCTCTTCCCATGCTTTGATTATTGTCTTTTGGACCATGCCATGGTTCTTTTTGAAATCCTCAGCAGCAAAATGTTGCTCTGTCAGACAGAAAACAAACAGCTGACTGGCATCTTTGTAATAGTGAAGTTAAGATGCAATTGAATTTGAATCAAACGCTTGCTTTTTTGTGATGTTTTGTTCTGCGTGACTAGCTTTTTTTATTCTGAGGAGTTGAAAAAGAAGTGAACATTTAAGTGAATTTACAATGATATTCCTACTTAGAATAAGTTAACAATGATCTCTCTCTCTCTCTCTCTCTCTCTCTCTCTCTCTCTCTCTCTCTCTCTTTACATGGTCGCTATGTAAGTTGATGAGAATTTAGTTTGAATTGTTTTATACTTTTCAAATTCTTGGTCAGTCGACAGCTTAGGTGCTTTCCTAAAAAGTTTGAAGGGTGCTCTGTCAAAATATACGGGACACACTTCCAAGTCTATGTGCAGATCATATGCAAAAACAAAGTAATACAGACTCTCCAATGTATACTGAACCTATTTCCATGCTTTTCTTTCACAAAGCAGACAAATTTTCTGTCAGCACACTCAGCCAGGGATGAAGCAGCCAGGTTGGAAGAACGCAGAGGAGTGATTGAATTTCATGTCGTTGGAAATTCCCTAAATCAAAAGCCAAATAAGAAAATTATGATTTGGCTGGTTGGCCTACAGAACGTATTTTCACATCAGTTACCCAGAATGCCAAAAGAGTATATTACTCGGCTGGTCTTTGATCCGTGAGTATCTTCTCTTTCTTTCTCTCTCTTCCTCATGGGAAAAGTAGAACAAGAAATATGATAGCTTTCCCTGGTTGAGCTAGTTTCTAGAAACTCCGAGTCAGTTTTTAAACTATACATGGAGCACAGAATCAATGTTCAGAGGAAAAATAAAGTGTTGAAAAAGATGCTGCAAAATAAAAGATCACCAGATGCTTCTCAGGTTCCTTGAGGGTTTCTCTGCATGAGGCATTGATTGTGCTCTCATGATCCTTCACTCATGGAAGTTTGAAGGGCCTTTTTCATGACCGTGACCTCATCCAGTGGTTGTCCCCTGTCATTTAGCTGCTGCTGCTTTTTCTCTGCGTGGAGAAAATGTGGTGGTATTTTTATTACCACTTTGATATTGCCAGCAGACTTGAGTATAGTTTTGTCATAGCGGCATGTTCCATGTCCCTTGGGAAGGGTGTGCGGTTGTGTGAGCAGCAGTGAAGCAGTGTGGGAGTGGTGCAAGCTACAGCCTCACTTTGCACTTGCGACGCTGGGCCATTTTTCCACTGCCAGTCCATGCTCATGCTTTCTTCCCTTCCTCTTCACTCTACTCTCTGCCAGTTCTGCAGCAACGAGGGTGTGGGTTCTTTCAGGCAACAGAAAATCCTCATCTTGTTGGATATTCAGGGAAAAAGGAGCAAGGTAGAGTTGGGTGGAAGGACCTCATGCAACATGGAAATCTTGCGGTTGTTTTCTTGCCTTCCTGCCCTCCTCCATAGCTTCTTGTTCTCTCTCTGACTCGCAGGTGTCCCTGTTGTCCCACCCCCTGTAGGCTGAAAACATCAAGTTTATGGTGTCTTTTCAAGCTTTCCTGATTGCCTCCTTGGCCCTCTTGCTCAAGAAACAGCTAGTTGAACTCCTTGCTTTCTCTGAAATAAATCAGATTATCTTCAGTGGCTTTCCAAGTCAATCACAGTGACTTCAGTGGAATTAACTTATGACAGGGGTGGGAGGCAGGTAGGAATGCTGCATGGGAGGTGGCTGTACTTACTTGCCTTCAGGTGGAGGGGATGTTGGCATTTGCAATCCCGATATTCCCTGGGCCCCCAAAAGATGCATCTGGAGAGGAACTTGCAGCTGAGAATGGCACAGTAATACTGCCATACCAGTCTGACCAACACTCTTTCTCTCTCTCTCAATCCTTCTGTCTCTCACACACACATGGGAAAAAAACGGGGGATGTGAGGGAAGGATGTCTGGCAGGCAGCTTCCTTCCATGAAGGAATAGGGAAAACCTGCCCAGGACTGCACATTTCATAGGACAAAGGGGCACCCTGCTGGGTTCCCAGAGGTGCATTGGGCTGCCACCGCAGCCAACCTCAGTGCAGGCACAGCTGCTAGGGGGCAGCAGACAGTGGAGAGGGGCACGGCCACTGTGATGTTGTGCTTCCATGGGGATGCTTTTGGGAAGCGCCATTCACACATGACAGGTTTTGAAGCTCTTTGTGGCATTATGTTGGAGAGGGGAAAGAGCAGGTGTAGAAAGCCTTGTGTATGATGCAGAAAACATCATAGTGGGACAGTTCTGGAATAAAACCTTCATATAGAAAAGCCCTGAGTGTAGTCTTTGTGGGCTATTTTGATTGATGGTAGAATAAAATGTGTAGGAAATGAGCAAAGAAGCTGGATAGTGAACTGGAAACAAAGCGTGGCCTGTGATTCTAGCTTATTAGGAGAGCAATAAGCCAGGAATCTGACTTTGTTCATTACATATGATGATTCCTGGTTTTTTTTTTTTTCCGCTCCTGCTGGCAGGAGGAACCAAGTAGTAGCAAGAACCAGCATTCATTCCCTGCTCATGCCCTTAGTCATGACAATCCAACCCTGGCAGTTCATTGACTGGAATCAATCTGTGAAACTCTATTCTAGATTACTACACTCTAGATCATGGGATAGTATCCAGTTTGTGTTCCTCTGCAGATCAATGGGAAAGGGAGGAGACAAGTTTTGGTGGCTCCCTGCTCCAGACCCTTACTATTATGTAGGGAGCTGCAGCAGGGAGGAACAGTGGCTGAAAATAACTCTCTCCCTGGTCCATTGACTCATGCCTGTTGTAGCAGAAGGCATTTGTCAGTCTCTACACCAACCGGATACCATCTACAGATTTTCCAACAGTTTTGTTAGCAAAAATGTCTACTGTGCTATTTCTGGAATGCCCCTGTCCACTTGCTTAACATCACTGATTTATTTGTTGTTGAATGAAATATCTTCACTAGCTTGGGTGCCAAAGCACTGCCTTTCAACTGATCTTTTAACAAATACGATGATTTAAGACAGGAAATAATGAGCCAAAGCCTCTCAGTATTTTAGAAGCCCTTCGGTATCTGCTAGCAACTAAAAGCAATGAAGAAACAGAGCAAAAGTTTGCCTCACGTGACTTAAAAGATTTTCCAGCTGATACGTGATCAAAATGATTCCTTGTGCAATTTTCTTTTTATTTATCTCTGTAAGATGACTGTTCTTCACGTTTGCCTATCCATGGCTGTTCCAAAAGTGAAAAGATCATGTATTGGAAATTTTTTAAGTAAAGCTATATATAATCAGTGTACAGTCAGTCAGTCCTTGAGTTCTGTTCCTGAGAAAATGGAAATTCATGTCTAAGTCCAGTTTGTGTATAAGTTGAATCACATATAGTCAGCCCTCCGCATTTGCTGGGGTTAGGAGTACAGGACCTCTGTGAAAGTGAAAAAACTGCAGATATCTCTTTAACTCCCCACAACTCACCAGCACCTCCTCTTTGCAGCAAGGAAATGTGAAGCAGATTTCCCTGTTCGGCTGGGTGAGACAGGAAGGCATGCTTTGGAGGTGTCCCTCTCCCCCTTTCTCTTCTTCTCTATGATCATGCTTTGGAAGCCCACCTCTCTTCCCTTTGGCTTCCTCTTTCTCTGTGGTGATGAGAACATTCCTGCATTAATGTTTAAAAATCCATAGGCTGCATAGCAGTTCGTTTGTAAGTACAGGTTTTTCATAACTTGGATGTTTGCAGCTGGAGGACTGCCTATAATGTAGAAATTGAACTTTGCAATGGGTATTTAGGTATCCCTTTGAAAGTGAGCTTAGAAAATGCAGTCTAAACATCCCTTGCTTTAAAAAAAATTGGGGGGCAGTTTCTCATTTAAAATGTTCTATTCACATCAGATGAAATATTTTGCTAGAATTGTACCTTTAGTGTCCATGTAGAACATAACTCTATGCAGAAAGTAGGTATGTTGTCTATTACACCCATATGAATAAATGTTCATATATAAAAATTTTGAAATATAATTGTATAACTACAGGAAACACAAGACTCTTGCGCTAATAAAAGATGGCCGTGTGATTGGTGGTATCTGTTTCCGAATGTTCCCGTCTCAAGGATTTACAGAAATAGTTTTCTGTGCTGTGACTTCTAATGAACAAGTAAAGGTAAAGACAATTTTGGGGAAATGTAAGACATGAACTCATTCCAGAAAAGTCCAGCATAATTGGGTGCTATAGGATCCCTTGTCACTTGATTAGAATGCACTGTGTCCCTTGAGCTTGATCCAGATGAGACAACTGTACTATCTACCCAAGTGTATTTCTGCAGCAGGGCAAACTTACACAGGTTTGGATGCCAAAATAGATTCGGCTGTTACAGCTGCTGAAAGCCTGCCAAATATCAAAAATGTTGTTTGTTAAAACTGCAATGTGTTACATTTTTGTCTCTGTTACTGTGCCATTCTCATAAGCATAGCCTGGTTCTCAAAGAGTGCCCAAACTGATGAATACAGATGTGTATATGGCTGCAGTCCTGTGGGTCACATCTTAATGCTCACAAGCACCAGAACCTGAAGGCTTACAAGCACCCTGTGCAGGGCAGGAAGAGAAGCCGAGGCACCTTCTGCCTCCCTGCACGTTTTCATTCTGCATTTTCTCTAGATAACCAGTTTTGACCAACTACCTGTGGTGCTTTGGAGCAGGGAGGAAGTTGGCTGAGGAGAACACAAGATAGTTCATATCTTGACTTCTGTAGCTCCCTTCTCCCCCAGTTCACTGGAGTGTCCCCATGCCCTCTCACAGGGGCTGAGAGATTAGCCAGCATGACTCTTTCCATACCAGCTGCAAGAGGGGTGGAGGCAGACTGGAGCAGATTCCCGGCTTTGAGGTTGGTTCTGTCTGTGACCATGGCTCTGGGAACCTGAAGTACCCCGTGGCCTCTCAGGCAGTATGCAGGGCCTGTGGGATAGCTCTCCAAGCCTCTTGTCATGCAAAAGGAATCACACAGGCAAATGGGGCTTTCTGTTTCACTCACTGGTTAATGCAGCATCCGTGAAAGTCCTTTTCTTATTTCCAGCTCAGTCCTGGTGCGGATTGCAAGTGTTGGGAAAGGTGTCCAGCACGAAAATAACATTGCATAATTAGAATTGTTATTTTATCTTTGCTAATCTTGGCTGATATGTTCCTTTAGGTAGGACATCTGTTGTGGAATGTGGGGTGGGAGAATCCGCATAATACAAGCTGTAAGGCTGAGCTGAAAGCTCACTTCAGCCATGAAATTGCCAAGTTGCCTTAAGCAAATTATTATCAGCCTCCTTCCTAATATTGGGGTGATAATGATAATAATACGGCTTCTGTTACCAAAAAGGTAAAACAGTTTCTGAAATATTGAATGTGGCACACCTTGAGCTTGGGATCACACGGTGCACCTTTTATCATGCCCCTCCCACCGATCTTTCCCCTCTCCCCCCCTGCCCCCAGCAGTTCTGATGAAGGTTCAACTCTGAAACATGATTCAGCATTGGACGTGCAATTAAAAAGAAAATTGGCAGTCGCTTTCCTTGTCAGCAGAAGCGTTTTCCACTCTCAGGCAGACTTCTTTAGGTTCCAAACCATTTCTTCAATTTTTTTCTTCCACATCCTAAAATAAGATTCAGGGTTTGGTTTGGTTTAATTTAATTTTCAAACATTTATATCCCGTCCTTCCGACAAACAGCTCAGGACGGCTTACAACAATTTAAAATATTACAATAATACAATAAAACAGCAGATATTAATATAAAACAGCACATCATAAAACTAAGGGAAAGAGAGGAGGAGGAAAAGAATAGAAAATGTGACTGTGGGAAAAAAGATCTTAAAACATCTAAAAACCTTAATTATTAAAATGATGGTTGAATACAAAAGTCTTTACCTGGCGCCAAAATGAGCATACAGTTGGCACTGGGCAGACCTCTCTGGGGACCACATTCCATATTCGTATTAGTGTTTATATTGGTGTTTTGCATTCCTCAAAGATTATTTCTATTGTATTTTATTGTCTTGCTTTTATGGATTGCTGTAAACCTCCTAGAGTTTCAGCTATAGGGGAGTACAGAAAAGAGAATAACAATAATAATTGTCCTAATAATTTATATGCAGGGCTATGGAACTCACCTAATGAATCATCTGAAAGAGTATCATATTAAGCACAATATCCTCAGCTTTCTTACATATGCAGATGAATATGCAATTGGTTACTTCAAGAAACAAGTAAGTAGTCTGTGCAAAGAACTGAAATTTTAAGAACCCTGAGGGAAGCCCTTTAGGTAGATGTTCATGAAAACTGAGCAAAAAAAAGCCTTTATGCCTTGCATCTAAAGAGCATGATTTGTACATCCAAGTTCTGGCTTTTTTGATGATGTTTAATTGTGGTGCTGTGTTTTGCTATGTGATTCAGTGATAGTGCATGTCATTTTCATCACTAGCGCCCCACACTCCGAGCAGGAGAACCATCTCTGGTGAGGAGACACTGGGTGTGGTAGGGAGCAGTCGCATGGTCATTAGCGTTGGCCCCAGAGGCTGGCGCCTGAAAGAACTCCCTGTATGCAGACGCTGTGCTGGCTGGAGTGGTTCTTTGTTCGTCTTTTTATATCCACTGCCACAGATGAGGTTCCATTCCCCCTGGATATAAAATTGTCACCCGACAGGGTGAATGACCATTATGTGGTGGCCCTGGTCTGAAGAGACCTGACCATATATTTTATATTTTTATTTATTTTATATTGTTAATTTTAATTCTATATTGTTATTTTTGTATTATATTGTGTTTGTAAGCCGCCCCAAGGCTTTGGCAAGGGGCGGCAGAGAAATGTTATAATAATAATAATAATAATAATAATAATAATAATAATAATAATAATAATAAAGCTGATCCTATTCCACCAGGTATTTGGGAATTAGCTGGCATTTCTGCCATTGCTTTATATTGTTTTAAAGGTGGCACTCATTCCTGCTTTCGCTGATTCTGTTTCTGTATAAATCACCTTGTGGACATTTTTGTTAGACAGTGTAGAAATCGTGCTAATGAAATGATTTTCCTTGAATGGCTGTTCATGAGCTGCAGTTTCCAAAAGTATTTTCAGACTCAACCTGCAATCCAGTTACCTACATAGACGTAAATCCCACTGAGTTCAATTGGACTTGCCTCTAGGCACTGGTTGACAGGTTTGCAGCCTTAGGTAATATTGGTAACAAATGAAAACCTACTAAAATTTGTAGGGCTTTTAATTTTTCTAAATAGGTACTGTTGTGGCACAAGGCACTCATCTTGCCTTACTAGTGCAGTGGGTGCCTGTTCTTAATCTTCCTGTTGAAATGGCCCTCTGCTGCTCCCTTAAAGAAATCAGGTAGATGATCAGTCTCCTTCCTGCGTCACAATGCCACAAGCTCTGCTTCTTCAAAGGAGCAGTGCTCCTCTCAACTACCTGCTGTTTCAAGGAGATGTCGCCCATATCAAAAGATTGAGGTGATGAAAGGGAGATACGTAGATGGCAGAGCTAGTGATGGAGCTACTTCTCTGCTTCTGCTTGTTTCAGGTTGCCTGCCTCCCTTTCACTGTAGATGGAAACCAATAGCAGTTGCGTATCCACCATGCTAATGATGCTTCTTTATAACAAACTATTTATCTGAACATCTCCCATGTGTCTTGATTTATGTATTTATTTTTTGCTTGCTTGCTTGCTTGTTTTAAGTAGCAAGTATCTTCAGTCCATATATGAAAATGCAGGATGACTTGGAAAAATTGATGTAGATGTAGGTTATTGGTAAAAGAGATATAACAATATATAGACTGGTCATAGGCAAATGTTTAATTTGAAAATATATAGGTTGCTGAATTATACATTCTTCTATTGCAGTCTAGCTGCAGAATGGCTGCTGCAAAGCACACGAGGGACAGGGTCACTAATGCGTCCACAAAAAATTGCACAGGTTTTATTAGAAGATGTTGGAAAGCCAAGCCAGAAAAATGCATTGACTCTTTTTTCCTTAGGGTTTTTCAAAAGATATTAAAGTACCAAAAGCAAAATACGTTGGTTATATCAAGGATTATGAAGGAGCAACTTTAATGGGATGTGAATTAAATCCAAGGATACCATACACTGAATTTTCTGTCATCATTAAGAAGCAGAAAGAGGTAAAAGCGATTTTATATATTAATCAGATGTTTATTATAAAATGCTAATACACTGGTACCTGCAAGTATTTCTTTGCAATAGTGTTTATTTCATCAAGTGGATAGAATGAATTAAACTGAGTGGCTTTGGGAAACAAAGCAGTAATAGTTTTGGATCTGGAAAGCTCATATGATTTCTGAAGTATACATTTCTCACACAAATAATAGATGCTTTCCCTCATTGTATGACAAGCCAGCCAGTGAATGTTCCATATAATTCCCTTACCTAATCTGCACTATTGTTGGAAATACGATTCTTGACACTGAGAACAAAAAAGCTTATTTATTTGGTTTATGCAGTCCTATAGTCTACTGAGAAGTAAATCCCATTGGGTTCAATGGGTGTACAAAATTAGCAGCTTGAGTAACTTGATCCAGCAATGCATAAAGTGACCTTTAATAGAGGAGGCAGCTCAAATGGGCTTCCATCGTGTCATCCTGTACACATTACATCACCCATGGCAGTTACATCAGGGAAATGGTAGATAAGGAACCCTCTCTTCTAGTTTTCATCCAGTGAAGTAACATGCCAGGTTGGATAAGTAGCATGATGCAGAGTTGCATATGATGTGCAAAGAAGGCTTCATGGATATCTCAGATGCCTGAACGCGGCCATCTTAAGACTGACTCTGCAGAGACCATGACCCCAACATCAAGCCAGGCTTCTACACTCTTCTACTACCCACTGCTTTTTGTAACATCTTGCCTGATTAGGAGACTTAGAAACCAAGCAAGGTTTAGTTGGCATAATAAAGGTATGGCACTAATATGGATTTTGGGAGCTTGTACTCCTGACCTTGTTTTCATACCTTTACTCCACGTTGGTTCATTCTAATTTATTTGACTTTTAGTCTGCTCCATTAGCCACAAGACTCCATGGGTAGGTTACAGTCACCCATGTACAATAAATAAGATCATATAAAAGACCATATAATAAAACACTAAAATCACAACATTAGACTCTTAATCATAAAACAGTAAGATACTGATAATATCAGAGTCCATGGCATGTCACTTGGAAGTCAGTCCCATTCTTGTCAATAGGGCCTACTCTCAGGTAAGTGAATATACATCACACTTCAAAATTACAATTGCAACACTGTTTCTGTTACAGATCATTAAAAAGTTGATTGAAAGGAAGCAAGCTCAGATACGGAAGGTTTATCCTGGTCTTTCCTGCTTCAAAGATGGAGTACGACAGATTCCTATAGAAAGTATTCCTGGAATTAGTATGTACCATCTTCTGTCAGTGACTGCTGGGTTCAGTTTTTAAAATGTGCTTCTATTATTTTTGAGTGTACTTAGAGTGTCATCCCATGCATGTCATTGTCAATTTTATCAACTTTATTATTTTTCATACTGCCCCATAGCCAAAGCTCTCTGCATGGTTTGTTGTACTGTCATAAAACAGACAAGAACGCCATAAATTCCAAAATACCATACGATAACCTTTGGGATTAGGCAAAGAAAATCTGCTTATGCAGCTCTCTGTACTCCCTTCCATAACCCATTACCCACCCACTCCCAGTATCCCCTGAAGTCTGGCATACTCTTAGGTAAAAAGGCACATGAATAAGAATGCTGCTGCAAGAGAAAGTGTGTGGCAGGATTGTAAAGAGTCTGTGGGGTTGCACTGTAAAATGGAAAAGTCTTTCTGCTCACAGAGGTCATCTTGGATGCACCTGAATGAGTGCTGCATTGCCGTACAGGATTATAGCCATAGTCTCGCTAAGCGGATAAATTTGAGGAAAAGTCTCATAACAGCATGAATAGTTGAATCTGTGAAGGACAACTTCTAGGGATCCTGGAGCCAATTCTTACCCAATACAGCAGCTCAACACACACGCACACACACAGAGAAGCATCTAGGGACAACATAGAATTTGCTGCCAAAATTCAGTAAGGTAGCAACCAAACTTAACAGTTTTCCCTTTAAAACAAGATGTACAGGGGACATGAACTTCATTTTAAAGCAAGCAGCATCTACTGGAGAATTCCAGGAGTGTAATTTCATTTTAAAACAAAGTGGATGCTTCTTACATGCCGTGTTGTAAGAGGCTGTGTTTGTTGCCACTGGGCTACTGAATTGGGCAGAACTTGTGTGCTACAAAATTGGCTGTGGGCAGGGGCTTGCGGAGGCTATGGGTTGCCCACCACCAATTTAAAACAATCACATTTTTTTACATTTCATATTTTATTGGCATACTTCAGAATGGTGTGTTGTCTAAATAAACAAGGTGGATTTAGGATTACATACTGTAACTATTATTTTGTTTGCTCTGTAGGAGAGACTGGATGGAAGCCAAGCGGTAAAGAAAGAGGGTAAGCATTATTTGGATAAGGGAGTGAAGAAACTCCTCCTGAAGTAGAGAAATCCCCTGTAATCTTGAAATAGCTGCATATTGTTCAACTTCAAAATACCTGAGGAAGTGTGTGTCTAGTAAACAATATTTTAAATGTGTAATGTTGCTTTTGAAAAGAGCATTATAAAAATAACCCCATACATTTTAATATCGTCTGTATTTTCTTTCAAGTAAAGAACCCAAAGACCCAGATCAGCTTTACAGCATACTAAAAAACATTCTACAACAGGTCAAGGTAAGCACCGATTTTTGGTTATGTATGTATGTATGTATGTATGAGATGATGGTGACTGGGAGAGCACTGACCCATGATCCATTTTTTCTTTTCCGAAGAGCCATCAAAGCGCTTGGCCTTTCATGGAACCAGTGAAGAGAACAGAAGCTCCTGGATATTATGAAGTGATAAGATTTCCCATGGGTAATGCTATTAACCTTTTTATTTAAAGTAGAGATGCGAGCATATCTCAGGGGAAGAAATGGTTTTGAGCCTGAAAGCATTAAGTAGCAGAAAGGAATCTGTGAGTTCATCTCTGTGAACTTTTGTACAGGCACCAGTAGATAAGCTCATTACCACTTGCATTATAATATGCAGGCCATGTAGCATACAAACCAGTGGACCATAAGAGTTGGTGCAGAGTTGGTCAGAAATAGACCTTTCATGAGCAGAAATGGCTTTGCACCTGCAGAAACCTTTTTGGAGTCAGAGCCCTAAGGGTGTGCACTGACCGTAAGATTTTGTTTCAGTCTAGTGCAGCAAATCAAAAACCAGTCCAATTCAGCTTGAACTAATTTGGACTCCACGTGATTCATATCAGGGGTTATACTGAAATAATAATATAGAAATCCAAAGCTTTATCCCTCTGATTTACTATCAGTGGAAGTCAGTAGCGTTTGTTTATTTGAATAATTTGATGGAATTTGCAAGTGTAATAACCCCTTGTGAATGGATGAAATTAGCCAAATTGCAAACATACAGGGACATTAATATAAGGACAGATTATATTATTTGATGTTTTATGGTGCTTCCCCAAGGAAGCACTTCTCTCCCTGTTGTATGTGGACAAATGTTTTATATATAACATACAGCATAGAGGCCAACCTAGAGAAATCTGCAGAAGTTCGGAAGGCTAGGGATATCAAACTTTGCAGTAGTCTCCAAACTTGAGGAGGAAGGAGAGATCCCATTCTCCCTCTTGTAGATGCTTCTTCTGTATGAAAACTGAATGATGTCATGAAGAAACTTATAAAATTTCAGAAAGATATGTGGAAGGAGAGTTATGATGAATGCAGAACAGTTTAAGTCTAAGTGTTTTCTGTTCCATTGGCACCAAAATGACAGAAAGCGCAATAGGACAGAAGTGGATAATGAATGTGGAACATCACAATAGCAAGGACTTGAACATCTAAATTTTCCAAGCACCCAGTGCAACCTTCACATCCTAATTCCCATTTTATACTTCTGCAGCAACTTTATTTACCTCACAAGCTTACACTGTAGTTCCTCTTATTCTTCTCCCACTTATATTTCCTCCCATCCTTTGGGTGAGCATGCAGGTCAGTCTTCCTTCCCCCTCCCTTGCCAGAAAATACATTATTTCTTTCAAACACCCACAGGTTTGAGCCCTTGCTCAGTTTTCTTTCACACAGTTACAAGAACATTTCTCACAATCCTTATTCTGTGCACTGCAGTCCTTGTTTCAATTTATGGTCTCCAGAAAGTCCTGCCCTTGACTACCTGCTCAGTTTTTTGAAACTCAAGGCTGTGGATTCCTTTATATCCACAGAAGGACCAAGGGGGAGGGAGCCAACAACCCACAGTAAGCCTAATAATTTTGAGTGCACTGTCAATTGTTTGTGAAATAACAACACAAAGTTGCTTATTGCCAAAGGTGGGCTAGTGCCTTTTCTGTCTCTCTGGAAGCTGGATCACTGACCTTCAGAATTCAGATTTAGATTTAATTTGGAAAAGGCCTGCTTCAGCTTGTGCATATTCCAAATCTTTCTAAATTGGTTCTGCTCAGCAGTCAGACAAATCCAAAGCACAGTCCCTAACAATTTCTTACAGTAACCAAAGAACTTGGGACACAAAAATTGCTTTATATAGGACTGCCGCCCTCCCCATACAAGTTTGACCTGTTGGTGGGTACATATCGCCTTCCATAGGAGGTACAATTTAAGGAGATGAAATTGCTGAGACGGCTGGCTTTTCAATAGTGGAAGGAAAAGAGTTTTTCCTTTGTAGTGTATTGTACTGTCTGTCCTTTATTCTTTTTTCCCACTTTAAAAATGCCACCTACTGTGCTAGTTCTTTTTCACACTATTTAAGATTCAGCCTCTTAGGGCAGCCAGAGCACAATTCTCCCATTTCATTCAGTTGAAGTATTTTTGCTCCCCAACCTGAAAAAGCATCAACTGACCACCCCAATTCAACATCTGTAAATGGGAGTCTGGTTTGCTACAGCCGCATTATACAATTACAATCTGAATACATAGCATAGGCATGTGGTGAGTAACATAGACACAGTTACCATGTTGATTCTATACAATTTAAATAATGTTCGCCAAATTGTCTATGAATTGGAATCTTTTCACTATAGGAGGAAATATTAAACTTTTCCAAATCTGGGGCATACTATCATAGCAATAAAACTTGATGCTTGTTTTTATATAGATCTGAAAACTATGAGTGATCGACTTAAGAACAGATACTACGTGTCTAAGAAGTTATTCATGGCAGATTTGCAGAGAGTCTTTACTAACTGCAAAGAGTACAACCCACCTGAAAGTGAATACTACAAATGTGCCAATATACTGGAAAAGTTCTTCTACACAAAAATTAAAGAAGCTGGATTAATTGACAAGTAATGATTTTCCTTATCTCATGCAATCAAGAGGACCTAATTTAAGAACAGAATATGCAGTTAAATTTTCAATAGAATTGGAACTTGTGTTTCAAAATTTGTTTTATTAACTAGCACTTTTAAAACATGTAATATAGAAGAGTTTATTTTATTACAGTCTTTTTAAATGTACACCTGCATGCCCTTTTGCAGTGTATTCAATTTTTATTAGACGTATTGCACAAACTGTTTGGAGATCTGGAAAGGGAAATTTTTCCAAGCAGTGAATGTTTAAGCTTAATGTTAATGCAGTATCAAATTGTAAAATAGCGTTTTATTTTTTACAACAAAGAAACTGATGAAGGGGAAAATGAGTTTTATATATATTTTAATGAAACACTCAAAGTAAGAGAAGGTGCTATGAAAGGGTAAGGAAGACCTGTTTTAAGCTATAAGGATGAAAATCCCTAAATAGATGCAAATTTTCTCCATAGTTTGGTCCTTGTTGCGTGTATTTGCAAAGAAAATTTGACATGATATGTAGCACAATGCTGACTTTAACTGTGTAGGTTATGTTCCCAAATGGATTTAAAAATCTGTTGCAGTCAAAAACTATTATTCTTTATAGGGTAACGCCAGATGCCACAAGTAATTTTAACTGATGCACATACATCTGTGGCACACATTTTTCTGATTAGCGTGCTGTGACCTTTGGTGTCTCTACCCAGCCGTGGTTCTCCATTCCCATCAATCTTGATGTAGATCAGAATGGGTTCCTTCAACCTATTATGACAGGTGCTGCTGTCTTCTCTCTTAGGGTGTATGTACACAATGCCTTGTGCATGCAGTTTTTTCTGGACTGACACTTCCAAAGGTTTCATAAAACTTCATAAAAGCAGATTTGAGCATACCTTCCTCTCAGTGTTAACATGGTAGCTTCTGTCTTGTATCAGTTACATTAAAATATTTTCAACCAAAGTTCTAAAACAAGTTATTTTAATTATCTAATTAATAATAATCTAATTATTATTAATTACATCTATGCTTGAGCTGCGCCTTATATTATTCATAGGAAATGCATTCATGCAAATAGTTGTCCTTGTCAGATGAAGAAATACCGACTAACCACTGAGTTTTCCTATAATGTCTTTCACAATACTGCAGGGAGAGGAAGAAAGTGGCATCCCACTAATTTCTTCTTCCCAAGTTTTATTTCTACAGTGGCACTGGAGGAGTAAAATTTCATGATGTTGTATTTAGTGAATATTTCACTAGTAAACTGCTGTAGAAATTTGGCCAATTGTTTTACAAAAGAATTTTTTTTCAAGATGCCTATAGTAGTGTTTATTCTAATCCTAAAACTAGATTCACTTGATAGAAGGAAATGGTACAAAAATAGTAAAAATGGTAACATAGAAATGCCTTAGTGCTTTATATAAAATCAGATTTGGCTTTGTATTTAAAGGTACAATGATGCAACTGTGTATTAGAGTATTTAAGTAGTAATTTTCAAGTATTTTGTAAACTGGGCCAACAGAATCACCTCTTAAGCTTGATATCCTGTGAAAGTGTTATTTTCAAAGATTCTTATTGTCTTGAAATTAGAGTTTCTTCTATATTGAAAACATTTGGTTTCTAATTTAAAGATTATTTTCATAGATATTGTGCAATAAAGCTATATATAGTATGATGTGTTTTAAAAATGCTTTAACTGAAATTTTACATTTGTAAAATTATTTATTGTATTGGTATAAAATGGTTTTAAATTATATGTATAAAATTAATCTGGTGTGCTATTTTGTAATTTGCTTATAAAAAAACCTTAAGTATTCAACACGTGTTCGGAGTTTTTCATATTACTTTTGGATATGCTTATGTTAGGAATTCTGTGCCAAAATGTTCAACCATTTGATCAGAGAAGTGTCAAAAGAAATCCCATATGAGCATCACGGGAAAGGTATGAGAATTTTCTGAGTAATTCTTTGGGTCTGGACCTTTGGCACTTACTGTTTTGAGGTGGCAAAGAGCTATATGCTTGTTTTCGCTCTTTAAAGTCTACGTGCTGGACAACACCACACTTGCAAGGATTCTTTTATTGCCTCCTGGGAGTGTCCTGCAAACACAGGGGAGTTGTAGTAGTGCCCAGTGTCTTCCATGTCTGAACAGAGACAAAACAGTGCGACACATGTTTTGGGCAAGGGGAAACCGGATTTTCTAAAGTTCTGAGAGCTTCAAGAGCTTAGGAAAGGCACCCACCACTTTCTGAAATGGTCATGTGACCACACTATTAGTCCCTCGCCCTACTCCAGTACTGCTGATGAACTGAAAGCTTGTTGTGAAGAGCCCTGCAATGCTGCAAAAAACTGAGCGGGATGGATGGAAGTTTAAAAAAGGTAGAAAACTTCTTGGTCACCTCATTCATTGAGTAAGTAGTTATGAAATTCTTGCAGTCCCCTTTCCCACTAGAATGATGGTGACAGATGATATCACCTGTGTATGTAACAAAGGGTATTCACTGTGTCAAGCAAATGCTGTGCAGCTGCGTATGATCACTAGCTTTTCTGTGGACATACTTCAGACCAAATATAAAAATTGTGTAAAAGCAATTCAGTGACTGCCAAAAGGCACTAGTCAACATTAATTACTTGTTAGAAGCAATTTTGTCTATGTACTTATTTTGAAATATTGCTTCCCTGTTCTTCCGGCAGAAAAGGTTCCTAGAGCAGCTTACAAAGATCAGTGGGAAAATCATTGTCCTCTTAAAACATGACCCAGATGGAGGGAAAAAGAAAAGTCCACACTTGGGGATTAGTTCTTAGTTCCAGAAGTTGCTGTAACTACTAGTTTGAACACAGGGTTCAGGAAGAGAAGACTCTAAAGATGGTTGGTCTCTCAGCTGACAAAGGACTCCCTCTGCTACAGCCTTCTGGAATAACTACTGCCAGGCAACACTGGAGGGAAGAAACTGATGAAACTGGTTTGAATGAATGAATGAACTTCATTAACAAAAATTTGCATATTGAGAATTGTAATGCGAGATTCAAAACATCTTAAGATAGAAATGTGATACAACTATATCTGTATTTACTTAGAAGTCTCACAGTGTTCACTTGGGTTGCCAGATAAATATGTTTGCAGTGTTACAGAACTGTGGTATTGTAGTTCCACTGTTTCATAGTTGCAGAGACAAGTGAATATACATTGGAATAATAATACTAACATGGTAGCATGCTAAAGTGGAACTACCTTTTTATTATTACCCATTTAATTATAAATTTCAATGTAAATAAGAGTAATTTTAGAAAATACAAAGAAAGTCGACAACTGTACTTGTAATCACATGCTTTAACTATCTACGCTGCACACTAAGCAGTTAATAAAACCTACATTTTTCAAATACAAAAAACATTGTGCTCTACCCTAGGAAGCCTACCACATTCAGGACAGAGAAGCAACTACTGAAACTAGACCATTTACATCCACTAACTCATTCTGTTACTGCTACAGAGCTTTTAAAATATAATGAGGAATTAAGTTGCAGTGTATGCATATTATGGAGAAGAGTTTTATCAAATAATTATTCACCCTAAACTGTAAGGAAAACAGTTATATGTACAGGCATATATTTAAAAAGTTCTTGCAACTTTACCTTCATAGCTTAATACTAAAATTGACAGGTTTTGTTCCTTCAAAAAGTTCCTAAAGGCAACCAACAAACGCCTCATTGTATCTGGACAGTGATTTCTTTTTAACAGACTTGCGCGTCTTCTTTTTATCTTTAAAAATTGGAGAATCAAGAAAACCAGTGTCTGTAAAAGGGTCGCCTCTTCTGAGCTTCCTATCAAAACAAATTAGCAAAATAGTAAACAATAAATATTGTAGTCCTTGCCTTGTTAATAGCGTTAATGATATAATTAATAATATAAATAAGGAACAACTCTCGGATAAGACTGGATTTTATCTTCAGACTATGTTTCTAAACCAAAGATACAACTAAAGAAACAGATCATAACCCTGTGAACTGAAAATAAAATATACTAACCCACTGAGAGTTGGCTCCTTATAACTCACAGAAACAGTACATCTACGTTTGTGGTATGAAATGCCATTTACTTCCATATTTACAGGTGAGTGGGAAAGTCTAGTTTGGCCAGTTGATGACGATTCACGGTTGGTAATATCACTAAGATGGAGACGATGTTTCTGAAGAGCCTCAGATGGTCTATCTGATGAAAGAAGACATTATTTTTCCTGTTTAGTCCCTTACCATTTAAACTTATACCCCAACTCCCTCACCCACCTTTGAATTGCTTCAAACAACACAGTTACCTATATCACACAACTTAGTTCTTGCTTGGAAATTATCACCACCATCAATTGCCAAAGTGCTACAATGTGTGTTTTAAGTGAACTTTCTCCACAAGAAAAAGCCATTTTGACATAAGTCCAATTTCATAGTTCCCCAAAGAAAGATGAAGTCATAAAGCTACCACATTAGATTTACTGCCTCAAGCATAACTGGTGGGACCAGAAGAGTGGCAGGCTTGGAGACAAAACTTACTCTGGCATCAGATCATTATGTCAAGCAGTGAAGCTCAATAGTCTCCCCAAGGAAATCCACAGGGCCTAACTGTACGAGATCAGTACTGTTCCATGCAATACAGATGCCACACAGCAAGATTTCAGCCTATAGCCGAAGCCTCCCTTTCTTCCAGTGAAAAGGCTACAATCATTTTTATTGAACACAGTGTGGTCTAGTTTTCAAAAAATAATAAATGGACTGTTAGATAAATCAAAATATAAAATACACAAAAGTATTAGTCACTGTTAGTATTTATGATGTGTAAATCAATTTTGTTGACAAGCCGCCTATGTCCAAAATGTTACAACTACCTTTGCAAGTACACTTAAGTGGCGTGTTTCCTGGGTATAAAAACCATTCACATAATCAACTGAATGGAATCATACTAACAGCACCTAACAGTAACAAAATAAAGCAGAGCTACCTTTCTCAGAGTTGCTATTTTCATTAGCAGAGTTCCTACCGCATACTTCATCCTCAGCCGTGACAGCAGGAGCTGAACAGTGTACTAGTGCAACAACTTTTATGCCAATGTTGGATCCACTGTTTTTCTGAGAGGAACTTTCCTCTTTAGTATTTTCAAGGGGACCTGTAAGATACAGAACAGTCCCAATTTCTCAAATTATTATACCCATGTTCCCTTAGCAGCTGTTTTCACCTTGTGTCAGATGGTCAGGCTCACTGGGTTGTTCACTATCTCAGTCCTCCCCTGGGCATCCCTATGGTAACACCAAGTTGTCTTTCCCTTCTCTGCTGTGATCATGAGCTCTTTTCAGCTCAGTGTGGTTTTTTCGTCACTTCATTTTTCACAGAGATTGCAAAAGCCAGCGGATAGTTCCTTCAAAGTGCCCAAACTGCACACTGAGGGGGCTGCCAGTTGAAAACATTGTTTCCTTTGCATTTGCTGTCATAGTATAACCCCAGACAAAGAGTGAGAGACTCCAAATAGGATTTTCCTCCCTTGGGTTCTCTTGGCTGCTATCAAAAGATAAGAAATATGTATCAAAAGGGAAATCAAAGTGTGAGTGATGGGACTTGCCCTCACTTAGCAGTCCGAGCTTGTTTTTGTTTTGCTAAATTTGATTGTCCTAAGGTGATAACACTAGTCCAGTTGTCCCCAAGACTCTGGATGCTCAAAGACAAGGAAACTATTTAAAAGGAACCAGCATTCTGACAGCTTGCTATCAAAATTCTGATTCCCTTTCAAAGGCTTTTCTTAACAAGGCTCTCTGATTTTTTTTATAAGGACATACGCATTTATGTATGCATGTATCCTTGTCAAGATATCATGGGACCACTGTCCCAAAACACCTTTAAAAAGCAGTATCACTAGAAAGGGCTAAAAGGGCGGCATTGAGCTGAAGAAGTTCCCAATCATGGCAAAGGGCACACATCCATTGCCAGTTGTCCCAAAGTGCTATTTGGGAACTTGGGAGTACCTAACACAGGTAGATGCCCAATCAAGCTTGACAAGGGTTTCCACCACTCTTGCCAAACAAACTTCTGGATAGTTCCCTCTACATACAATGGGTTAGCTACACAGGCTCAGATGACACAACAACCTACCATGTAAGAACCCATAGAACAAGCCATGAGTTGTCAAGAAAGGAAGTGTGTTGCCGTCAAACAAGCCACCTTGTGGAAATCCATCTGGATTTGCATGACTTGACAACATTATCATGTTGTATGAACTGAGTCACTGTCTGCAAGCATGGAGTTTCCTTCTAGCTTTGTCATGACTAACACAATACACATCTATCAAAACCCCTTTAAATGTTTTTAAATGTTGTAATCATATACTGCAGTGCTTACAATACAGATTCTTAGGATACAGTACTCCTTACTTTCTTTATTCTACGAACAGTCAGTTTATCCCAGACAGAGCCAGAACTTGGTGCTACCATATGAAATTTCAATTTGAATTCTGATTTTCTTTTGAATATAGTATCAGCAGCCCACTGAAGCAGGAGGAATCTAAAAGTGGCCAGCTGAGATGCCAGTGCCTGGCTAGAACTGAAGGAGCAGCTTGCTCTACTTCCCAGGTGGGAAATAAAGAAGAAACACATGGCCAGCTGACTGTACTGTCTTTCGCCCTCTGAGAGAGGGTCAAAGGAAGAAATTGTGGAGATCCATTTCTCTCTTATCCCTCAAAATAAAAGAAGCACAGTGGAACTTATAGAACTATTCCAAGAGATTATCTGCCAATGAATGAGTTGGCTTCATATAAAAATGAACACCTGTTGAAAACTGCTGGTATAGAAATAATTTATACAAAAGAAATAGAGCAAATGTAACCACTCTCATAAAGACATCTATGCAAATTGTCACTCAAACACTTTGTTTCTTTATGTTTTGTTCTATTTTACAAAAATGAACACTTTTCAGCATCCCTTTCATAAATCCAATTAGGAAGAAAAAGGTAAGCATCTTATTCTAGATGTTTTTGTTAAAAGGGCAGAAGCAATCTAAATAGGTAATCAAAATGTTTCTTTATAAAAGTTGGAAAGCCAAATGTAAGAAAATATGTAAGTATGTAAATACATAGGCTTGTTCTCTGAAGTAAGACTTAAAAGTCTTACTGCAGACTGGAATAAGACTTAAAGCAAAACCAAATCTAACTTCTGTAACGACTTCTTGTAGATTGTATACTTATCCACTATCAATTTTTCAAAGCATAGTAATAGACAGAACCTACTTGAATTGGTTTTTTTACAAGAATTCTCAGTTTTTTTAGTATTCTTGTTTTTCTTCTCAATATTTTTATCATGTTGCTCATACACAGTCTTCTTCAGTCGTGGTCTTGTGTGCACTGGACTTACGTCAGTATAGGCTGGGTTTTTTCCTGCTTTTGATTTTTTGCTGTAAGGCACATAGAGACTATCATCAGAATCGTCTTCTATAATGAATGATTCACCACTGGAATTTTCCATTTCTTCTGTGTGATTTTTCCCATTAGTTCTATTTTCATTTTCTTTGTTTTGACGGAAAGGTGTAACATGAACCCTCTCTGCAAAAGTAAAGTCATAAGCATCACTGGATCCAACGGATGTATCTGCTTTTTCTTTTGAACATTGCCGTTTACCAGAGCTTCTATCTTTTTTGGTTCTTGTCCTGGATGAACTTTTCAATGTTTCCATTTTTCTCTTCTGAGTTTTCTCGTTCTGTGTTTTAGAACTTCCAGAACAATTCAAATTAGTTTGCTTTGAGGCAGTCGTCAAGGTATTTGAGTCAATTAATGTTTCTGACAGTTGCAAACCGGAATTGGTGTTTATGTTATGTTTGTTTTCTTGAGAAAGATCATTTTCTTCATATTGTTCATTATTTTCCCCTAAACCTGTCTCGGGTCCAGTTTTGTCTTGCTCACAAGGATTGTTTATCTGTTCACTTATTTCTGGAACATTGCCATCAGATAAACACAGGTCACTCTGGGGTTTGATCCTCAAATAACGACGGGTAGATACATTTCTTGATAGGGAATTACCAACATGCTGATCCTCTTCATTTGACAAAATATCTGTGCTGTCATTGTCTAGGAAATCTTCACAAGAACTTTGTTGCTGGCCTGGTAATTTAAAATATCATGCATCAATGCCAACTGATACTGAACCAAAAGAGGGCTAATTTGATAGTTCTATATCAAAATCAAGAAAGCAAAAAGCAGAATTCCAAAAACGTACATTTCCACAATGACTAATAAGAAGTACTACAGTAGCATGCAGTAATTTTGGAGACTGCAGCTATGATTCCTAAGAAATTGTAATGCATTTAATCCTGATTCAGAAAAGAAGAGGCACAATCTGCTAACTCACAGGACTATTTTGAACCTTGCTTGTCCCACTCATTCTGCCTATACAAGCACAGATGATGCATTAGGTCATTAGGAAAACAAAGACATCTGTTCTTCCAAACCCCGATCAATTTTTCCCTTCACTTCAATGGAAGATACTGTATTGAAGTACAAGTTAAACTAAACTCGGTGAGGCAGGAAGTACAAAACAGCTCTGAAGTTTTCTACTACAAACTGTATAGGCAAGAGAGGAAAAAATAAGGTTATATTATACTTATATAACTTTTCTGTATGAGCATGTACATCTGTGTGGGTAATTTACTTATATCATGTTCACCCATCTCATGCCTGAGAACTTCAAGGTGGCTAAATAGTGGTAGCAAGTATTATAAGTGTGGGGTGTTGGGGAATAGCTTTGTAGGTTTAGATTGTGAAGTTCTAGAACAAGCAAACAACTTACATTGTTGGAGAACAAAGAAAAAGCCACACAAATTATTATACATGGAGCTCAGTATTTGAGCCTCTGAAGGAAAATTGAAAGGGGAAGCATTATACAGTGTAAAGTATTTTTAAAGTGAGGAACATAATGAAGAATACCCCTTTGGAAGGGTAGAAAGATTAGGCATTCTGGAATTATCAACACTATCTCCAGACAGATACACCTTGTTTTCTTCTGTATACCTCATGATGTAATTATTGGCACCCAAAATACCCCAGCAATTGCTCGCAGCAGTGCAAGTTTTGGAGATGTCACAACTTCTCTGAGACATCCAGATAGTCACATTTTACTTATCAACAAGCTCTCGCACCTACTGGGACCAGTTTTCTTAAGTAAGTGTAGCAGATGACATATCAGGCAAAGTTGGTAAAACACACTCATAGGCAGTGCTACCACCTGTGCCTCCAGTAGTCACCAATGAGTCCAGGAACACCCTCAAACAATTAACTTTATTTTCTAAATACGAGCAGCAGCACTGGTTTTCCCTGGAAATTTTTATGGATAGAACCAGATTCACATGAAAAGCATGGAAACCCATTAATTCTGATATACCTGCCAACTACAGATTATACTTCATATATCTCATACAGTGGGATTCTGGTCTAAAAGGCTTATTGCTCCCAATGCAGCTGATCAGATCTGGATGGGAGGCAAATTGAAATAGGAAAGGAAATTCATAAATATTCCCAAGAATGCTTTTTAGTCTCATTTTTTCCTGTGATGAAATAAGAGCTGCAGATCGGGCGAGGAGGCCCTGAATCTCTAAGCTCCAGTAAAGTGTGCATTTTCCATCCTCCAGTGCTTCGGCCCTGCTTATCTCTAAACAGACAGGCAGAGAGAGGCTTGCACTGAAAGTTCTATGCAAATTTTAGCAGTTTAAACATAGGATAACATACCTGTATCTATCTGTGGTGTTATGGCTGAAGATGTATTTTCAACACCCTGCCAGGGTTCAGATAGAAAATCTGAATCATTGTTCTTGATGTTGCCCTGCATTTTAGCTCTCAACATATTATCCCGTTTAGTTACATCTAGAGCAAGGGCATGCATTGGTACTCTCCTAAGAGAAACAGATAGAATAGACTGGATTATTTTAAAACAGAATTTTTGGATACAGCACATTTTATACACATGCTCAAAATTAAGACTTCCTACTTTTTTCCAAATGTTGCTTCCTTAATTAAATTTGAGGTTCCCATCTACTTGAGGACCCTCAGAGGAGGAAGGAAGATGACTAAGGTTCTGAGGCACCTCCAGGATACCTCATAGTGTAGAGGTGCTGGTCTACTCCCTTTCCTGTCCAGAATGCCTCCTAAACCATGCCTCCACGCTTACTTTTGCAATAAAAGATATAGCTGGTGTGATCCTTTATTTTTCAAGGGCAGGGACAGAAGCTACTCCAGATTTGGAGACCCAGCTAAAAGGTTGGAACAATTTTCCAACCTAATAACCAGGTCTCCGAAACCTCCCATGGCTGTGTAGATGCTGTCTAGCAGCCAGAGAATAGTGTTGCACTTTTGGTTTAAAAAAAACAAAAGCAAACCTTCAACGGAATATGCCTTTAAAGGAATGAAATACAAAGCAGCTTAGAAGCTTCTTCTCAAAAATGCACTTGAGATCCTGTCTAACAGACATTAAAATAGCTTGTAAATGAATTTTCTGGATTATTTAGGGAGAAAGTATGGCTCTGGAGTAGGGATATGCAGTAGTTCATTGCATTCCACTAAATTAGTTTCATATCCATGGCAGCATTTTGATATTTGCATTGCCAAAACAATTGTTTGGTTGATCCATATTATTCTTATAATTCCATTTAAATATTGATAGACATGGAATTCTAAATAAGTTCTTCTAAACCTTTTACTCCATTTTTTAGATTCAACAGTTTGACAGTGCTGTAATGTCATATTTATCACACACAGATGATTACATTTAGTATAAATGTTCATCAAATATTTCTCATGATTAAAGAATAACACTACCAGAATGCAGCTTATTCGAGATGAGACCCTGATTTTTTTGGGCGGTGCGGTTGGAAGTTAAAAGTGAAGAAGAGCTATCAGTCCATATGTAAACCTATTGTTTTGCATTGGTGACCCACTAGGTTAATAGAAAACAACTTCCAGTCTACTTCAAATTACATTTATTATAATATAAGACGCATTTTCTTGATATAAGTTCCTTGATTTTATTTTGAGGAAAAGCAACTGCTTTTAAAAAATGTAAATGTATGACTTACAGAGAATCCTGGCTCCTGAAACTACTGGATGCACAGTTTGCAAAGTCTGAGGCAGACAGAAGCTGATTCTGTAGAAATAAAAGGTACTATGCTAAAGACCTTTTTGAATGGATCATGCATAATGCATCTAATGAAATCAAGAATATGAAAAGTAGAGCCATGACTTGCAGCAGCAACTTGTGAGGTGGTTCACTGGAAGATAACAAGCTTCTATTGCTCAGTGATGCCTCAGGGTGAAAAGGCACTTACTGGAAAGCACTGTGAAGAGGCAGCATGTGAGGTGCTAGCTTAGTGCTATGCAGGTGCACAACCGCTGAGTGCCTAGCATCTCCCACTGCACTGCAAGCCATTCAGCAGGCTCCATGTCTTCACTGCAACTTCACAACACCTTGTAAGAACAGTGGGTTTCCTCTCTGTTCGGTAATTACTCAGCAGCACAACCTATCGCTGATCTGTAATGCCACCATGGGACTAGTGACACATACCTTGTTGTTTTACTTTATCACCATATTCTGAAACCAGATTGAACACTTTGACATAGATAATGAAAGATGGGCAAAATATGTCCTACATCAGCATTCTCCAATCTACTACCCTCCTAATGTTTTAGACTACTGATATTCTTGACCATGCTGGCTAGGACTGATGGGAATTGATTCAAAATATCTAAGGGCATCACCTTGGGGAGGCTGATGAAAATGGTAAGAGAGACAGAAAGCAGGTACATAGGAAAGAATGGTGCTTTGCCCTGCTTGCAATCCAACAGTTGCTGTTGGTATTTTACTTAACAACAGAATATGTCACTATCAAAGCAGCTTAGCAGGCAACAAATCTATAAGCAAATATTTTTCATGGATTTAGAACTGATACCCAAAGTCTACAGACTATTGATGCTTATACAAAGAGAAGGATGGGAGAAGACTTACACAATCTGTGGTACGTGTATCTTTCGCAGGACTAAGAAGATTTGTTGCATTTAGGAGGTCTTGAACAACTTTAGAAATAATCTTCTTCAAAGCCACTAATGTAGTCTAGTCAAGAACAAAAAGTCATTGTTTGCAGTTGTACAAAGCAGATATACCTTCCAGTATCTTTTATAAAGTGGACTTGTCCATGCATAAACGCAAGCAAGAAATAGAAGTTGATGTTTCTTGTTCTCTGTAGAAAGCATCTGCTAACATTCACTTTGCCAGAGGGTCTTATTGTCTCCATCTAATAAAGTGCTACAACTGCTAGCTTCATCAATACCTCAAAGGATTACCCAAAAATATAACAATCAATATCCTTAACTTACTTCTTGCTATACTGAAAAAGCTATTGGGATGTGTGTTGATCTTGTAAGAATAATTTATGAAAAACAATATTCTGTGAGCTCCAAGATTTAAACCATAGATCAGTTAGAGCTTTAAGAACTCAATCTACTGATGAATCTAAAACCCTAGCCAATTTTATGCAGATTGAGGGAGAAAAGGATTTACTTTTTTATTCTTTTGAGGACACTATGTTTACCACAGAACCTACCTTCCAAGGTTCTATTCTAGAGTGTCTTACAGGAGACCATCCAGTAACCAGTCCTATTATGTGTGTATACAACCAAACTGGAAAAGACTAGATACAGTGCACCAGCTGTTACTACTATGACAACTCTACAAAGTTGCTTTATTTTTACAACCCCAAAATGATACAGTCTCCATTCCTGTTCTGTACTTTTCCTTAGCTAGGAATAGAACTGAAAGGATTTTTTATGATTCCTCACAAGAGATTTCAATTAGAATGCAATCACATATGAAGCTTTTCATGCAATGGAATTTTTACTAGAATATGCATACATGTAAAATACAAGCTGGAAGAAGTACCTCAGCATGTTCTTTTCCTTGTTGTGTCTCCAGCTTTCTTTGCAAGACAAACATCTGAAATTTCAAATGCTGATTTTCTTTCTTTATATGCAGGATAATATCTTGTGCTTCCCTCATTTTGCACTTTTCTTCTTCCAAAGCCACAGCTAATGCACGATTGTTTGTTTGAAAACTTTTCAGTAGTGCAGAAGTGTTGTCTGGAAGAACGTGTAAACATTTAATTTCTAAAATCTCTATTTCTTGGAAAACTTGAACAGAATATTAAAATATTACCTGCAATTTTACTCTTGATGGATATGGCTTGGCTTGTTTTACCCAGCTTGGCCCATTTGTGATTTCTCTTTTCTCTCATTCGTTCTTTTATATCTTCCAGGCTATCTTTAAATGACTTTTTCAAGCACCTTTCTCTAGCCATATTTCACCTTAAAAAAATACAAGAACTTATTATGATTTAGAATATGTTTATTTAAAGAATTTCCTTGATGTTGTCACTATGACAATGTTGGCTAAATTTTATAGTAACAGAATATTCCCTATTTTACCTTTATCACTGAAAAGTGTCACAAATTTCTCACACATGTCCAAAAGATAACTTTTGCTGTTATGATATTCATGTCACAAAAATGCTTATATAATTTGTGCATAATATACAACACATTTTATTCACATCTACTACTAAATCAAGTTAAAATTAATTAACACAGCAACCCAGTGGTTCCAGCAGCCTATAAGCACATTTGGATATAATGCAGCCTTGGTTTTGCAACAAAAGACAGAACACCAACTTTGAAGGGGGAGCTTCTAATGTGGATTCACCCTACTCCACAAAAGTTCTACAGTGGCTATCTTAGCAGAGAGCATGACACCAAATTTCAGGAAAAGGAACCAAGGAAACAATACCTGCTCCTGCTCCTAATTCTACTAGACAGACCCAGAAGTCCATCTATTGAAAAACACTGTAAAGAAGGATAAAAAGGTAAAAGCAGTTTCTGCTACTACTCCTGCCTACTGGGTGGGATAGCTAATACCCTGGAAGACAGAAAGATTCAAAGAGATCTTGACATGTTAGAACACTGGGCTGAAAACAACAGGATGAAATTCAGGAAGGGAAAATGCCAAGTTCTTCACCTAGGAAAAAGAAACCAAATGCATAGTTGCTAGATGAGGGATACTTGGTTCAACAATACCACAGCTGAAAAGGATCTTGGAATTATTGTAGATCACAAGCTAAATATGAGTCAACAATGTGATGTGACTGCAAAACAGGCATATGCTATTTTGGGCTGTATTAGCAGAAGTATCACTTCCAAAACATGTGAAGTACTAGTTCCCCTTCATTCAGTGCTACTCGGACCTCATCTGGAGTACTTCATCCTGTTCTGGAAACCACAGTTTAAGAAAGATGCAGACAAGCTGGAAAGGGTTCAGAGGAGGGCTGTAAGCATGATCTGAAGACTGGAAACAAAGCCCAGTGAGGAGAGATTGAGAGAACAGGGCATGTTCTGCCTCGAAAAGAGCAGACTGAGGCGTGATATGATAGCACTCAATAAATACTTGAAAGGCTGTCACAAAAAGGGTAAGACCTCTTCTCGACCACTGCAGACCGCAGGACCCAGAATAACGGCCTTAAGTTGCAAGGAACTTTCTGCAAAAATTTCCTGAGTATTTGAGCAATACAACAATGGAACCAAGCACCAAGGGAGGTTGTGGGGTCTCCCACACTAGAAGCATTCAAGATGCAACCGCCATCTCAAAGGGATGGGGTCATTTGAGGTCCAGGTGTCGGACCCGATGGCCTTCCAGGCCCCTTCCAACTCTACTATTCCGTCACTTTGTGATTCCGAGAGGAGGCAAAGGGCGCCCCTCCTGAGCCCCGCTCCGCGCGGAATGGAACTGGTTGTTTCCGCTCCCCTCAAAGATCCGCAAGGAACGGCGGACACCTCGTCGTTCCACAGGCCCTTCCGCCGCCTCCCACCCATCAGCCACCGGGAGACCCGCCCCAGCCGTTAGAAATTCAGCAGCAGCAGCCACGAACCCGGTTAAGCGCCCCTCAGGGGCGCGCGATCGATGCTCGTCGATCTCCGCCTCGGCTGCGCCGGCGCGGGGGAGAGCGCGGCACCGGGACGAGGCAAGAGCCGCCGGCTGGCGCCCTGTTTTTGTTTCCTCGGAGCGCGCGGCGCCCGCGGCCAGCGGCGCTTCCCGCCCGTTCGAAATTCTCCGCTGCGCGCCCCGATTGGCTGCCTGGGCCGCCCGAGACGCGCGGCGTGACGTCACCGCCCCCTCGGCGCGAGCGGCCACAGGCGCTCCTCCCGTCCTTGGCCTGCAGCGGAGAATCCCCTCCCGTTCCCTTGAACGCTTCCTTGGCTTTTGTCCCCTCTGGCGTCCCGTCCGCCCCCAGCCCTCACTCACGAAAGGTCGCGCCTCGCCGGCCTGTGCCTGGGATTGCAGCCTCAGTCGCGCGTGCGGAGGTGGGCGCACTCGTGCTGAATGCGGGTCGTTGGCAGAGCTGCGTCCCCTGTAGTCTCGTGGGATTTGCACCTTCTGAGCATTTCTAGTCCCTGTTGAAAAATATTTAGCGCGTGTCATTCTAAAATAAAAGAGGGTGCTAGTTAGGAAGGGGCTCTTCACGTTGCACATTTTTCTTTCAAGACCATTTATAAGACGGAAAAGCGATTTTTACGGAGGAGTCCTGTGCCCATTTAGAGAGGGGGAAGTCCTACAACTCCCAACATGCCACAGCCAGCCTTACAGTTTCAGGCATGCCGGGAATTGTAGGAAGTTTTTTGTTTCTTCGAACTTGCATAAGATTAGTTTAGTTTTTAGTTTATCCTGCAACACATTTCCAGTATCTGTTTCTGCAACATCACGAGCTAAGATCAAGCTGGAACTTTTGCTTGCAGTCTTCCCCAACCTGATGTGGTCCAACTCACCTGGAGGAAAACTCGTTGTAAACCGCCCAGAGGGCTTCGGCTGTGGGACGTTTTAGAAATTGAATACTAAAGAAAACAACTCTCAGGATAGAAGGCAGCAGCGTTGGATGCTCATTTGGAAGCGCATTAGTTTTACAGATATGGGATGGGGAGGAAGATTTCTGAGCTTTGAAGGGGACCTGTTTAGAGTTATATTTAATAATTCAAATTATTCTCTTCTATGGGGTTATGCTTCATTTTTTACAACTACAAGTGCCATATTTCAATTCTAAATAGCAATACAACTCTGCAAATAATTTAGATAGGTGTAATTTTGTCAATAAGAGTATGTCACTGTTACTGACATAGTACTTTTAGCTGTATTTTATTACAATGTAGCTTCTGAGTATGCTTCAAATTGCATCCTTAGTCTACACAGCACATGTTTTTTAACATACAAAATGTAGAACTCTAGAATATTTTGCTACCCCTGATAAGATTACAAAATGTGCACTTCCTAATTTCCATATTGTGAAACTAACGAATTAATAGGTTTTTAAATCAAGAATATCCATTTTCAGTTCAATCTTGCTAATTTCTCCACGGTGGCTTGGGTTCATTGAAGTCTCATCTGCCTAAAAGTTAGCCTGAACACCTCTGATGTGTGATAAGAAAAAAAATCCATATATCTGGAAGATACAATGTTACTTATATGAACCATGAAATCTTTTATTTGTATGGTGAGAAATGAGAGGCTTTTACACAGGGTTATTTCCAGTTGTGTCCTTTTACCAGTAAAATGAAACTGTTGGAACAAATTTTCCTTTCCCACCTGAAGCCCCTTCACTGACCCTAATATCTGCTGCAAAGTATTGAGAGATCCTCTGAAGCATATTTGAGAAATAGTGGGAGTTAGAGGGGTACACGGAATGGATTAAGTGGAAGTCTGCTAACATAACCTTAATTTGTTCCAGATTTTGAAGGGTAAAGGTGGTTTGTTGCAAAAACAACAGAGTATCTTTGGGTGGGCAAACACATAAGTAAAACTGAGTATAAATAACTGCTGTGGTACAGGTTTACTAACAGTGCTTTAGCAAGTCACTATTGTCATTTGGAACATTATATGACAGAAAAGTTGGGGCAAACTGATATGTCTGGGGGAGACCTGTTCCAGTAAGGTCTTTTGTCTGTGGCAAGCCAACACACTCTTCTTGACTTGCATGTGTGTTCGTAGCTATTGGACTGGGTTTTCCTATGATGATTGACCAACATTCTTTTCAGCCTAATTGTACTGTTTCTAGCATTAAGCAAACATCTGTTGGGTATGGGAGGGAGATGAAACAGTAGGTAAATAACTCCATGAGGAAAAAAAAAAGATGCTGGACTTCAGTCTCTGTGTGAAAGCAGGCTTTTATTTGACACTGAAATCCTAAGCATATTTACTCAGACAAGTCCTACTGGGTTGTTTTTCTAATTGAAGAAATTCCACAGAGGAATGTGTCCCCCCCCCTTTTTTTTTCTCTCCTTGTGCGTTCATACTGGTGATCTGTAAACAGAAAAAGAATGTTAGTGATACAGGACACGTTTATCATTTGGAGATGTGGAGCAAATTTATGGTGCATTTCTTCTGAAAGCATGAAAATATAAATATTACACTGTTCCAAAGGCATGGTCCCTGCTATAACTTACAGGCCAGGACACAATGGACCAGCCAGATCATACATTATGGTGGAAATTGTGGGCTAATTTGCAGGAATGCACACTAAACTCACTGGTCTGGGTTCAGACATCATATTCACAGCCTTGCTGGAGATTGTTTACAAAAAGAGGAACAAGGTGGCCCATAGGTGGCCCATGTTCCTGCAGATCACCAGTTCAAGAATCCATGATCTGATGCTAGATGTTGCTTTGGGTCTCGGCTGAAAACTGCAGGCTTTGGTCTCTGACCATGGAAGTATAGGCCGGAGGTGGCCAGGCTTGTTCAATGAGAGAGCCACTTAAGGTAATGTCAGATGTTTGAGAGCTGCAAGACCTGAAAAAATATTTATGTATTTATTATGACCTAGCAGACATTGCTACAATTATCAGGCTAGTTACTGCTAGTAGAGATCTGGTAAGTCTCTATCTTGGCTTGTTGAAAATCTGAGAAAATCGCTCGCCTAATTGATTAGCATGTATATCAGCTACTGCAACCCTACTTACCTAAGCTCCAAGAAACACAGTAGGACTTACTGCTGAATAAACTTCTGTTGGAGCACGTCTGTGCCTTCAAGCCAAAATGAATAAAAGCTTTATGGAGCGGGACTTTTCTGCTTCCTTTGTAGCTCTGGACATTGGAGGAACCTGAGTGGTCATGCAGTACCCCCTTAGGAACTTCGGTGCTTGGGCAGCAGAAGTGCCTGGAAATCTCACCATCAGCTACCACACCAGAAGCTTCGTCGAGGCCCCAATTCTCCCCTGGAGAGCAGCTGGGCTCACTTAGGAAGCAGCCTGATTTTGCCCTCCAGCCTTGGCCACAATTCTGCACCTTGTCTGACAAGTCCTGTCCTGTCCTGTCCCTTCCCCACTCCATGCCAGGGGCAAGCAGGGACCTACTAGGTTTTTTAGTCTTCTGCGAGCTTCAAAGAGCCACATGCTGCTCACAAGCCTTGGTTTGGCCTTGCTTAGCGTAGTGCTTATATTTAACATGTTCAGCTTGACAGATAATGTTTTCTAGAAGGCCTTGGGAAAGATGGATGAAGGACTGACATGCCAGTGTCCTATTTTGAGAAAGATGCACCTTATCAAACCTACAAATTAGCTTATATGTTGTTGTGTGCTTATCTTAATTAGCTTATTATTACTACAGTCTATTATTGTGGTTCATGAGGGGTGGGAATATTTGGACTGGCCCGGCTAGGAAACCTCCACTGTTACATCCTGAGACATACTAATGAGATGGGAAACTAATGTGCTATGGAATCCAGTGTCCTGCCTAATCTTGGAAGCTAAGCAGGGCCAGGCCTGGTCAGAATGGGATGGATGACTTGAGTGTATGATTCTATGATTATTGCTGTAAACTGCCCAGAGAGCCTTGGCTATGGGCAGTGAAAAAATGTGGTGGTGGTGGTGGTGGTGGTGATGCTTGCTAGCAAGTAAACAAGTAGTTTCACACCACTTAGTCACTGCACCTTTATAACAGCGAGCTCCTTTCCCTATAGAAGCTGATCTATATAAGTCGTCTATATAAGCTGGCCATTTCCGCTTGTGTTGTGTTTGGACTCCAAACATCCTCCAGGGGGCTTTGCTGACTGTCCATTCCAGCTGATTGAAACCTGCCTGGCAGGTGAATCCATGCTCAGCATTGCAGTGACTTGCTGCTAAACCCTTTGAAAAGCTTGCTTGCATTTTGCTTGTTGTAACAGTAAAATCTCCTTATAAACAAACCTGGACTTAGCATACCACTTCCTTGGGATCACTCAAACTTTTCGCCCACAGCCAGGGCAAGACAGATGTGTGAACTGAGTACAGTCTTAACTATCTCATACCTGTAAGCGGGAGAACTGCCCATTGTTCTAGAAACACTTGGAGAAAAGGAGTAAGGCATGTTGTTTTAATTCAGTAAAAAGCTGCCCTGCATAACAAACATTTGGGAAATACTGTAAGAAGAATACCTGGACTTGAGGATGCAGTTTGTTTTGGGATGGAGCTAATGCAGGGATGTGTCCCAAAATCAGCATAAGGGCTGCATTTTGAGGATGCTCTTGGGGCCTGCATTCCGGTGGTGGGTGGGACTGAAGGCAAGCCAGCAAGGCCAAAGACAAGAGCCAAAAATGTAAAGAAAGAATGCCAGCAAATTGTGGCTTAAAGCTCTTAACTGCCAGTAACAACCTTAGGAATGGTATCTGGCATAGATTAAGAGTCTGTATCTGTTGTGTAGACATTATCTCAGACTGGTCAGCAATTCTCAGCCTTTTTATTCCACTCAGTATAAAAATGAGAACAGTGCACTTCACATCATTGTTGAAAGCATGAACAAAAGATGGTAAAGCACTGCTTTGAGATTGAAGGTAAAAGAAATTATAAACAGTAATAATATCATGAGAAGAACAAATCTTGTTCTTAGAATGTCTGCCAACCTCAGCCTATGTGGCTGTGTATCAACTGCAGTAGCCTCATGAAATATATTGTCTTGCCTGAATTTCATGTTGGTGTGTAAAAATGATCTACTCAAGGGCAAAAACATCACTCTTTGAAGCTGAGCGATTTTTTTTTAAACCCACACAATAAGCTGCAGACAAAGGCACAATGAATGAGGGAAAGCCTGGTCTATTCAAATCTACAGCCTTGGTTTAGACAGAAAAGGGTAACAGCAATGCTGAAGTTCTATTGCTGCAGTTAGCATCAGAATAGGTCACAGCTGACTGCTTTTGAAAGGTCTTCTCTCAGTAAGCATGGGACAAAGCTAAAAAGAAATGACAGACTCAGTCATTTTGTCATTCTGCACAGGCATTCAGTTCAAGTACTCTTTAATAACTTGGGTTTTACAAGGTAAAAAATTATTGCCAGAAGGAAGAGATTACAAGAAGGCAGAAGGTACAAAAGAAAGTGTTCACAAATTTCTTGATGCCTGATTAATGCAATCCATGTTAAGGTGTTGGTGCCTGCCTAGTTTCTCTCCTTGCCTCCCTGCTCCAAACTTAGGATACCATAGAAGTGCAGCTGTCTCAGAATTGTCAGTACATACCAGATAACTGCAATTCCTATTCAGTCAAATAGAAAAATGGGGAATGTGGAACCGGACGTACACACTTTTCTACTGCAATCTGCTTGTTGATCTACCTCTTGCTCTGCCTTAGAGGGATTGTGCAAACCTGGAAGTGGTAAGAAGTTGTGGCAACTGGCAGTGTCTTTGGCTGAAACAACAAGAAAGGGGAAAAGCTGCAGATGACAGTGCCATAAATAAATAGGCTGGCTGAGGCCATACTGAAGTCATATTGCTCGAGGGAAGAGAGATGAAGTCTGGAACCAGGACCTTCAGAATCCCAGGTATATTGGCACAAACCAATATATACAGAAATAATTAACTACTTCTTTCAAGCTGAAGTCAAAACACATCAGCCCTATTTGGCTTGCAAAGGTTCTTGTGAGGATATTCTCGGTTTGTTGCCCTGTGCTAATTCAGGAATATGTTCCTTTAGGACTGCTGGTGCTAAACTCATCATTCACTTGTTTGCACCTGGAGCAACACAATCAAAACAGAGCTTCCCATTCTGGGTTAGCAATCATTTTTTATAATAAGTAAAGATGGATGTTGGAGGCAGGAAAATGGCACCTCCTCTGGAAGCTGTTGCTTGAACTTATGATTTCTGGCCTAGCACTTCACAAGCAGTGCTTCAAAATGAACTTCTACTGTATTTGCAGAACACTCATCTATCTTACAGGTCCCTTTGTTTGTTACTTTCTCCCTTAACTACTAATTCACCCCAGCTGAGATTAAATAAGTGTTTGTGCTGGCAAGTTGCACTGTTGAGAAATGTCCTTCACAAGAAGGTGATGGCTTAAAGTAAGATTCAATTCTCTCATGGTATTTCATTGGCAATAAAAAGTGAATCCTACTGCCAATTATATTCTTTCTTCAACTGAACGTTTGAATAAAAGCTGTGAATATTTCTAAGTTCTAGGAAGCTTGGCAAGGAGATACTGAAAGTAGGAACTGAACTGTACTTGATGACAAGTTCTTTTGTGATAAGATTTTGATAGACATAAAAGCTAAATGCTGCCAGGTTTTTTCTCTGTGTATAGTTCCTCTGTGGTTAAAAGATCAGCCCAGGGTACAATCCTAGACATGTTTAATAGAAAAAGTTCTGGACTTCACAGAATGGGTTACTGGGTAATGCTGTGAGTTTCAAGTCATTTTTTCTGCCCGAACATGCATTGGCTTGCATTTTTCTTTTTCTGCATTCTGATGCATGTTTACTTAGATGTGAGTCCTGCTGGGTAGTTTTACAGCACAATCCTGCACACACTCACTGAGTAATGAGCCCTGCAGAACTCACAGACATCTGCAGAAACAAGCACAGGATTAAATGTAACACAAGCCTATGCAGATTTGCCTGGCACCTTCTCTCTATTCTTTTTGGCAAAGACTTCAGCCAATATTTTAATTAAGATAATTTTTAAGATGTTTATGGTATTTATTACATCTAGTACTATTGTGCCTTTTATGAAGAACTGAAGTTATTGTGTGGTTTTATTGCAAGGTTTTTTCTGTGTTTGATTGTTGTGGTTTTAGTGTGTAATATAATTATTAGTTTGTATCGTGTTTTATTGTGTATTGTATATTATTGCTGTTCTATTATGTAACCTGCTCAGAGAACCATTCAACAGGATAGAAATCTAATAAATAAAATAAATAAACAATAATGTGTCGGGACAAAATGAGCGAAAGCTCTGCCATAATAGAGCTACTAAAAATTAGACTCTGTAAGAACAGCTTTAGACTTAAGATGGGATTCCTGATCTGATTGGGAATGTGTCTTGCTCCCCATATTAGCATTAGAAATGCTATTGTTTGCCTGCCCTGCTCAGGTACAAGCTTAGAAATGTTATCTCAGGTTTACCTCCTGAAAGTTCTTTTTGTGTTGTGTGTCTCAATCACATTCAGCCCTAATCTTTTAGCCTCGGGTGTCAACTGCCTATGTGATTCCTCACCCTCCTCCAAACTGTGTATGCCACTGATAGGCTATAAAAGCATCTTGTGCAGCCTCTGTTTTTGTGATCCCTGCACACATTTCCTGTATGTTGGAATGAACTGTAAACATTGTATTGCGTCCCCCAGTGGACTCTCTCTGGTTTTTCCTTGTCACATGCTTACTCAGAACTAAGTCCCATTTATGTCCAATGGTGCTTACTCATATGTAAATATGTATAGGATGGCAGGCTATCTCATAAGACTCAGATAATTCTGTTACCATTACTCCTAAATGTAAGGTATTGTCTGAGTTGGTCCCACAGAATTTTTCAAGCATTATCATTTACATTGTTCATTATTGCTTAGAAAAATACCTCATCAAAAGGTTAACCATGAAATCATAGCTGCGGTATAAAGTATAAACATACAACAAAATGTTTTCCTTTCTCTTTGTTGGTTTATCATTTGACTCTATTTTATCTTGTTTTGTTTTACATTGGGCTGCCCTGGGTAGATATTTTGCCTATAAAGGTGAAGTGTGCATGAATAAGATCGTTCATACAATGATAATATTGCGGATGTAAAGCATTATGTTCCAAGTCAGTATTATATGTTTTCATCCTATTTATGTTTATGGAGAAGTCCCATTAACCTCAATGGAGCCTACTTCAGACTAAACATGTATAGGATTGTAGTGTAAGGCTGTAATGCTAATAAAGCCTATAGTATTAAATGGTAGGTTATTTCTGAATAACATGTATAAGTTTGTAATGCACAAAAATAAGACATTAGAACCAATGGTGAGGGAATTTTGTAAAATATTCTCACTGGTTATTATTTATCTTATCCATTTAATTAATGTAGTCATTTAAAAATTTGTACCTGATTTTCATTATGAAATCAACAAGGCTGTCAGAGAGAATTTGACATTGATAAGAACAATAACATGTCATTAAAATGGCAGTCTGTTAGAAGAGGTGAGAAAAATGAGGTTTGACTGCTTCTTCTCAAGCTTGCCACACAGTTTCTTCTAACACTTTTGTGAGGGGGATGTGGACTCCGGTCTCAACCACATGAAGAGATGCTGAGTAGAGAAAGTCAGGTTGGCAGTTTACCCGCTGACTTCTTTCTCTCCTGTTTGCTGAGGAGTTGGCTCTCATTTAGATCTGATTTATCATGTTTGGCTTTTAGGTGGTGAGTAAAACTAAAAAGCAAAGCAAAACAAAAAGCACCTTGTCCATTTTGTATGCCACACATGTACTTATTTACTTAAATTCTTCCTTGAGGCTAGCAAACAGCAACTTTCTTGCAAATTAATTACTTGGCATCATCTGTTTGGTCAAAACAAATGTTTAGCATCATACAGCCATGGAAAAACTTGCATTTGTATAGGATAATTTCTTAAAAAATTAGGGAGATTCCATTTTTCCATTAATCAAGCATGACTTTTTATTTTTAATTTCCTTCACAGGTTCTGTTGGGATGGAGTTTAAGCTTTTATCTGAGAGCTTCTCAAACTTAGATTTACTTTAGTTTGATTTTGGTTATGGAATAGCAATAGCAAGAATGGCCACTTGGTGGCGCTAGATTATTCTCCAAAGGGAGTGTGTTTTCTTCACAGCAGACTGCCTAAGAGATCAGTGGCAGAGCTGACAGGTTGGTGAAAAGACTTTCACAGCAGATTTCAAAGATGCAGTTCAGAAATGACTTGATGGCAGCTGTGAGGGTGGGAAGAGATTGGCTTTCTCTTTGCCCTAATGCTCTTACTAAGAAGAGGGGAGTCAGTGGCCCTGGATCCACCTGAAGCGATACACACTCTGATCCTATTCATGGCCAGACTAGGTTCTGTGCACTGATGTTTGCGGGTTTTATTTTCTTCTGTGAATTTGCACTGTGTTATGAACCACCTTTAAGTGATGTTAGCAGTTGGCCTACTAGGGCTGGAGCCCTGAATGTTTCCACTGAAATCCTGAATCTCTGGGAAGTGTCAGAACTAACCCAGCCAAAGCCTGAAACTGACAAGAACAGTTCAAAGCAATCAAAATAGAGAACAAAATAGCAGGTTCATGAAAGGAGGCTCTACTTCTCATTTTTTCCTTTTGCTGCAGCCTCACAGTTTGTGCTCTTTGGGTGCAATCCAGTGAGACTGCCCATAACTCTTTGAACTTGGAGGAATATGGGTCTCCTATGCCCCGTAGGATGGGTGTGGAGGTAACGTTTGCCTCTGCACTGCTTCCACTTCAAACCAGGAGCAAAGGAGGCCGAAGGCACTGCCAGGATATGCTGTACCTTGGTGGTGCCCATCCCCTCCTCTTCTCCAAGGTTGTTCTTCTGACCTTGCAGACAGAGCTGGCACAGTTTCTGCTGTGCTGGCTGTTGGTGGGAGGAGGCCACTCCAAAGTTGGAACTGTTTTCCAATCTTGGAACTGGGAATCCGAATGATCCAGTGCATACCAGAATGTGTAGACAATCATTTCCCACTGACCTGACCTTGTGATTTCATGTTGCCTCAAATCTTGAACAACAGGTTTCCCAACATGGCAGTCTCCAGATGTGTCAGACTATACCTCCCATCATCTTCCAGACAGTTTTTATATATAAGGCTTATTTATCTATTGTACACACTTTTGGTTTTGTGGAAGACCTGAGACTGGAAAACAAATAAGGAGCATTTCCTTTCCAGCCTATTTCTAGACTAGACAGCACTAGTGCAATTCCACAAGTGGAAGAAGTATTTTCATTTGCTTTCAGAAATAATACTCTATTTTCCCTTTTCTAAAAATCTTGCTAGAAGTGCTGTTTAAAAACAGAAGCAAAACTGGAAGCTCATCTTCGGCTAAGATTCTGTCAACAATCATGAGGAAATGAAGGGTGAACAACAAATGCCCTGTGCAGAAAAGCTCTGTATCTAATGCATCTGCGGGGTGCCAGGCTGAGGAAGGTTACTTTCAAATAATGAAAGGAGCTTCACTGTTCAATGAAGGTATCCAGGGACAGAGTGAAGGCAACTCTGTGGATTTCTATTCATACAGAGCCCCTTGTGCCTGACACATCTTCCACAAAAGACATGTAGGGGGAGTTGTTCCTTCATCCTCCCATTGAGTCTGTTCCGTATGTCATGCTTGATGAATGCTTGCATCAACATTACATCTTATCTCAATTCCAAGTCCTCATTCAAGCTGCACTGGCATTTTTCAGTCCAACTGCAAATAATAATCAAGTTCAGTTTGGTGGTCAACAAGCAGCGGGGCCGAGAAGTTAACTTGGAATTAAACCTTCATCTTCAACAATATTTTAAGTGTGTACATTTTTCATTCAAATGATTACTTTAAAAACTCTTTAAAACTCTCTTGTGTGACTCTCATTTATCCCATGGCAAGAATTCAGTTGATTATGATGGAAAGCTTCGTGTCTTTGGTTATTTACCTGAAACATCTACATTATAAATACTCTTAGAAATTGAATGTTTAAACTGTAGCAAAAATCAGCAACACCCTAATGTTTCATATTCAAAATCTAGAAAGCTCTGCTTCCGAGTTCTTTGCCTATTTCATATTGTTTAGATTTCATTTTAGTGTGTTTGCTTCATTTCTTCCCTCCCAGTTTCATGTCACCTGAACAATTGTGACCACCTGGGTGACAATCAGATTCAATTCTTGTCAGCTAGGGGGCTTTAAAAGGGAACAGCTTTCATTTATTCTTCCCCGACAAGGAAAAGTTGCTTTGCGATTGGAATACTAATGTGTGTTTGTTCTATTATTTTTACTTGCTCAAATTGAATAAAGCAAAACAAACCAAAAAGCTCTGATTTAATAATAGCTCTCTTTTTAGGAGAACCTGCAGGCCCTCATTTCATATGACACTTTAATTGACTTGTGCAAGAGAGGACTCGAGTCCTTGTTCTGCTTCTTCCCTTTGATGCCACTGCCCTACTTCAGTTTGTATCATAAACAAAAGTCACCTGTTCACACACACCTCTTCATCCAGGTTAAAAGGCAGAGACAGTTAATCAGTCAGTGGATTCCCTAGTCTCTTGATATCCAGTCAGTTCCAGAGGTAGTTCAATTAAACCTGGCACTTGGGTAGTTCACAAGAGAACATCCAGGCAGGCACAGATTAATCAAAGAAATCAATTTTGACGGGTTTTAGGCTGCCCTTCTATGCACACTTTGCTTGAACTCAGTAGGACTCCCCCTTTAGTGGAAATGCACTGTTAAAAGGTTGGCAAAAATGAGCATTAAGTCTGTTATCGTTTCCAGCAGCAGTATATGACTTTTGAAGAACAATTGTTGTGTAAGTCGGAACTGCAGCAAAATGTTGCAGCGTGGAGCACTCCCGCTTCTAGGCAGTCATGCTTCTTATGTGGGGCCTCATTCCCTGTCTCCCAGGTTATCAGGAGACATTCAGGATTCCATGACTGAGCATGCTCAGTCCTCACTGGGCTGTTGTGGGAGTTGTGTGGTTTCCCCCTTAGATACATGTTGTGATCACAATTTTATATATATTGCTATTTCCGAAAATACTGGGGTTTCCTTCAGCATGCTTGTTTCTAGTGATCCCACAATCTTGTCAGCAGTCACCAGGTGAGTTTGCTGTTAGAGGGAACATATGTTCAGATTTGGCATAAAAACAGAGACTAGTATATGACCTCGAAAAGATTTGCTGGATGCTTTAAATGTAAATTTGAGCATCTAAACAGAGTTAGGCATCTGTTCTGGTTTCAGAAAGAACTGTCTTTCTCCCTTTCTAGAGTCAGAATATAAATTGTCCATTCAGGTCTGTTCGCATTGGAACATTGTGTATTTATAGTTTGTGGTTTAGTCCATAATCAGGAATGTGGGAAACAATCCCAGGGAAAAAAATAACAGTTTGAGTGCGGAATTCTTTTGTGCACACTCCTATATATTGTGGGCATGTCTGTACTGCCCAAATTCTTTGCATCTGGTATGCAACCTGGACAGCCCTGGACAGTCAGCACACAGCTGTAGCGTAGCTCTTCAGTTTCAGGATCACTAGATACAAACACGACCAAGAGCCAAATACACAAAAGAAAAATACCTCTGAGTAGAAGGGAGCTTAGCTTCTGGCATTTACCTGTAATGGCAATGAACAATGTACTCCTGAAGTCCATGCACCTTATTCCCAGGAAAAGTGTGTTTAGAGTTGCAGTCTAAACTGGACATTGTTTTTGTGCAAGAACTGGGAGACTGTCACAGTCTTTCTCTTCTTTGAATTATGTACAACCATGATGAGTCAGCCATGTCTTCTCTTGGCCTGGAGTGGTAGTTCTGCAACTGTGAAAAAGCCCCTGGGACATGGTCGCTACTCACTCTTGTTTCCCCTTCCCACCTAAACCGGACACTGTGTCCCTCACCACTGCCATTTCCGGCCATTGCTACTGGAGGACGATTTAGTTGCTGATTTCCTTTCATTTTCTTTTCATTTTTAATAGCAAATTAAGCAATGTTGCTGTTTTTAAATGAAAGCAAGAGAGAAAGTTAGTAATACACAGTCTCTCTGTAGGAACAGAAATCACTATGGACTGTAAGATATATAAATGCAACAAAACAACAACAACAATGGTTTAGAGGTGATCCACCACCTGATTCAACAGGAACCAATGAAATGGACAGGAATCGTAAGCAGTCAGGTTTTAATTAAAGACACAGGAGCCTCAGACATGCTTTTTTTTGTCCATACTGGTCTGGCCAGGTTGCAGTTGTGTTTTATTCTTTGCCTACATAGGTATACAAGATCTGAAAAACATGAGAGGACAACCCAGTAAGACACTGGCCAGCAACAATCAACTCAGTTGCCTGAATACTCCATAAAATCTGAGAGAAGAAAGAATGACTTCTAAGAAAAAAATGTAGAAGCATCTTTTCCTATATGATTTGGGCGGGTGGGCACTGGATTAGGACATCGTGTACGTGCCTGTCCATTCCTTGCTCTCCAATTATGGATACTCCAGCTACCAGTTGACTGATTACCCACGATCAAGAAACACCATCTAATCACAAAGCTGGAAAGAAATCCTGAAGCTCCCGAGCCTGTGACGGAAATCTGCTCTGTGTATTGTTCATAATGTTGTTTCCTGTGGCAGCTAATTCATCCCAGCCATGAAGTGTATCAGCTGGTACAAAGTATTTCAATCAATGCAACCAGCATTCTACAGTGCACCGTTCATTCCTTTTCCCCTCCGTGCTCCCATTACACGAACCTGAGAAACTGGCTTCCAGACTCTTGTCTCATGTGCATGCCTACATGCTCTCTCTCACATACGCTCTCCAGCATTTTCTAGATCCACTGCTGAAAAGTCTGAGCACCTGATAGTAACAAACCTCTATTTTCCATGAACTTTTCACTTGTTTATTTTGTACAGCAACCTGTAAAGTCACTTGGGCAGAGAGAAAGTGACTGAGCTTCACAGCTGAGCTGGGGATTGGGAGTTGGGCCTCTTCCATTTTAATCGGACACTTCCCTATGCAAAAAAGACATGCAGACTTAAATGTTCTGATTGCAAAAAGAATATTTGCAAGTGGTTACACAGATAAAGCACCAGGCCGAGATGAAGGTCAGGACAGAAAGTACAGAGCCACAGTGAACAAAGAAAACATGAACTCAAAATCAGAGCAGTAGACATTACAGCAATTGATGTCCTTTCCCCCATAACAGTTTTTAACAATTACCCTCTTGTTAATAGTTCTTGAGATTCTACCAGTCAAATAACTGCTTATCTGTAAAAGCCTGAAGATGGAGATTTAACTGCCAAGATCATTAGCTTTCATATCGTTCCTTTCCAGATTAGATTTAGAGGCATTGACCAGCAAGTCTCATGAGGTCACAAGCAGATGAGAGTACTTTCAGCTCAAACACTGCTACAATTAATTTACTCCTGCAACTCTGTAAGCCAGCTCTAAAGGCCAATAAAGTGTTTCAAGCAACCGTAAGAACATTAGTTAGTCTTAATGAGAACATTATTGACTGCCGACACACGGAGGAACACGTTAAGACTTTGATATTGTAAGAATCATTTGCTTGCAAAGGTACTGAAACCAGGGCAGATCATGAAAAAGGCCAGGGCTGAACAACCTGTACTCAATTTGCTTCAGGACTTCAGAATCAAGATCCACGCCAGCTCTGCACCATCAGTTGGACAATGAGCATCAGCTAATGCTACAATCCAGCTGGATGGAATTATTCCAGCCGGGGTAATTTAGCTCAGGCTGACTGGCAATTCTTATGATTGCAACTTGCATACTTGGATGGGATGGAGGCTTCCCCACATGCCTTCCTTACCAGGACCAGCATCTCTGGGATGGGATGCAAACAGTGCCTTCTGAACCCAGTGAACTGGCCTCGCCCCCTGCAGGAGCACTTGACCTAGGCCAGTCTTGCTGGAGAAGCACACTTCCACTTGGTGTCTGCTTCAGACTGAGTGTGCATTTCAGTTGTGTCAGTCACTTAGTGTGCTCCCTGTTCTTTGCACTGTAGCAGCTGAACAGTCTCAGATACTGGTGCAATGCCACAAATTGCAGCATCTAATACAAGGCCAACAACGGCATGAGAGGAATTGGGACTGGAATGTATGGGTGGGTGTCCTCCTCCTTCTCGCACTTATGTTCTGCCATTTTTCCTCTTGTGAGGACCTTACAGGAACCTACATAGCTGTATTTTATATTCACAACAACAACCCTGTGGGGTAGGGTGGGCTGAGAGGGAATAAGTGGCCCAAAGTCTAGTGAGTTTCATGGCTAAGTGAGGTCTAGAACCCCAAACCCCCGGTCCCCAGTTCAACAGTCTAACCAACAGCAGCTCTTTTACACTACATAAACACAGGTGGGAAGGGCTTGATCCCTACTCTGTACTGCAATATCGGAGGAAACAGGATGGCTGTCCATGCTGCACATGGCCTTCAGGCACCGTGCTCACTTGTGAGCCTAAAACCTCCAGTAAAAATCCCCTTGTGCATCACGCAATTAAGTGAAGCTGCAAGCAGGGCTTCCTCCAGTTACAGTCAAGATCAGCTGGCTGGTCCTTGCCATGTTGCTCTGCCAGCTAGCTGAGTGCAGCAGGCTCCATCCATCAGTGAGGGGTCTTCAGATCCTTTGGTTACTAGGCCAGAAAAATATGGCCCTTAATTCTCTCCCAGGTTACTTATCCACTCACTGCAAACTGGAAGGCAGAATAACTGTCAAATATAGATTGTGCTAAGGAAAGTTAATCTAATCAAAGGAAATCTGCCCATCTAACGAGTGCTGAGCATATCCAGGGAAGATGAAAAATCATCCAGGAAAGATGAAAAAGCTGCCTGTTTGATGTGATCCTATTAAGATTGCAGTTCTACACACATCAGAGTGTCAGTTCCATTGAATTCAATGGGCCTTCCTTAAAGTAACCCCTTTTGCAAAGGGAGCACATTGTCCAGAAAAAGGAAGAGAAGAGACGTTGATTTGCTTATGCTAGATGCACATTTATAAGGTAATAATTTAAAGAGCAGTAGCATGCCTCTGCTCATTCTGCTCTTCAGGTGTTAGGTACTAAAAGGTAGCTTCAAGGCCCCTGCTCCCCCTTAATTTTTAAATTGGACTTGGAGCAGAGAGTCTTTCACATAATAGAGGATGCCTTTGATTAGAGAACAGTCCTTTGCAAAGTAGGACAAATGGCCACTGTCTAAGTAGACATGCACAGGAAGTGCACCTTAATGTGCACTTCCTATGTGCAGATGTGCAGACAGTCCTCTGCACATCTGGGGAGAAAAATCACTCACAGTATGGTCTGAAGGCCCATACAGCATCCACCATGTTGAAGCTAAGCAGGTCTGGGGCTGGCCTGAGCTTGGAAGGGAGACCACCTGGGAACTGCATGCAGCCACTTTGAGATCCACAATGGGAGAAAGGTGGGATACAAATGTAATGCATAACATAAATAAAATTAAAACATCCTACAATTCCCCAGGGAAATGCTAGGGGTTGTAGGATCTATGTATTCATTTGGTCCAAACATATGAAGGGTGACACCCTTAATGTATTAAATATGAAAAGCTATTAAACTCAGCCCAATTCTGGAAAATTAAAATAGCAGACCCATTGCATTTAAATATCTATAGTTACACCCCCTCGGCCAAACAAGATTTTTCAGACAAAAGGCCATTTAAAAAATGAAGGCATCAACAGTCATCCAGAACACGAGGAAGGTTTGGTTGGCAGTGTGCATTTTCATTCATTCATTTAAAGCATGTATATCTCATTCCTCAGCCAAAAATCCTCCAAGGGAGAGTTGCATGTAGCCATTACAAACAAGGTATGGAAGGAAAGTGGACATGGACAACTCAGAGGCATTTCTCTAAGTTATGAATCATTGGACATGTAAGGGCTGAATGGGAATAGCATTTCTTTTTCTTTAGTGAAAATGGTCAGTGTTTGGATTCTCAGGCAGCCGAAACTACGTTCTCAACTGGAGATTAAAGGGAGAGGATTCTAGTTGAAAATTAATAGAGTGTCAGGTAGTTTTTATGCATGATGAACTGTAATTGGAAGGGAAGGCTGGGTGCGAACAGGAAAATGCTCCTGCCCCCAATAGATGTGTACCGTTGTTATTTCGTTGGGTATTCAGCTGTCTTCTCAAAGCTGAAAAGACTTTGGTGAAAATAAGTATGGCACTGCTACTACACTCACCTTATTTCCAACAAACTGAAAATGGCAGGCATATTACATTTCTGCAGGCTAAGTGAAACTTAAAAAGGCATATTTTTGGATTGAATTCAGCCATGCAGCTAAATCTGGGCATGAACTGAACCAAATTCATGCTCTCTGAACAGTTGCTTTCTTCCTACCATAATTCTTCAAGTACTGGATAGCGCTTCATAACGACACTGCACTGTTTCCTCTGTGTACATCTTGCTTTATTACACATGCAAAATTTGGTATCTGGTACAGATGCTCTTTTTCTAAGAGGAATGATTTGTTGAGTGTTTTGGCAATATCCAAAATATTTCCGTTATATTGGAGATGAGCAAAATTTTAGATCTGGGTAAGGCAAGTCCTGAGAACTTGGCTATGATCCAAAGAGCCCTGTGATTTGCTCATGTTGTCCTCTTCTGATGATAGTGCGGCAAACGGCATCAGATGCTCTGCTAGACCTTTATCAGGAGCTTTTGAGGAGTCACAGAGGTACAAATAGAAGAGCAGCTTGGAAATTTCACTGCATAGACAGATGAATCCACAATGGACCTTTGGATCCAGCTGCTTAATCATTTGCTTCGGTATATATCAAATTGTGACTTTGGAGTCCTGTTCAGCACATCTTTCTTCCTGACAATATTTTTTTAGAAATGTAGGAATCTTTATAGCATGATTAAGAACACTGTCAGGCCTACTTTTCAAAATGTGTAACACATTTAAAATTGGCAATGAATTAAATCACTAGGCTTAAAAATGTGTATGTTACAAGTACTGTTAAACTGACATTTTTCTAACATGTTTTATTGACTCAAACTTTATGTAAACATGTTTATATGGATAGTAGCCATCCCTGTACTCCCAGGCTAAGGTGGTTGTCACTTGCAATAATTTCATGTCTAATGACAATCTGTATTTACATCTCCAAGGTATAGCAATGGGAGCACCTGTGGCCCCATCATATGCTGATCTACTGATGGGGCAATTCCTCAAAACGATCAATAGAACTTCCACCTGCAACCCCAGCATGCAATGGCATTATAGAAATGATCTTTTTGTTATCTGGAAACTTGAAGAATGTTAGTAAGTTTATCAACACTGTATGTTCCATTACTGAAAACCCCAAATTACCCTTCTGGCTTGTTCTCTGAACCACTAAAACAAATTGTTACACGCGTCCATTGTAAGCCTACAGATTCCTGCCCTTACCTTAACTACAAGTCATGTCATCAGAACCAACTAAAGAGGAACATAGCTTGGTTAATGGGGAAAATTTTGCAAGAAGATTAAATGAGCTTCAAGAACATCTCCAACCCTGCAGACACTCTAGTCACAGTATCGACTACAATGTCAATTCAGCATTAGTATTGTCTAGGGATGATATTAGTATTGATAATATTAATAGTAGTAATAGTTATAATAATAATAATGTGTATATAATTTCTATACTGCCCAACAGCCAAAGTTCTCTGAGTGGTTCACAAAAACACATTAAAAATAACAACAAACATACATCATATTAAAACATTGAAGCATCCTACGAAGTTTACAATAGAGAATTTAAAACCAAATTGAAAACAGATTTATATGCAGGCACACACACAGAGACAATAAGAACTTGAAGAAAAATCTTAAGACCTGTTTAACAACTAGCAGGCTCCAGTAGACTACTTGAATGCCTTCAGTAGAGGACATTGGTCTTTAGCTGGCACCAAAAAGAGAGCAAAGTTAGCTTCAGGTGGGCCTCAGTGGGCAACTCATTCTATAATGGGGGTGGGGGGACCACCACTGAAAAGGCCCTTCTCCTTACTGCCACCATCTGAACCTTTCTTGTAGGTGGCAGTCAAATGTAGGCCTGTTTGTAATGTCTGGGTAGATGAAGTTCAGGAGAGGTGATCCATCAGGTATCCTGGTCCCAAGCTGTGTAAGGCTTTATAGGTTAAAACCAAAACCCTTGAATTGGGCTCCGAAGGATATATGACATATATAGACAACCTGTGCAAGCAAGTCAGAATTGGTGTTATGTGATCAGATCACCTGATCCATGTTATTAGTCTGGCTGCGGCATTTTGCATAAGCTGCAGCTTCCAAATAGTCTTCAGGGGCATCCCCATGTAGACTTCACTGCAGTAATCTAGCTCAGAGATTACCAGAGCATAGATCACTGATAGCATGCTAGTTTGTTCTAGATGGGGGTATGGCTGAGGCACCATTAAAGGTGATAGAAGGCACTCCAAATCACTGAAGCTACCTGGGTCTCAAGTGACAAAGATGGCTGAAGCAGCACTCCCAAGCTCCTTGAAGAAGCAAAGGTGAATACTAGGAAAGGAAATTATATTCCATTTGTTGCAGGACTATCATCCTGCTGCCCCAGATCATGAAAAATAATGAAAGATAGTTACCCTATTATATTCTTGTTGTGCTCATTTAATCTTCACTCCTCATCAATCATCATAACAAGCAACTAGCATTAGTTACATCTGGGGTCATTTTGTTACCCCAGGCAAAAGGAAAATGGCACTTATGAAAGACCCTCGTTCTAGCTGAATTCTCCCTTCCCTTCCTGGAATTGGTTTCAGTCAGCATAAGAATGGCTTTTAGTTCTCAGAAAGTACAAATAATTTAAGGTTTAATCTTTCTTGAAGAAATGCATAACAGTGCTTGGCTAATTTCCATTTTCTTTGCATAGCAATAGTTTGGCCTGCTACATTAAAAGAAATCCCATAGAAAAGCTTTCCTTCAATGCATTTTAATACTGTTTGTTGAAGATTTTAGCTAAAAATCTTAGCTTTTGGAAGAGACAAGATGACTTGTATTTAACAACCTGGGGCATATTGTTGGGGGGGGGGAAGTATCCCATAGACTTATTCTTATGTGATCTTACACCTTTTAGGACCCAGATATTTATTTACACATTTATCAGCATCCTAGGAAGGCAATTCTGTAGAAGTGTTTGTGTGTAAATTACACTAAAGAGTGTGACTGAATGGGATTCCAGTTACCCCAGAAAGCAGGATGAAGTAAAGCCAGTAACTTTCCACCATACAATGCATTCCAAAATGCATTCTCCACCATGCATCACATTAACTCTGTTAGCTGAAGCATCTCTTAAACAAACTGTTTGTAACCTAGGATTTCAGCAGTGTAAATCAATACATTGCAATACCTGCAGTTGCCTCCAAAAAACCTCTTCTTTTGTAAACAGAATTACTAATAATTGATTGCCAACCTTCATTTCCACTAATGTGATTCATTTAACTGAGTACATGGATACATATATAGGATGTAGCATTCAATATGTAGAACACATTACAGTGGATCTATGAACAAGATTCCATAATTATAGATCTGTATAAAAAATAGAACAGCCTATTGCAAGATCTTTTAACCCAGCTGCACAGATTTATCACTGCTCTTAGTTGAACAAACGGCATTGACATGCTTGACAGAAAGGAAAATTTCTGAATATACACACAGAACTGCTAGTCCAGATGGCCTTCGTTTGGAGGATAATTCATAAGCTTTACACCAGCAAACTTGTTTTTTCTTCATTGGAATTTTCATCTCTCAGCATTCCAAACTGCCACTGCTGATATTCATTTTATATCACAGCTACTGATGAGCTTTGAATAGATTTAAAATTACCCTCTTGTTGGTATATTTCCCTCTCTCCCTCCCTCTCTCCCTCCCTCTCTCTCACACACACAGCATTGTTGCATGCAAATTAGAAAGGATTAAATACTTATGGGTATATGAGATTTTGAAGTGCAGTTGCATTTGTGCTGTAGATATTAGGGTCACGTCAGCAAGTGGAAAATCACTTGATGTCTCTCAATAAGCTGACATTTTTGAGAACTGTTCCTTCTGATCCTGGAGGAGTCAGGGAAATTAGTAAACTGACTCACATGTAATAACAAAATTATTAGTTAGAGTTGTCACTAATAAGTATGACACTAATAAGTATGATGCACAGAAAATCTAACATCAGAGAATGCAGGCATTTTCTGGAAAGGTGGTTCACCTGTTCCAAGGACAAGCAATGGAGAATGCAGCAATTCTTGGTACCCAGCTATCAGCCAGAAGGACGTTATCCAATAAAAGGGCTCAGCAATGTTGCTAAGGAACTAGACATTCCCATTTATTAGTATTAACATTTCTATATGGTTATTCCCCTTCTGGTGTTTCATAAACATCATGTGGGCACCATCACTGTCTTGCTTTTATATGTGGCAAAATTCTTAATAGATGATTAGCATTGTCTCAATACAAGATGGCAGGGAAAACCTACGAAGGAAAGGCATGAGGAAAAATTGTTCCGGTGGCAAAGGGGATATTTTCTTTGGTGAAAGATATACTAGAAAAATCTAGACAGCATATTAAAAAAGCAGAGACATCACCCTGCCAACAAAAGTGCGTATAGTCAAGGCTATGGTTTTCCCAGTTGCAATGTATGGCTGTGAAAACTGGACCATAAGGAAGATTGAGTGCCAAAGAATTGAGGGCTTTGAATTGTAGTGCTGGAAGAGACTCCTGTGAGTTCCTTGGACCGCAAGGCGATCAAACCAGTCAGTCCCAGAGGAGATCAACCCTGACTGCTCTTTAGAAGGCCAGATACTGAAGATGAACCTTAAATACTTTGGCCACCTAATGAGAAGGAAGGACTCCCTGGAGAAGAGCCTGATGCTGGGAACAATTGACGGCAAAAGAAGGAGGGGATGGCAGAGGATGAGGTGGCTAGATGGAGTCACTGAAGCGGTTGGTGTGAGCTTAGGTGTACTCCAGCAGATGTGGAGGACAGGAAGACCTGTAGGAATGTTGTCCATGAGGTTGCGATGGGTCAGAAACAACTTCGTGACTAACAACAAAATACTAGAAAAATGTAATATCCTATAAAAGTATCATCAATAGTTTGAAATAATTTTGAAACCAGCACTCTGTAAAATGGGAAGGCACATTATTCAGTACACATGTCTTCATGTTTCTCCTGGTTTGAACCTCCGCATATATCATCAGAAGCTTCATCTGAATCTTGGAGGACCGAAAGAAGGGCAAGAATTTTTCAGTGGTAGTTCTCTGATTATTGTTGTTATGTTACAATTATACCCCATCTTTCTTCCTCTTGCAGGAAACCAAAATGGCTTACAAAGTTCTCCTCCTCTCCATTTTCTCCTCACAACAACAATTTTGTCAGGTAGGTTAGGCTGACAGTCAGAGGTCCATCCAATGAGACCCAGTGAGTACATGAATAGGCCAGAAACAGAACCCACAAGTCCCGAGTTCCAGTTTGTGTGCCACACTAACTGATCTGATTGTGGAATGCTCTTTCCACTGAGGTCCACCTGGTGCCAATGTTGGCATCTTTTCAGACATTTTTGTCCATCTAGCAAGAGCATCTCAGAGGATGAGGGATGGAAGGAGGCTGGAGATGCTTCAGGTCACTCTATCCTCCTCCACTCCCTGCTAATGTGCTTGTTGGGAGGGGGCAGGAGAACGGGGTGGACCTCTGATTTCCGGCTCAAAGGTTGGAATGCTGCCTCTGACCTGGAGCTGGAAATCCAAGCTAAGCTCTGCCCTCCAGCCCCCTCCAGGCAATGTCCAGGAGCCATGGGATGGTTCCCTTAGCTGCTTTGTAGAGACTGTGCCTATGGCTTTTTTTGGATTGTCCAGCATATTATGAACCATATTTGTGGCACTCTAAGTGAGCATTAAAATGTTTTCAGACATCCCAACTTGCATATCTAAAATTGATTTTTCCTCTAGGTAAGAAGAGATCTCTAAACAACATTGCAACATTGCACTTAATAAGTATATTTAAAGCATCTCTTTTGAATTACAAGCTTGTGAGTATTTTAATGTGACATGCACTATGTAGGTCATGTATATGTTAATATAATAAATTATATGTACATTTATATTTGTGTATATTAGGAAATCAATCAAAATTATTTCAAATTAATTTCACTAATGGAAAGTATTTTATTTCAGAAAGATGTGAATTATTATTTTAATTATTATCTAAGCTTTCTAGAGTAAACTACAGTCATTAAATGCAACTTTGCAGCTAACATTCAGTATTTTTTAAAAATAAAAATTGCAATTGTTTGATGGGATCTGATAATTAATGGAATTTGAGCAGGACAAGAGGGTTAATATAATTGTATCTTTTTGTTTGATTTTCCTAAGCAAGATACCTCCTTTCAAGTGCTTTGGGTGGGAATCCTCTATTGCTTTCATTAACTTCCAAAAAGGGATTTGTCTTTCAACTGATCAGGGGCAAAAACAGTTACTCACCTCCATACTTTTCCTGAACCCACTAATTATCAGGATCTACCCCCAGATAAATCAGTACTTTAAGCAACAGCAACCACTACTCTTGTTACCATCCCTGCCTATATACTTTTGACCCTTTGAACTTTTCTATATGGGGTTGTTAACTGGCCACTTATCTACCGTATCTACTTTCAGTTTTGTTGCAGAATCAAAATCAGAATGTGACCTGCAGAAAATTTCCTTCCCTGCTTTTCTGCTACATAACCTCTAGATGGCACTGTGGTACAATGGAGGAGTGGAACTAAGCGAGAGGAAACCATACTTTCTCTCTTTCGCAATTAAATGATATAAGTCTTTAAATGATGTCCCTGTAGCCAGAGGTGTACCTACTGCTTGGTAAAAGATTGGTCTAAAATCAAAGCCTCCATAGCAAAAAGAGGGAGCAAATGACTATACCATCGGTGGGAAATGATGGCGACAGCATCAAATAGGCCCAGTGTGAGTGTCAGAATAAATAGTGCCAATGATAAGTCATCTGAACCAGTGGGAGTTGATAGGAAAATGGAACTTGTTTTCTTCCTCCACTAGTTTCTTCTCCATTGTAGGATGTAAGCTGCAACTCTCAGGGTTATGCTCCTTCTTCATTGATTGTCAGTGTTCCTTTTGTCTGAGCAGCACAGCCAGAATGGTTGCATTGGACCACTGCTTCAGAAAGGGTTTGTTTTGCCAGGAGCTGTGAACTCCCAATGCAATGGTACTTGCTTTTGAAGTGTGTACTTCCTACAGCATCTGCCTTGCTCCAGTTACACGCTGAAACTATGCAGCTACAACTTAAATTATAAATGATTATAAATGTAACTCTTTAACAGTCAACACCCACACTGGTCACTCATAAGCACTCATTTTCCTGAATTATAGCTGAGAGTGCAATCTTATGCATGCTTGGATAGGAAAATGTCCTACAACTCTGAACATGGCCCAGCTCATTGTAGGGCTTTTTCTGTCTGAAGATGCAGAGGAAAGATTGAACCCTAAAAATCTTAGGACACACTCCTTTGACCTCCTAGCTTGGAGCCCCAGAACTGGCACTCATAGACCCTCTCCCTTATATATTTATTTAAAGCTTTTCTATCCCAGCCTTCGTATGTCTCAGGGTGGTACAGTTGGTGTGGTTCTTTCCACACTGGCTGGGCTCCGAAGATGGAAGGCCTGTCTTCGCAGCTTGCATGGGAGAGGTTTTCCAGGGAAGCGGAGGGAGAGAAGAAGGCACGATCATCCTCTGAAGAATCCCAGCAGTGCCTTTGCCTCTCTTTCTTGATGGGATGGGAAGACATTTAGATGGCTGAGATCTACCAATAAGGACAAGTGCCAAGTTCTCCACCTAGGAAAAAGAAACCAAAGGCATCAGTACAAGATGGGGAATACATGGCTCAACAGAACTGAAAAAGAAAAAGATCTCGTAGTAATTGTGGAGAATATGCTAAATATGAGCAAACAATGTGATGCAGCTGCCAAAACGGCAAATGCTATTTTGGAAAGCATTAACAGAAGTATTACTTCCAAATCACAAGTAGTAGTAGTTCCTCTATACTGCTCACTAGTCAGACCTCACCTGGAATATTTTGTCCAGTTCTGGGCACCTAGATTTAAGAAAGATGCAGGTAAACTAGAAAGGGTCCAGAGAAGGGCAACAAAAATGGTCCAGAGTTTGGAAACACTGCCCGATGAGGAAAGACTGAGAAAACTGGGCATGTCCAGCCTTAAGTGAAGAGAAGACTGAGGTAGGACAAGATATCCCTCTAGAAGTGCCTCAAAGGCTGTCACAAAGAAGAAGGTCAAGATCTCTTCTTGCTGATGCCAGAGTGTAGGACACGGAATAATCAGTTCAAGCTGCTATAACCCAGATTCAGGCTAGATATCAGGAAAAGCTTCCTCACTGTCACAGCAATACAACAGTGGAACCAGCTGCCTAGAGAGGTTGTGAGCATTCCCACACGAGAGACATTCAAAAAAGACACTGGACAGCCAGCTGAGTGGGATGGTGTGAACTGGTGTCCTGCAACAGCAGGGGGTTGGACTTGATGGCCTTCATGCCCTTCCAACTCTTCTATTCTATGATGCTACCATCTAAATATTTTGGAGAGTGAGGCAGCTTTCATCTCTGTGCTCTTCCCACCTTTCACTGGCTGCCTTAATCCTCTGTGTTCAGAATGTTAGTGGGCAGCCACACTGAACGGTGCCCATAGCCACTGCATTATATCAGTTCTCACTTAAAAGCCTGTGCTTGGTGAACTCAGATAGTGTGTATGTTTGTGTTGGGTACCTTCCAGTTGTGGTGATGGCATGGCGTCTTCTTTTCCCACTTCCCTACTTCCTCTTTAATACTTCTCTCTGTTCCTCAGGAAGTGACTGCTGATTATGGATCAGGCTGTGAGACAAAATTTCACATGATAGCACAGATGAACCTGCAGGCACTGTAGCTGATCTGCAGATGAAATGTGAAGGAATAGCTGCTGACCTGAAAGGCAAAGTTGAAATAAGGTTAAAAAAGACTTCACAGTAGTTCTGAAAAGCCTAATCAGATTTCTCTTGCAGTTGGATGAAAGAGGGTAACGTATAACACAAACAAACACAGACCTGGCATCGGCATGGTGCTTATTGGTGCAGCTCTGTGTGGATACTTATCGAGGTATTACTGGCACCTACAAATAAACTTGTCTTCATTTTGTCACTTTACACTGCATAGGCAGGGAATTCAAGCATGAATTTTGATATGTTTAGAAATAATCTAGGGGCAGCACTGTTAAGAAATAGTGAGGATTCTGCCCTCAAAATAAATCTAACTTGTCTATAAAGGTCAGGATGTAGCTGTCTTAAGGAACCAGTTTCAACAGCCCTTTTTGCTTAAACACTTTTTGAATTATCTGTGGATATGATGAATTATCTTTTAGGATACATCATGCTCACAGATATTTATTTATTTATTTAAAGCATTTCTGTGCCGCCCCCATCGCAACAAAGCCTCGGGGCGGCTCACAACAAAAACAAAAACAGACAAAATCATACAAAAATTATACACTAAAAATATTAAAACCCGGTGCATCTCGGCTTAATTTTTTTTTTAAATCCTACATAATAAATTAACACTTAAAATAAGTTTTAAATAAAAAGGTCTTAGCCTGCCGCCGTAAAACAAATAACGACGGCGCCAGGCGGACCTCTCTGGGGAGCGCATTCCATAGGTGGGGCGCCACCACAGAGAAGGCCCTCCTCCGGGTACTCACCCTCCTAATATCATTCACAGAGGGTTCCCAGAGAAGGGCATCTGTTGCTGATCTCAAGGGGTGGGAGGGCATATATGGACGCAAGTGTTCCTTTATATATCATATCCTGATTTGCTCAGATGCAGAAGAACCAAAACCACTATCTCTGTTAAGGTTTTTAGACCTATAGAATCAGAACTAGAGTTCATCCATTAACATTGATCCATTCTACAAGTAGGATCGAAAAAGGACATTTTCATGTAAGGCACAATTAATTTGTGAAAGATATAATTGCCACAAGTTATCTTGGAGGCTACCTGCATATATAACTTTTGCATATATATGCAACCTACCTGCATATATAACTTATATGCTACCTGCATATATAACTTATATAAGGGCCATGATCAGGACCAAGCTGCAGACAGCTACCAGAGGTGAGTCAATGGCTGGAAGTCAAGCCAAGGAACTGGGAAAGGGAAATTTAGGAATACTCACCCAAAGAAGACCTTGCTGTTCAGCCCAAAGAGGAAGAGTTGTATTGCCCTGCTGTCCATGATGCCCTATCTAGCCCAAGGGGGTAGGGCCAGTCCAGAGCCAAAGGTGATCCAATCTGCCATTCTAATAGTTTTCCACATGTGGTAGTCTTTGCAAGGCTGAACACAGAGGGTTGCAGCTGTCAGAGTCTGTGGCTGGTGTGTGGGCAGCCAGAGACAAGGCAAGACCTACCAGGACCAGGGCAACAGAACGTCAGGCAAGACAGAGTCCAAAATGCAGGGTTTAACGGAGAGTCCGAGTCATAGTCATGGCACAGACCGAGGATGTGAAGAACCAGAAGAATGCAAGAGGGCAGAGCAAAGATATGCTTCTGGTCTCAAGAACCAGAAGAATGCATGAGGGCAGAGCAAGGACATGCTCAGGAACAGGCCAAAGGTTAAGAACCAGGAGGACAAACAGAGCTTCAGGTACCTTGGACGGCATAATAGGGCAGGAAACACAGCACAGCAGAATACATGGCAAGGCAAGAGATGCGAGACAACAGGAACCAGATGGAGCAGGGCAAGATGCAGGAACTTAACCATGGCTCACAGGAAGCCCTGCCTTACTGAGGCAATGCAGTGAGGCAGGCTCCATGTGCAAGGCAAGATACAGGTTAGGCAAGAGACAGGCACAACAGCAAGGCATCACAGAAAGGCAGGAACCAGGAGCAGGAATGCTCAGGCAAGGTGTAGGCACAGCAGCAAACAAGAGGACCTGCGCCACTGAGGCAACAGGGCAAGGCAGGGGACAAAGCAGGAGAAGGCACTACAGCAAATGGGAAGATTTCATTGCCAAGGCCACTTCCAGAGGGAAGAGCTTGCCCTTATTTCCTTTTTTATACACATATTTATAGGCCCCCCATAACTGCTGAGGCCTTCCTAGGCGACTTACATATAGCTCTTTCCCCAGGACTCCCAGTTGGCTCTTACCAGTAGACTGAGAGCTCCAGCAGGGCTGGGACTGATCCTGCAATGACAGTGGCAATTGTTCTGGTTCTGGCCACCAGAGCAGCCCAGATCCTGAAACAGCCCTGGCAATTCCTGACAATCATGGTTAATTGCCCCAGCAAAGACTAATAAGTTACAATATACCTCTAATTATCATTTTTGGGATCAAACCACATGTGACAATCTCCCTTTATTTTGCTTGTGAATGTTCCAGAAGAATCTGGCTAGTCAGTGTCAGCAGCAAGCCTGTCCTCTTCTTTGGCTCCATGCAGCTTTCGTCAGTCTGATATCCTCCAGATGTTTTGGACTCTAGATCCCAGCATTCTTGACAGTTGGCCACACTGGGAACGATGATGGGAGCCTAGATCCAAAACATCTAGAGTGCAGCTGGTTGGTGGAAACTGACTCAAGTTATGAAACTGGCTCCATTCCCATCCTGAAAGCATTGAATCAAAGCTTTGAACTGTGTCTGCACCTTTACAGCTGTGCACGCAATCAGGCACCTCAGCTGAGGTTTCTGTTTGTGAGAACAGTCCCTTTGCAGGTATAGCCCTCCAAGATGTTTTGGGGTCTGAGAGAAGAAAAAACAAGGACGAATGGTTGTATCCTTACATTGCTGTGGTTCCTGGCTTGTTTCTTTTTCAGATATTTGTCTCAAGATTGAGCTGCTTCAAGGAGGAAGAATCAAGAAGGTTGAAAGGGGTCAAAAGCTGTAAGAAGAAAAAGTATGGCAATAAAGAAACAACTTACTTGGGTCTACATTTTACCCATAATGCCCCCTAAGCAGGTATTAGATTTAGTGTGAATGCCCCATCCCCAGGTAGTAAGCACTTCAGTACTATATGAAGTAGGTGTCCTCACCTTGTCTTATAGTAGGGCCACCCTTATTGGGGTGGTTAATGCCACTAAGCTAGTGGCATATATCCAGTGTCTGAGTCTCACTGTCCCCCTTCTGTGTCATCTGTTGACAAAATAAGTTGCTGTAATATGTTCTGCATCATCTAATTATACTGTGCAGCTGGAGCATAGCCATGGACTCCTAGAATAGTCCACATTTCTGGAAACATATTAGGTATCACATCATTTGCTGTCAGGTACATAGTAAAAGACGCTTAGTAAGGCAGAGTTAAATGACAAGCACTGCCATGTTGTGTTCAAATCAGTGGGCCTAAGAATGAATGGATTAATGGAACTAAGAATGGTAGTGACTCAATTGATTATGAGTGCATAATCCTTAAAGAGGCGAACAAGAGGAAACCTGCACTTATGATGCATTTATTTGTTCTGCTGAGCTTGTACAATGCAAACAATTTATCAACACATACTTAATGTTTGCACTCCATTAAGTGTAGCAAAAGTCAGTGCTTTTGTTTCATGGAGATCCAGACATATCACTTGGTTGAAGTGTAACGTACCTCTCTCTGGTGCTCTTTGCTTTTCCTTTTTCTAATTCTAAGCTGAATTTCAAGTGAGCAAATTAGTAAATTTATCATTTTCCCTCTAATGGTGTCATATGGACAGTTTGATGAAATAGCTCATTATGGTCAATGAAGTGAAATATGAGTTCCATCAGCACATTTTCATTAAACAGGGCTACTGGAATTAGTTTGCTGTTATCAAGGACCATGGGATACAAAAATAAAATTAAGCAGGCTATTAGCAGATAAATTCAAAGAATGTCCCAACAGAGTTAGTATGCAATCCACTCAATTCTGCGACTGTTTTAGTCTCTATTAAATAAGTGAATGCTGAACAGGGATAGTGCTTGGTGGATTGTGTCCTCAAAAAACAACTGCTGCTGTGAAACTCAAAAGGGCTATTGTGTGCTAAAATGAATTGGGGAGCAGCACTGTTAATATATGATGAAGATATTAAATTTAATCCAGAGTCTCAAAGCATATGAGTGTACTTAAATGCTTCAGCCTTCTGCTGCAAGACAACTCCACTAGCAAAAGTAGCTGTTATACGACCCTCACCAGTCTCTTGGCTTATTTTGCAGCCTGCTGGCCTTGACATTTCAGCCAAGAATTCCAGCCCTGCCTCTTCTTCCAGTTCAGTTTTAGATTCTGAGGGAACCATGCTGGAATTCTGTAGTTTGGGAGAAACAAGGCCAGTTCTCACAGTCCCAGTCCAGACAGCCTACCCAGAAGAATGTTATACTGGATGTTCCCTTCCACAAAATAGAATACATTCCCTAAATGTTACACTGTCACCTGTTTTTCATTCCATCATCCATGCATTGACAGAATCACTTATTCTTTTTACCAGAATTTTGTTTTATTCATGCTTATTCACATTGCCACTAATCTGCAACAGGAGTAACTCACATTCACATAAATGCACGTTAGCACTAATGCAAATTAGGGCAAATCTCCCAAAAGCGAAAACCTGATCTACAGGTCAACGGGAAGTGGAAAAAGCTGCTCTGTTGAATCTGAAGTTTGGAGTCAAACAAATCAGAATGGATTCATTTGGATTCACTGCAGATTTCTCTGATTTGCCTAGCTTGTAGTATCAAAAGCTACTGAGACATCTAAGAGAATCAAGAAGGTAGCACTCTCACTGTGCTCTCTCAGCAATGGTCATCACACAGTTCAACCAAGGTAATTTCAAATTCAAAACCAGACCTAAAGCCTGATTGAAAGGGATATAGAAAGGGATCTAAATTTAAAAGTGGTTGGAGTTGGCTGGTTGGTATCTATGCAGACCGCATGCTGAAGAAAAAGAAGTCAGTGACCAGCCTGTCGCTGTTAATTTCTTCTCCCCCCTGCCCCCCCAGATGCAGAACCTGGCATTTGCCCCTACTGAATTTCATCCTGTTTCTTTCAGCCCAGCACTTGAACCTATCAAGATCATCTTGAATCTCCTTTCTGTCTTCCACGGTATTAGCTATCTTATCCAGTTCTGAGTCATCTGCAAATCTGATCATCATTCCCTGTACTTCCTCATCCAAATCATTAATAAAAAGATTGAAGCATTGGACTCAGGACTGAACCCTGCAGTACTTCACTAGTTACCTCCCCCCAGAAGATACCACTGATGAGCACTCTGTGAGTCTGATTCTGTAGCCAACTGTGGATCCATCTGATTGTTGTTTCATCTAGCCCACTTTTAGCTAGTTTGCTTACCAGGAGGTCATGGGACACCTTGTCAAAGTGTTGCTGAATTCAAGATAAACTATGTCCACAGCATTCCCGCAGTCCAACAGGAAGGTTGGGCTTGGCCAGGTAAGTTGTCCCACATCATCCCACCTCAAGAGTTGAAAGTCATTCAATATACCTAGGAAGGCCTCAGCAGTTATAGGCAGCCTATAAATACATGCATAAATAAAATATAAATAAACAAATATATACCTGGTCCCACTGGTGCTTTGCATGACTGTACGAATGGAACTGCCTCAGCTATGGAGATTGTTGTGATGGATGCCAGCAACTTGTTCTTCAAAGTGTTGTGCAAACTTGTCACCGCATGCTGCTGATGGTTCCACCATCTTTCTCCTTAGCCCAGACTGGTGTAAGGCATGCACTATGGAGAAAAGCTCCGCTTGAGAACACAAAGAACATGCAATGCTGGTAGATAATAATTCCCTCATTGTGCTAACTATACAGGCATGATTGTTATATTCAGCAGAGTGTACTACTTGGTCAGTTTTAACCCAGAGTTAACTCATGTCATCCTGGTGAAATGTTTCAGAGGAGCAAATAGATATATCATAATTTTATCCTGCTTTCCCCACTGCTCATATTATCACAGGTAGCATATTTGGGAATATTTTTCCATGTAAAACCAGAGGAAGACTGCTTGTGGTTTGTTCAGACTTGTACTGAGATCCTGCCAAGGGGGGAGGTGGGTTTAACCTGAAGCCCCCACTGGGATATTAATCCAGAATGGTCTCACTTTGCCATTAAAAATATCTCATTTATGCCATCACCACCCCCTACCAAGCACACAGGCACAACACACACACTATAGCAATCAAGCAACCAAACAAAAACACTCACCAACATACAGGCAAAAGATACCACAAACCCCCAAGATGGACTAGTTATATGCTCCCTTTTGATTGGTAGCATTAGGAGCCATCTTAGAAATGGCTCAAGTTCTTGTCAATCTCAAAAAGGTGCAAAGAAGCCATCTTTGCCCAGCATGCTTGGTAATTGTGAATGAAACCTAACCTAGGCCACCAAAAAAGGTAGAATAAGAAGGTAGGAGGGATTGTTACAATGCTGGACCAAGGGAAGATGACCACCGCCCCCTCTGCCCCCGCTGCTTTCCTATAATCTCTTTTTTCCAGTGTTTTGATTTAGAAGTAGTAGAGCTATTTACATTTTTTTAAAACAAGATTTTAAAAATTTGTTTTCAGAAAATACAAAAGAAAAAAAGGCGTTTATAAGAAGAAAAGAAAAAAAAGGAGGGAAGCCAAGGGTCATTCTAAGGATTTAACAAGCAATTCCTCATTTAAGCACATTTACAATAGACAAAAGTATAGCCATTCTCCCGGCCCACCCATTCAATTCTCAATCATATATTTATAGTTATAAATCTCAACATTGAGTTGGTACTAATGGTAATCATAGATGTTTGTATAAAATATGTTTTCTTCAACGATTATTTAAATTGTTCAAAGTAGATCTTTCATCTTGAAATTCCAGTAAATTCTTGAACTGGCCTTCTGTTGACACAACGTGTTAGCTTTCTCATTCTTGCATACTTCACTAGCGTGTTGTTCCAGTCTTCAATGGCTAGGCTATCTTCAGCTTTCCACTTTGAGGCAATTATCACTCTTGCTGCAGTAATCATATATTTGTATAATTCTATCATAACCTTTGGAATTGTCTCTGGGACAGTATTCAGTAACATGTTCTTGGCATTCATTAGAAAGTCAATTTTGAGTACTTTCTGCATCTCAGCATGCATCTGCTTCCAGAATTTTTTTGATTCTATCACATGTCCGTTACATATGATAAAATGTTCCATCTATCTCTTTGCATTTCCAACATTTTGTATTATAGATCTTGTCCATTTTCTGTATATCTTTTGGGGTAATATACCACTGAAAATACATCTTATATCAGGTTTCTCTTAGTGCTTGACATACAGTAATTTTATGTCCTTCATCCACAAGATTTCCCTTTGGAAGGCCAGAATTTCTTCTTGAAGATTCTACATCCAGCTCTTCATGCACATTTTGTCTTGTTGAGTCTCAGTATCATATTTAAGCAATTGTTTAGAAATAAATCCTAGGAGATGGAAATGCTCTTTATTTAATGGGAGAAGATATTTGTTGCTGTGGAACAACCCAACTACTTAACTTTCCTAAGATGTGGTACCACTTAAGGAACAGAGGAGGATTTCCGTGTCAACTCAAGGGGAGCACATGGAGCTTACTGCAACTGTGTCCTGTGTGCTCTATGGCCTGGGAGAAACAAATGTGGCCTCCAGACTTTTGACCAGAATTCCATTGTCCCTGGCCATTAGGCAGCTGGGAGTTGGAGTCAAGCAACACCTGGGTGGCTACAGGTTTCTTCACCCCCTGCCTCCATTAGTAGGGGTGGCGAACATATGGACCTCCAGACATTGGTGGATGGTGACTTTTATCAGCCCTAGCCAGCGCAGCCCATGGTGAGGGTTGCTGAGAAGTGCAGTCCAACTATTCCCCATCCCTGCCCTCCAGAATAGCCTTGCTTGAAGAAAACATGCCATTCCTTTGCTTCTTGCCAGATTGGTTCTTCTGATCACTTTCCCCTGTGTAGTGCTCGTCACTGATTACTACTGTGAAACTGGACAAACCTTTCCTTGTTTGGAATCCTTAATGATGAGGGTAAGCAGTTATGTTTAGCATTAGGGTTCCTGACCACTCAGGCTCTACAGGCTAGCTGAGGAGGTTTTGTCCTTGGGATATTTCCATTTTATTTTATAAATTCAGTGTTGGAGGTGTGTTATTTTAAATGTGTAAGCCTTAAGTCAATGAATATATGCAAATACGCACAGTCTCTCCCCCCACACCACCTCTCTCTCTCTCACACACACACACACCCTCCATCCAGAAAGCGTTCCTAACTACAGGTGTTACTGCTGCAAAGAAATATATATGATCAAGACAGAAAAGAAAGTGCTGGTTCTATTTTATTTCAAATCTGTCCAGGATCAACTTTACACTCATAGGTTGTGTGATAAAAACAGTGAAATTTAATGGAGACTCCCCACAGTTTTCTTCTCTGGCTTTTTTTATGATTGATGCAATGGGGGCCGACAAATGCTAGTTCTAATTAGAGCCTTTGAAAAGTGGAAGGGGCTTTACTAGGAACTGAATTGAAACTAAATTTACTGCAGTCTGATAATTGTGCTTTGGCTTGAACATGGGTGGTGTTTCAGCCAGAGGAAAACGCAACCTTATGTTCAATTTCCCTGCCCCATTCTGTCTGCCCTGTTATCGCTTTTATGTCCATGGCGCTCCACTATCAAGGAATGTCGCATGATTTTTGCATTGCTGACAGCATCATTATTAGATTATTCCTGTTCCATTATAAAACTGTCTTCCTAGGAAATTCAAAGCTTTTCTAAACCTGTAATCTGAAATCAAGTTAGGCAGGCTTATCGTCAGATTGTTCTGCTTCTGCAAACCTGTTAGAAGTGAACAAGGGTACTGAGACAACAGTATTGCAATGCCTACACTTTAAAACAAAATTCTGTGTCAGGTTGATTGGTTATTTGGCAGATAAACTTGATTTACTGAGATCATGCATAACAGATTAGAGCTGATGGCCAAATCTTGCAGAACAAATCAGTGGATTTCAATGCCAGATTAATTAACCCTAATCTGTTCATGCTTTCTGCTCCATGTGGATTTAAAAACACACACACAACACATTGATTCTCAGCAACCTGTATGCAAGTATGTTCTGTTGAAATTAGTTAATATTGTGTCAGCTGCACTGATTGTGTGTTCATTTCCAGGCCCACTTTAAGTGCTGACCTTTAAAGCCTTAAATGGTTTTCAAACAGGGTATTCGAAGGGCCATCTGGGCTTTAAGACTGCCATTTGAGGCTCTTTTCATGGGATCATGGTCAGGACCCATCAAACTTGGTGCCACAAGACAGAGGCCCCTTTCAGCGGTGGCAGCAAGATTTTCTCCCAAAACTAGTATGCAAATCTCCATGTTTAATCAGAACATATTTGCTCAAATTGTGATTTAGGAAAAAGTTATTTGAGTTGGATTTTGGAAGCCTCTGCTTGTAGTTTTTGTGTTTTGGTTGTTTTATCTGTATTTTTTAAAAACTGTGTTAGTGTTGTAATTAATCTTTTTGTCTGTTGACTTGGGAGAGCTTGGTCCTAAAAGGCATCTTAAAGATTTATACATTTTTGGGGGTGAGGGTTTTATACATTTTTCATCCATGTAAACTGGGTGCTTGGCAAGTTGCCTATAGTAAATGACCACTGCTCTGAGGTCATCTAAATTTGGGCAGCACTTCCCAAATATGGCCCATCTTTGAAAGTCGGGCTGTTGCAGCTATACTTTCTCCTGGCAGAAGATGGAGGGAGAGAAACAAAGAAAAAGCAAATCAAGAAGAGACAGCAGAATGTTTTGGTACCAACCACATGCTCTCTGTTTTCCAGTGGAGGCTATGATTAGTGATGCGGTGGAGCCAGTGACTGCAGGGATTCACCACTGACAATTCTCTGCTAACCATGTGCTGATATCATCTTCCATCAGTCACATATTGTTCACTGTCATAATGCAAAGTATTTGAGGGTGGCCTAATCCTGAATGGGCAATGGAGATCCATTGGCTCTACAGGATTGCTATTCCACTGTGATGGATGTGAAAATGGCCGGAACTGGTTTGCTGATATGGATCAACATGACTGCCTGGATTCTGAGGCTTTCTTTGGGAGTTGTGGCTATAGAGACTGTCTGTGTTTGAACATTTACCAGTACATCACTGGCTACATGGGTTCATAGAATCAAAAAATAGTAGAGTTGGAAGGGGCTATGAAGGCCACTGGGTCCAAGCCCCTGCTGTTGCAGGGCACCAAGTCACACCATCCCACTCAGCTGGCTGTCCGGTGTCTTTTTGAATGTCTCTCGTGTGGGAGAGCCCACGACCTCTCTAGGCAGATGGTTCCACTGTCGTATTGCTCTGACAGTGAGGAAGCTCTTCCTGATGTCCAGCCTGAATCTGGATTGTTGCAACTTGAGTTGATTATTCCATGTTCTACACTCTTGCATCGGCAAGGAGAGATCTTGACCTTCCTCTTTTGACAGCCTCTGAGATACTTCTAGAGGGATATCATGTCTCCCCTCAGTCTTCTTTTCTCAAGGCTGAACATGCCCAAGTCTGCCCTCATAAGGCAGTGTTTCCAAACACTGTTGTGTTTGTGTCAGGAGGACTGGACTCACAAAGAAAATGTGACTGCCTTAAGTTGCCTGTTCCTCCTGGAGCCACATAATGCAATCTGATTCAATGAGTCTTCCCCATTTACAAGTATGGAAGCCTATGAACGTGAGGAGCTCTGCCACCCTAGTCTGCAACGGTGCATCCATGTCCCCAAGTCTTCATCAATAGCAATCATAAACTTAACTGTGTCTGTGAAGATATAAAACCTGAATGTTAACAGCTAGATATTGCAGAAGATAAGGACATAGGAAATGTAGTTACAGGAGTTCTTTTCAGCATGACAATACATATAAACAAAGCAGAGATATAAAAAGTGGGGAGGATCCCTTGACCTAAGGATTGTGGATGGTTTGGCATATCAAGAAGGAAATTCATCCGTCCAGACAGAACATGTCTGGTGCACAGACAGATTTGCTCATGGAACATTTGGAATAATGCAAGGGTTGCCTACAGAGAATCATAATCTTGATGGGCTGGTGAGAAGGCAAGCATTTTTCAGGTTAGCTTTCTCTAACCTATTCATCCATGTATGTATTATACTTTGAAAAGGTTTAATTCAGGAGTGGTACTTGATTGTATTTGTAGGGGTCTCGTAGATATCCCCATAAACTTTCCATAAAGGCACCATTGCTTTAACCTCTGCTTAAGAGAAACTCCAGTTGTTAGACAGATCCTCCTGCAGGCATATCACAAGTGTGACAAGTGACTTTGGCCTCGTGCCACTCACGTCAATTCATATTAGGCAACTTGGGTGACAGACATGAGTGATATAAAATGTCAAATGAAATACTTGATGAGATATAGCATTTCTGTGGAAATGCTGTTACAGAGGCTGCAGTTTAAGGACAATCTAGACGACAGAATTTTTTCTTTCTTTCTTCAAGGTGACCAAAAAGATCTGCCTCTGAATTTGTCAGTAAATGAGAATTTTGCCATAGATTGCACAGGACCTGAGAATTTGCTGGAGCATTTTGGTCTTCACAATACCAGTGGGACATAGGGTGCAGCCTTATACATTTTAGGGAGGAACAGTCCTACAACTACCCCAGAAAGCCATATTGGATACGAAATACTGGGAGTTGTAGCTCTTATTTCTGCCTAAGCATGCATAGAATGTCACCCCAGGGAACAATCCTACAGCCCCTAGACATTGTCTGCTGGTGGGGGAGGTGGATAGGATAGGATAGTTCAGATTCCTAGCTCTGAGGTCAGAGGCAACACTCTGATCTCAGAGTTGGGAATCAGAGCTTCAGACCCCCTCCCCAGCCCCCTTGCAGTGGGTCTGCTAGTGCACCAGTTGCTGTCCAAGCCTGGGAAAGCAACCTTGGCTAGGGGTTAGGATGTTGTGGGGAGGGAGAGGGGAGGAAGATGGAGCAGCCAGGATACAACACATCTTGAAATTGGTCCAGTCTTCCTTCCCACGCCTTCTGAGACAACATCACTGCATGCAGAAAACAGCCATCTAGTGAAAATGTAAATCAGAAGGAATGGCGAGTCTTCCGTTCTGCACTCAATTTCCGAAAACCTGCTGAGTTTGAAGGCTTATGGGCATCCCCATGGGATTGTGCCCTGAGTGTATGATTGATCCCCAATGAGGACCCAGCTCCAAAAGTCTGTCTAAGTGAGCATGAATGAACATGAACAGCAAGCTGTTCTCTTGGACAAACTCCTGTGATCCCACTTCAAGATACTTACTTGTGAAATCTTAGAATACCCAATATACCTACTTAAAATCAAGCAAGCCATTCCCATCCCTTATCACCGTGCAGACACATCTGAGGAAGTTCCAGCAAAAAGAACAGTCCTATGAACACTTTCAGATGACACTGGCTTGGTTCATATGTCTGATTGTGGTGTTCTTGCTACCTGAGGCCTCCCCGCATGGCTGGGATGCTTAATATCTGCCATAAGGCATGTTGTGTAGGCAGAAATTGTCTTGCACCATGTATTCCACTCTTCCTGAGAATGCCTCTTGTGGGTCTTCACAAGGTCTTTTCACACCTGCCCCTAAGGGCGTCTGTATAGCCTGAAGTGCCTGATCCTTCCTAATTGTGGAAGCTAAGCATGGTTGGGCCTGGTTGAAATCTGGATGGGTGACTTAAAATATTGTGAACCATAGCTTTGGCTATGGGTGATACAGAAATGTAGTGAATCATAAGAAGAGCCAAACCAAAGGCTACGATAATTAGGTTTGTTTGTTTGTTTATTTATTTATACACATATTAATAGGTTGCTTATAACTGCTGAGGCCTTCCTTGGTCATTCTAGATTAGATCATTCTAATGCTTTTTATTTCTTGAATAAACATGCTGGCTACCAATCTGGATTTAGACCACCTTTTACGGATGGAACATTAAATTCCCCACTCAGCCATTTTTTTTCTTGAAATTCACCCAATCCCTGGCTCGTGAGGATGGAAGAAGAGGAAGACTCCTTTGGCAGTAATGAACTTGACCTCAGTAGGCAAAGTTGCAATTGGGAGTTTTTGGTAAAGGATAAAGCTAAAATAAAATTGTGGAATGCTCAACTTGGTTACTGCAAGTGAGATGCAGGAAGTTATACAGAAGCAAGCCTGAGTCAGATGATACCAGTGACTGCTGCATCATTGCTTAAGTGCTCATTGTTCGGCAATTTATTTGCATTTATTGCTTGCTATTTCCAAAAGGCAGCTGTACTTTTTTAAAATGCATGAATGCTCCTGCTCACAGCTTTAACAATCCATATCCAACATTGTTGTTATGTGTCCTCTTCTCTAATTTAAAATGACTTTCCACTGAATGCCCTCCTTGACAGCCCCATTATTGGCCTTGGTCTCCAGTGAAACATGCTTATACTTTCCCTAGTTCCATCACTGCTGCCCTTCCAAGTCTTAGTCTTCTTCAGATTTCTTGGATGCAGTCCCCCTTTGAATGGATGATTGAGTCAAGGTATGCAAAAGCTTTCATGGGTTCAATTTCTTCATTGTTGAATGTAAAATTGTGTAAAGTTCTGAGTATTGTTTTCTTAATGTTCAGTGGCAGTCCTGCTTTTACACTTCTTTCTTTCATTTTCATCAGGAAAGTGATGAAATGCATTGCTGTCTCCTGTCAGAAAGATGGTATCATTTGCATATCTTAAATTATTGAAATATTGCATACCTTAAATTATTGTCCTCTGCCGATTTTCACTCTTACCTCTGATCCTAATTCAGGTTTCCTCACGACAGGTTCTGCATGCAGTATGACCCAATAGGAAGATAAAAGACAACCTCACCTGATGCTTTTGCCTATAGGACACCATTGTGTTTCTTCATGTTCTGACCTAACAAAAGCCTATTTTCAGTTTAATAAAAAAAGTCAGTACTATTTAAAGCAAAATCTATACAAAATAAACACAATGATCAGAATTATCCAACATCCAATTATGTATGTAAAAGTTCAAATGTGCATATATTTATACAAAATTGAAGCAGTCTAACCTTCTCTGCTTTCCATGCTGTATTAGCTACTTATGTATTGATCATTAAAACAGTGTTGTGTTCATGCCATTTTTCTTGGTTGAATGATTTTGAATGACCTCCACACATCCTTTCTTAGTCCTCTCTCCAAAAAAGCCATCCTTGCCAACGGAGATTCTAATTCCATCTGTAGCGCTATCCTGTGGTGTACTGAATCAGTGAAGGCTGGTGGCTTCAAAGTGAGAGGGGGAGTTTATCCACCTCAAGAGACAGACTGAACTTTTAAGGAGCTGTCCATAGTACTGAAGCTAATAACAGAAGTTGTGGATGGGTTTCAGCATCCTTTCAAGTTCTGACTAAACCCGGAGTAGATAAATCACCCTGGTGACATTGGAATCATCTTTATCTACCACCTTTTGGGGTTGAATTCTTGGGGTGTGTAAAACATGCTTTGTTAACTATGAACAATCCAGAAAGATTCCTTGTTGAAATGTGAGAACTCAGGGTTGTTCAGAACATGTTGTTGTTATATGCGATCAGTTTGCTTCTGGCTACTCTAAAGTGTCCTCCAAAATTTGATCTTCCTCTTCTTTTTCTGCCTTTGACTTTCCCTAATATTGTCTACTCCAGTGCATCTTGCCTTCTTTTGATGGGCCCAAAGTAGGTCAGCTTCAGTTTCATTTTTTAATTAATGGGCTGCCATTGTATGTGAACCTAGAAACATGGGGTGTTCATGGGTTATTTTGCCAGTTGACAAACCAAAACAGGTGCTCTACATGCCAGTACTACAACATTGCAAAGACATTTGGGATATATGGGGGGAGCGGGGAAAGGAAGAGGGAAACAAAGAACCCAGAGATTGAGAAAACTAGCCACAAATAATCTGGTTGGCTGCCAGACAAAAACTGCCTATCACAACAAACCATGGGTTAAAGAAAGCATGCTTCTCCTAGCTGTGATATGTATGAATCAGCTGTGATATGTATTAGATTCAGGTTTAAGTCTATGCTCAGCTATGTCATTCACTGAGTAACTTAGACAAGTCTCTATCCCTGAGTCAAGCTGAGGAAGGCAAAGCAGAGAAAGCAATGCATGTATTGAAAGGTGCCATAGAAATTACGATGTTGATTATTAATAATAGCAATAGTAAAAAGGATTCTTGTTCTGTACTAAGAGATTTATGTTTCTGGGCACTGCTAGTAAAGCTGAAAATAGCATCTTCTTTCCTGCTCCGATAATATCCCACTTTATAAGCCTTTCTGCAGGTCAGGATTTGTAGATGGGAGTTTGCTCTTCGTACAGGATTTATACATTGCTGACAAGAAGTATGAAAATAATGTACATATTTCTCCTTTTTTATTACTTCCTAAACGTAATCCTAGCTGTAGCATGATGGCTGCAGCCATCAGGATATAAAGCGCTATATGAATGACACATTCCAACTCTGGGAAGATTGATTGCAGATTTTCAGTTGCGTGACCCCAACACTCGCCTTACATATTTTATTTAGGTTGTTACACTTGCTGGCACAGCTGGGGCTGGTGAAGAACGGAAGCACGTGTTTTGCTGTTAAAATCTTGCTTCCAGTAGCAGGGAAGCAGAATGAAAAGGCAGCATTGAAATAATGAAAAGCAAAATTACACAAATGAAATACTCCGTGAAATTGAGAAGCTTGTATAAACTCTTCTGTTCCAAAAAGCTACCATAGTATTATAAAGGGCTACCTACAATTGTGTGATTTCCAGGGTGTGGGGAGAACATGTGCCCCATCTATTCACATTACTTGCCCTCCCCTGTCCCTGAGGCCAAATCAATTCCTGCTGAGTTGTTAGACCAAAGAGTGGAAAGAAATTCACAAGATGTGTTACACCTCTATGCATTGGATATTTGCAGCTAGAAATAATAATTTCGTAGTCAGTGCCGTGTGATCCCTGGAGTGAATTCGCACATGGGGTGATTTTGGTGAGATTCAGAACCTCATCACAATGTTCCCTGGTGCCCAGATGACACACTATTCACAACACAACTCACCCTGCACGTACCTTCATGGCCCAGGTCAGATCTGTAGGTGCTTGCAAGGAAAGGAGCCCAAACCTTTACGTTTCTATGTCAGGTGGGCCAAGACTTGATGATGGAAATGTAGGAAAGCCTTTGCTGTGATTACTAAAATGTGGAATGTGCCCATTTCATGTGCCTTAAAATCAAATCAACACAGGAAATCCTGCTCTGACATTCGGAACTGACTCAGGATGGAACATGATCTGTTTGCTAATCCAAGACAGGAAACAAAAAAAAATTGGTGCTTTGCTTTTGAGTGGTGCTTGTTTTACAGCAAAGCCAGCACTACAGAATGCCAGGCTAACCATATCTGTGTTAATGCTTTTTGACTGAGACCAGTCATAGCTGTGATCTATATCACAAATCGCAGAAAGAACACAACAAGCCCTTACGTATGATGCACACAGATGGAGGACAACTTAGCTACACATTGCAAAAGAAGGTCCAGGTGCTGTTCTTTCTTCTCTTAAAAAACCAGACCGGATCCATCTCCTTCCTTGTTTTTCAGAACGAGGATTTTGAGACTGACAGGTCTGAAGTTCTGTTTCCACAAAGGATGTTGGAGAAGCGAGGTCTCTTGCAATGCAGGTCCAGCAAGTCAAGAGAGGGCAAAGACCATGCTAGGGAAAGGGTTCAGGAAAAATGAGGTCCCAATCCGCTTCTATGGTCAGAACAGCTTACCAGTGGCCTTTTTTCACCTGCTGTCTAGATGCCACTGATGGGCAACCTCCTGGCCATTGTTTCTCTTCTGGTGGTTCTTCATCATAAAACCAGGCCTATATGGGACAGCCCTCCAAATAAAGGATGCCTTCAAATTAGAGGGCAGTTCTTTGGCTGCTGTTTTTTTCCCCTTATGGCCACTCTACTTACACTCATAGTGGGCTTTGGCCCCACCTACTACTGGTATGTGCCCCTAACCACCTTTTCCGCAGAGGAATGCAGCCCCTAGCAGTGAAGAAGAGGGGCTGTTCCACACACCATATTTATTGCAAGCCTACACAGAAAATAAAGGAGGCAGAGAAGCTCAGTAATCTCTTTAAGAGCCCATAGCCTGAAACAGGCTAAGAGAAAAGATAATCGGGATGATGATCCACCTGGACCACTACAATATCTACCCCAGAGAGAGTGGTTCCCCAAACATTCAGGTGCAGGCATTCTCCAGCTGGTTCTGTAACTGCTTTAACCAGGGATGGAGTTCAGGTCTTGTACATCTGAAGCACATGACTGAGATCTGGCCATCTGTCCACATCCTTTTCCCAAAATGTGCTTAGCAAGAAGCAGAGGCTACTAGAGATGCTGGCATTTATTTTATTAATGTGTATGCAATATTATGAGTATGCATTAATATTTGTATGCATTATTTTATTAACTGTATGCACTATAGTTTTTTTTAAATGCAGGAGTAGTTTTTATTTTTGTTTTGTTGTGGGGAGTTACCTGGCTAATAGTAACTAATGGTCTATCTAGAACCACTTTTGCACTTAGACCAGCATAATTTTCTATAATGTTTCCCAATTAATTTTACCTTAATCTGATCCAGTCGCAGATATATGCATAGATATGTTTGATTCCCTTCCTAGATGATGAGAGTAGGTTTTTGTTTTGTCTTGTCTCGTTTTATCTCGTTTGGTGGGGGATAGTGTCTTAAAGTAAATTCTTCTTTTCAAGATATTTCCTGGCCTGATAAGGCACTGATTTCTTTCTTACCAAGTGCTTCCTACTCCTGTTAATTTTGCAGGGGTATCAGTAAATGCCACAAAGACTAAGTGGTTTCATTTGGAAAAGGGACAATAGATAAAAACACTGAAATGGAGTAGTCATGAAGTAATAGGACAAACCCCCTTCTACACACACATGTGCACATGCATGTACATGCGCATGCTCTCTCTCTCTCTCTCTCTCTCTCTCGAAATTTGATCAGTGCCAATAGTGCGGCAACAATGACTTTTAGAAAAGAAAGACTGTAGGCAGACATGGATTAAACTGCACAGAAATGGATTAAACTGTTTTGTCTGATAAACATTTGTCTGGTATGGAGGTGGAAATGCATCACGCAAATACGTGGAAATGCATCACGCAAATACATGAACATTAGTGCAACGGCATCGCTTTGTCTAGGAGATGGGACTTGCTGCGTGGACTGCAAAGCAATCATAAAGCCACGCAGCGGGGAATAGATGCCTGGCCATGGGTTGTGTGAAGTGTTTTCTTCCCTGGCAGTCATTCTGATGATCTGCCATCACCACTACTTCCCTGGCTGTCCTTATGGCTTTCCCACTCATTTGAGTCTGTGCTTTTCCATGAGCATTACCACTGCCTTTCCCAACATGAAGTGTGCCAGATGCGTTGGACTGTAGCTCCCATCATTCCCAGCCAGCATGATCATACCGGTTGTAGATGATGGAAGCTGTAGTCCAACACACTCGGCAAGCAAAAGGTTTGGGGAGTCCGGATTACTGTTTTCTAACTAGGCTGTTCACCCATGTTCTCACTTCTAAAACATGTTCCAGATGTGAATATATGGCTTATTTCAATAAACTGGAGCAGAAGTTGTGGGCATTATTTTTGTTCTTTGCCTCTTACAGAAGCTCTAAAGCAAATCTGCAAGCCAGGAGAGTGTGTGTAGACATCCGGACCCACCTGCTGTTAGCACAGGTAGTCATTTTGCCCTACTTCCCTTCCCTTCCCTTCCCTTCCCTTCATTTAGGAAGCTTCTATGCTGCCCCATTCGCTGAAGCCTCGGGGCGGCTCACAATATTGAGTTCCCCGAGTGTGCGAATAACTCATTTGTGGGTTGAGTCCTTTCAGCTGCATAAGAACTTGGAAAATGACTTTGCCATGAGTTAAATCAGTCCATACTTCGAGAACGTGAAACCTAGGTTAGATACCCAAAATGTGGCATGCATATTAAGGGAATCCTTAACTTATATGTACTTTGGGTTTCTTTTAATTTTAAGGCTTAATCATTAATTTTAATAGGTCCATGTTGTTGAAGATTGCAATAACACAGGGAAGACTTCTCTGGCCAGCAAGTTGCTTTGCAGACAATACATTTTGAAGCCTGGTGAATTTAGGGGGCCAGGGGACAGTTTTAAATCTGCCCACTTCCTCTCCTCCAAACTGCTCAGAGAACTTTATTTGATGGCCAGTAAGGAAATAAAAAGTAGCCCCCTGGGAGTGGGCAGCCCACTGACTCATGCAGAAATTGGGTTTAGGTATGACTTCAGTATAGACAGAACTACAGTCTGTTAACCGTACAAGTTTCCTGGAAAGAAACTGTAGCAAAGTTATTCCAACTTGCATAAAGACAATTGCTATTGTTACATAATACAGAATTTCATGTTTTGTTCAGAGAAATGTTTAAATAACATGATGTGACATGTGGGATGCATATTACCTCATGCTGAAGAGCAATCAATATGAAGCATCCAAGCCAAAAAAAAACCCCTTCTCAAAACTTTCCTTAAATGCATCCAGCAATTCAAATGGACCCTTTGAGGCATTGCCTTTAAGAAAGACAGAGCTCTGCTATTCCGACTCACTGGGCATTGTTTCCTCTGTGAGATTAAGTAGTTTTCTTTTCTTAGCAAATACTCTCACCTTGCATAAAACTATATTACCCTTTAGAAGCTTTGAACTGGAGTTTGTCTTCATGTCCACATAATTTAGAGGTTTTCTAATCTTGGTGGCTCTCATCATCAAAGGTCAGCGGCAGTGCCATTTTTCATCCTCAGACTAGCTGAACGCTGGCGTTGGTTCATGCATAACAATTGCAGTGGCAATTTACATTTATATAGCACTTTTCATCCCTGAGGATCTAAGTATGCTCTCTGGTCCCGCACCTTGAAATAGCTTAATCTCTGAATGGAGCAAAAAGTGTCACTTGGACAACTCATTTTGTAGGTCAGGAAGAAGAATCCAAATGGATCCAAATTTATCCACATTATATGTATCTGGCTAAATAATTTACATCGGCCTTCCATACCTGTCCCCCGCCGATGTCTTGTGCTACAATGTCCACTGTTGATGTCCATGGCCATCAACTTTTCTGACTGAAGCATAATTCACCTGGTTGTCACTTCCTGAAGGGCTCCTGGATCCACGCAGTGGCTATGCTTGCAGAGATGAGCCTTTCCAATTTGCAGGACTGCAGCTACTGAACTTGCAGCAAAATCAAATTCCGCGTGTGCACACACAGAGTCTAAGCGATGGCAGCAGAACTCTTTGGTGCTAACTTACATCACTCCGTACAGTCCTCCTGAGGAAATCAGGCTGCCATGACTCAGTGTATGCATTCGCAAGCTTTCATCAATACGCTTTTCCATTACATCCCGTGAAATTGGTAGATAGTCTTTTGATAAAAACAAATGTAGTAAGCAGTGTTGAGAAACAGGATTCAATTTTGAAGACCATACAGATTGTGCATGGAATTATTAATACCCTGAAAGTTAACATGAAGGCTAAAGTTTATTTGTTAGCATAATTTATTTCACACAACAGCTGAGATGAGAGATGCTTCTGATAGAGCCTGTTATTTTTTCCACCGGCTATGGAATGATTTTCCACTAGCTATCACAATGATTGTCTATTCTGTACACCTTCCCACCTTTTCTTTGGAATTCTCTTGTGTATCAAAAGAAATATCCACATTGGTGAATTATTTAGCCCATTTCTCTTATACATTCAAACATTTTCAGCCTTCTTGCATTCAAAATTCCTTCCTTCAGGACTTTAATCTAAAACCCACTAGAAAAAGAATGGGCCATTTTGACACTGGCTTGACTACACAGTGCGGGTTCTGCCCTGCAATCAAAGGGCAGTGAAAACAGAACTGGGCACTTGTCAAAAAGTGGGGTGTAGTGGAATCAGGGCTCACAGGGATGCTGTGCTGATAGCTTTGCTTAGCAGGGGTCATCTCTTTGCCCCAGCACTAGACTTCTGTTTCCTCTGAGCTTTGCTGCAATCCTCCATGTGACTTCAGATAAATGGATGAGAGGAAAAGCTAGAGGAAGTTTTGGGAGGAACAGATGGTGAAGGATAGGGAAAGCAGTCATATGTTCTGTCAATGGAGCTGGTGAGGCCCAACTGCAGTTTAATCACTATCAATATTCACCTCTTCTATGCAAATCACATCTGAAGCCTTCCACAAATAAATTACTGTCCTGCCTCTCAGAGTTTTGCATGGAACCATGCTTGCTGCTTCTGGGTCATGCAATGATAGAGGAATATGCCTATATAGCATAGCCTTTGGATTGTTGTTTGATATTCAAAAATTCCGTATATACAAGCAACTTAGTCTGAAATAGCCTATTTTCCATTCAGTTTTTTCCCTTACACAATGTTACTAATTGTATGCATTCCACTGTCTGCTGAATTTACTTCTTGGCTTTTCTCAGAATGATTAATATCAGGTTCTAACTCAAATTGCAATAGCAGTGGTCGTCTGTCCAGCATGTGTTGCCAATGATCCATTGAGGTTCCTCAAGGCTTTGGCGCTCTTGTCCTGCTTCCACCATTGGTCCTTCTAATTGATTCCTGTTCAGCAGTGGGCTTCCAGTGCTGAGTCTCATCGTCATTAGTCAGTCCCCGTTCACTGTACACATACAGCCCAAGTTACTTTTTTCCATTACTTTATTCTTTTTAATGTTTCCGCAAAATAGTATATTTTCAATTAAAGGGAAGTATAATATAATATTACAATTAATATACTTAATTAACTGCATTAATAATTAATACAATTATTAAATTAATTATGATTATATAATATACATGTTATAATTATAATTAATTAGAATATAAATTAATAAGAGGGGGAATAATTGAATGCTGCCTCACAACAGGTATGGACTAAGAGGTTATTCATCAGTAATACTGTGACAATAAATAGTTTAATCAGAAGCTTCATGGGGAAGCTTCTAATTAAACTTGCAGGTGAGCTTCACTGAACAAGACTTAATTCTGGGGTAATCATATAGAAAATTCTTGGATATGGGGATATCCTGGTTAATATTGTGTTGTGTCAAGTGCCATGTGGAACCAGAACTTTTGTTTTGCTTCCTGCTGATTTCAGAAAAACAATTTCTTAGCAACACTAAAGGGTCCTAGAGCAGATGCAACCATAGTATCAGCAACTCTCACAACAAGCCTGCAAGGCAGCACAGGATTGTTCTGTCTATATACTAAACTCAAGAAATCAGGAATCGAATGAGTCTGTGGCTGAGGCAATACAGCATGAAAACCTTCCAGAACTAATGAGCCATGATGGGTTTTGTGCAGTTCAGACTCTAAGTGCTTTCTGCAGGGTTCCTTGTTTCGCACAAAGGAACCGCCTTGAGAGCCATGGATTTCTTTAGGGCTGTCCTTGCCCGTAGTTGATTCTTTTGTCATCTGAAGCCAGCAGGGTGACCTGATCCTGGTTTGTCAAAAGTGTCTGAGGAGATGCTTGCCACATATGGCAAACACCCACTGCTTGCTTTCATGCTCTTACCAGGGCCTGCCCTTCCACCAGTGCTGAAACGGCACTTTGGAAGAACTGATTCCTTGGCTTCTTTATTTTCAGTGTCTCAACAACGGCAGTTTAAACTTTGTTATTTTATTTTTGCTGGTGTTTTGATGGATTCATTCTTGCTTGGCCAGTTTCCTCCTGTTTCAGGTCCCAAAGAGAGCGATGAAATGGCACAGGTTAACAGACGGACAAGGCAAGACTCTATTTATGTTATATTGTGCACAGTTATCTTGTGAGCAGTTGAAAAACACCAGTAAAGGGGAGAAAGCAGCCAAAGAGGGTGTACCAAAAGCAGCAATGGGGTGATGTGGGGAATCAGTGTGGTGTCGTGGTTAAGAGCATGGAACTGGGACTCAGACGATCTGGGTTCTAGTCCCCGCTCAGCCATGGAGCCAACTGGGTGACTCTGGGCCAGTCACAGACTCTCAGCCCAACCTACCTCACAGGGTTGTTGTTGTGGGGATAAGATGGAGGAGGAGAATGATGTAAGCTGCCTTGAGCCCTTTGAGGAAAAATGCAGGATATACATTGGAAAATAAATAAATAAATAAATAATTCTCTTCCTTGGCACTGCAATCCTCTGGCTTTTAATGGTGACCTGGCAATTTTAACTCATCCACATTTTCAACGCTTCCCAAGTCCTCCCCACCCTCTTTTCAGTCCTTTTTGAAGCATTTACTGCTGCAGTTACTGTCTCCCTGACAGGTCTGGAAAAAACCCCACAGAAATATGCACCAATTTAATGGCTGGGAAGGGAAGCTTGGGCCAATTTAAGGGCTGCAGTGTGAATGGAAGGCAAGTTTGTGCACCTGTGGTAACACTTAGGTGCAAACATTTCCTGAGCTTAGGTGTCTGCCCTACATTTCTGATGTGGCTTCAATTCTTTTTGCACCCTATAATGCAAGGAGAGGCCCAGAAAGACAGCTCTGAAATAACGTCTGCCAAGCAATAGTTTTGAGCAGGCCCCATAGTGTGGGCCCCATACTTAGCACAGTACATAAGCCAGCCTGCTAGGGGAACCCTTTCTGTCCCTTTGTATGAATCAGTGCATGTCTGGGAGCATGTGATTTGGGCCTTCTATCTGAAAAATCAAAGCTGTAAATATTAATTCAAATGAGGGCAGTTAGTGTGTTTCTTCATTGGCCTGCTTGCATCCCCTGGACACCTCCATGCCTGCTCCTGAAATCCAGCCTGCAGGATCCTTGAAGTCTTCTCTACATTTTCCTTGCTTCACTCTCTTTCTGAGCAAACCAGCCTCATCAAATCTATTTCAAGGACAACCTCTTCCCGAAGGCGCACTCAGTAACTGCACATCTTATCTCATCCAGGGACTCTCTTCTGATTAATTTGACTTTTGCTTCCTTTGCTGCTCTAGCCAATTCCAACTTTGCCAGGATCTCAAAAAAATTATTTTCAGAGCAATAGTAGCAGCCTGGGCAGGCACGAGGGAGGAAAGAACACGCTGATCAGCCACCTGGCTCGTAATCTGGGAACACTTTTGATCTCCGTTCCTCTTTCCACCCAAAAATGTCCGGCATGGTGTTCTGCAGGGCCACCGGTCCTTCTGTGGCCGCAGTTGCTTTCTCTTCGTGCTTTTAGTAGGCTGGGTCTGGATGCGGCAGGAGCTGCATCGCACCAGCAGGTGGCTGCAAGCTCCCATCCATGGCATGATGGAGAACCTGGGAAGAAATGCTACCCAGAGCCTCCTAAGCATCAATCAGGATGCAGCTGCTGCGTGAATGGGTCAAAAAGCCTTGTGCTCACTCAGCTGTACTGCGGTGCTTCATAGCCTTCTCTTCGCCACCTTGCATTCCCCCTCATTGGATTGTGTGCATTGGCATTCATTAGCGCACAAGGGCAGTTGCTATTTTTGAAAACCGCTTTCATCATGTGCTGGAGTTGCTGTCATCATTCTGCAGGGTTTGACACCGGAATTACACAACTGTCTTATCACATCGTGGTGTCCCTGGGCTCTGACACACGGCCCCAGGCAGCATCTGTGTGAAGCAATACATTCCCTCTCCATTGCAGCCCAGGTAATCTAGATTCCCATTTGTCCTCACAACGCCTTTCAGCACTTTACCCCTGCTAATTCGGTGCAATCAGCACTAAGCAATGCATAAAAAGTGGAGTTGAACGGCACACTTAACACACTTGCCTACTCAAAAGCCCCAATGGCACTTCTGAGAAAAAATGCCGTTAATGAGCTTCATCAGACATGCTGATCTAAGGGTAGAGAGAAAATGGAAGGGAGGTTGGAATAAACCTTAAAGTTTATCACCACAAAGCAATGGGAGGCTTCATTTATCACCCTAAGGTGCAAGGGGGGAGGTTGCAAGAAGAGGGCCCTTTCTGTGGTGGCAATTAGAGATTTGTCAGGTGACTATTCTGCTGAGTTTTAGGTACCTGACAAAACTGTTCCTTTTCCAGTGCATTTATGGCACCACTTAGATTATTTTTACCCCAGTTTGCACTGGTTTTAATCGACTAACTTAACTTTTATTGTTGTAGATTATTTACATGTTATTTTATCTAATTGCATTATTTTATTTGTGTAACCTATTGGTAATTTTATTGTATGATGCTGATGGGCAGCCTTTAAACAAACTTAATAAATACATAAAAATAATAATACCCCAAAGAAATAGTCATATATTCACTCACATGGCTGAAATGGCCATTACAATAGCAGTTCTTGGTTGTGACATTTGTGAAGGGCAGTTTGCAAATAGCTCATCCAAATAAGACAGCTGAAGTGAATAAAGGGAGTTCAGTATAGAACAATGTCTAGAAGGGCTTCCAGAGAATATGTAGCAAGCCCAGAGGCAAGGAACAGAGTTGCGAAGACTGTGCGTGTTTCTTGCACTCTGGGAGAGATATGAAGCTGCAGCTTTTGTATATCTCAATGCATTAAATAAAATCAACTGGTGTCATGGCCATGCTTTGAACAGGCACATATCTTGAGGAGAACCAAACATACCTGATCGTGGGAAGTGGCAGTCCTTTTTCAGATTGCTGTGTGGATCTCAGAAGGCTAGAGTAAAATTACCAGCAATGTTCAAAGGCCTGCCCTTGGATCTATTAGACCCCAAAAAGACAGAGTGCCATAAGAGTATTTATTGTGAAGACTGTCTTATATCCCTGCAGCAGTGTTATATTTCTACAGCAGTTCCCTGTTTGGCGAGCATACCTTGTTCAGAAAAGCCCCCTTTAATGTTATAACTCAGGTAGTCTGTAGAACCAGCAAGCTGGTCCATGTACAGATGCTCCTGGGGAATTCTCATGCACCCTAAAACACAGTCTATGGGGCAGAAGCAAATAGCCTATGGGGCACCTGAGCACTCCTAAAATGTGAGATGGGTGAACTTCTTTCATCCTGAAGGTTGAACTCAATTTTGCAGAAACTCCGAAGAATCATATCAAACTGCTAGTGATGGTGGGAGCTGAAGGCAAAAGGGAAGCCAAAAGCAAAAAAGGGATGAGGCAAAAATATCCCGCATACCAGCCAATCTTAGCTTCATGCCTTTACAGCTTTAAAGCAGGGCTTTTAACCCACCATTTCACCAAAGCTGTGTTTGTAGGACTAAAGACTAAGACTGGTGCCTTTACCACTTGTGTGTTTTTCCTGCATTCCATAGTACAACCACAAGGTGGCACTATAGTACAGCAGAATTGAGAAAATACAGGAGTGTCTCACTGTGGTTTATTCTGCTATTTTCAGATAGTACTACACTTTCCTTACTCTTTAAAAAAAAGCCATGACCATGCTTAGAAAGCCTAGGAGTGCCATGTGGATCTACAATTTTAATTTCATTTCTAGTCAATTTCAGAGGAACAACTCCTTCAGGACACCAGAAGACCCTAGTGTAGAAGCAACTGTAAGATCAGCAATTCTCCAACTAAGGTGGGCCAGTATTATCTCTATATTACAAACATTTTCAGGTAATACCACACTTTCCTTATTCCAAAAGCCATGGAAAGGATGTGAGAATCCTGGAAGTGTGACCCCATTTTTAAAGCACCTGCAAGCTAATGTGAACTAAGAATTGTGGGTGCACTATGAAGGTCTTGCAGAGGTATTTCAGCCTTTTAGAACAGGAAAAAAAACTCTGGAAAAGCCAGGAAATCACCAATGATCAGTGCTTGGAGGAAAAAGGGGAAACCATTTGAGGAAGGCTGGATTAACACCCCAAAAAAGCCACATTCGATCTGTTTGACATTCTTTCTAAACTGAAGCTTGATGAGCATTGCAGGGGAAACAAACTTGCTCTGTGAAGAGGAAAAGATACTTTTGCTCTTTTAAGGTGGAATTGGTGCATTAAACAAAAACAACTATGTTAAATGGGACAAGATTAGGAAGCTTAAGAGCCACATCCTAGGCATATATGGAAAAAAGTCTGCATGGCAGGTTGGGGAATTGAAAAAGAAAGAAAGAAAGAAAGAAAGAAAGAAAGAAAGAAAGAAAGAAAGATTTGTATGCCACCTAATTGTGCCACAACAAAAAACAAAACAAAACAAAGCAAAACCTCACAGAATGTAGTGAGGTTTTTTTTCCTGCTGTAACAGGAAGACTTTCAGATCATAATGAGAAAGGCTATGGGTGAATTAATTTTGGTCAGTACTGCAAGAGGACACTGACATCTTGCATAGATAAAAGTTATGTAGTCAGAAGTGGTTTAAAACCTCTGTGATGACTAAAGATTTCAGAGGCTGTAATTTGAACTGTGGTGTTTCTTCATTTAAACATGCTGCATTAATATTGAATTTCATCCTTTTACTTTATGAAGATATTGGAGGCCTACTTTCCAACCAGCTCATTTCTTTTCAGTGTTAAAAGAGACAGGACAATTATGAGAAACATCCTCTTGAGAGGTGATTATTACTGTGAGGTTTTCCTGTTGAAACTGGAGAAAAACCTTTTGCTGTTATGTTTGATGGGCTTGAGATATTGTGGGGTAGACATATCCTGTGAGTTGCAGCTCTGACGTTCCAACCTGGCTGGCACTCCACACACCAGAGACAGGAAAGAAATCATGGTTTTACTTGCGCTGCAGCTACGAGATTAGCCTATAAACTACGAACCCAATCTGCAATACCATTAAGAGAGCAGCGGCCTCTCACACTGTGCCATAAAAAGCTGCTTAACTCAAATGAAACCACCATCCTGCTTCAAGTCCTTTCCTCTTCCAGAAGTTTTATAGAGATTCAGAAAAAAATTGATAAGCCAGTGCAAATATTTCTCTTTAAAAATGTATGCCTCTCCTTTGTCAAATTGATTTCAGAATTCCGTTTGTAGTTAACTCTCAAGAGGGGCTTATTACAAACTCCTGAAATCTTTTAAATGCTGGTTGAAAAGTGAAATATTTAGAGCTACTTCTGTGCTGCGGGACTGGGAAAATAATTAAAAGATATGATGGAGATGTGCAGATAAGACATAAACACAGTAGAGGCCTAATCCTATGGCTACTAGGCTGAGTCTAGATAGCCATAGGAGAGGTTAGAGCCCCAATTCCCGCCTTGGAAACATGGTGCAAGTTAGGATCAGACTTCAGACTGCCTCCTTCCACCTTCATGGCTGGTGCGGAAAGAACAACATCCGCTGTTGCTCTGATGCCGGAAGACGGACCTCGGAGTCAGAGGTTTGTGGGTTGAGGCAAAGCCCCAGCCTCTCCTCCTTGGATGTTGGGACAAAGCACTTAAACAACTGAAATTGGTTGGCGTTTTCATGGCAGGGTCACCTCTGCCACTGTTGTCCTTCCACACTTGATAGGATACCCATAATCCTCCAGGTCTGCAGGGTAGCGGTGACAACTCACCCTAGTCGCTCTATCTACCTCTGCTACTGGAGACAGCAAGCCTGTACACGCCAGGAACTGCCAAAATGTTACTTCTCTTACACTTATCTTTGGTGCAACCACACTTGTGTTCGGTTCTGGTTGCCTAACCTGAAAAAGGACATTATGGGGTTGGAAAAGGTGCAGAGAAGGGCAACAGAAATGATTGGGGGGCTGGAGCAGCTTCCTGTGGGGTCTGTTCAGCTTAGAAAAAAGCTAAGGAGAGAGGTAGCAAAGGTGCTTAAAATAAGGCATGGCATGCAGAATGTGGAGAGGGGGAGTTTTTCTCCTTCTCCCTGAATGCTCCAACCTGGGGTCATCCCATGAAGCTGACTGGTAGGAGGTTTCGGACATCCTTCTTCACACAGTGCATAGTTAAACTATTGAATTTGCTTAGTGGTGATGGGCACTGATTTGGATAGCTTTAAAAGGGGAAAGGGCCAATTCATTGAAGAAGTGGCTATCAGTGGCTACTAGCCTTGCTGGCCGAGTGCTCCCTCCTTTACCAGAAGTGGCGTGCCTGCACAGACCAGATGCTGAGGAGCTGGGCAGGAGCGGGTCTTGACAGGAGCTGGGCAGGAGGGATCCTGTGGGTAGCTGGTTTACCACCATGTCTACAGAGCGCTGGACTAGATGGACCTTGGCTGTGATCCAACATGGCCTTCCTTACATTCTTATGTTCAGTTGCTGTTGCATTTATTTCTGTCTTGTGGGCTTCCCACTGACATCTGGCTGGCTACTGTGTGAACAGAGACTGGGCTAGATAGATCTCTGGTATGATCCAATATGGTTCTTCTTAGGTTCTTATAATCTCATGCCTGACATTCGTAAGGGAGGGATGCTATGAGTCTGCAGGGGCCGCTTCTCCTTCATCTCCATCTATATGTGCCGTGTAGGTGTGAGAGGAGGAGAGAGAAGCCTTGCTCACTGCCCTGAGCTCCTGGAGACAAAAACAGAATGATCTCTGAAATGATTGAAGTCTTTTTTTAAACTATTGCTGCTGGCATTCCTGTTTAGTGATGCTACTGAATTTCCTAATTAATCAAGCTTTGCTTATAATGTTAAGCCTGAGCTGGCATTTTCCTGACTTGTCCTTAAATTTGGAATTGTGAGCTTCTGAGCATGCACAGAGTGTATCTAACCAATGCTCTTTCCATGTGTGTACTGAGTTGGTTGGATGAACCCTTTTCTTGCTGCTGGTAAACGGATCATGCCCCATCTCCTACTCTTGACAGATCATTCTTGAGTCCCTGTTGTTTGTACTGTTCTCTCTTCTTTCATTCATTAAGTAAATATGTCTTTTATTTACTGCAATAATTAGGTGGTACAGGACCTCATAACACATTGTGTTCCCAAACTACAGCTCCCAAGAAGCACTTAGATATTGCAAATGCGTAACATTTCATTTACATGGAAGAAGAGTTCACTTTAAGGGAGGACTCTCGGCTCTAGACACTCCACATTTCTTATTATCTGAAAAAATATCAAATTAACTTGGGAAAAGTTTTTCCATTGCTATTGCTGTTTAGAGAGATCAAACCAGTCAGTCTTAGAGGAGATCAACCCTGACTGCTCTTCAGAAGGCCAGATACTGAAGATGAAACTCAAATACTTTGGCCACCTAGCGAGAAGGAAGGACTCCCTGGAGAAGAGCCTAATGCTGGGAACAATTGACAGGAAAAGAAGGGAATGGCAGAGGATGAGGTGGCTAGATGGAGTCACTGGGGCAGTGAGTGTGGGCTTGGGTGGACTCCGAGGGATGGTGGAGGTCAGGAGAACTGGGAGAAATGTTGTCCATAGGGTCATGATGGGTCAGGCACGACTTTGGGACTAAACAAAAAATTGCTGTTTAGAGTATGGTTTCCAAATCCTGCTTTGGGTGTTAGAGGAACTGATGCCATTGCACTGTAGTTTTAGTCCTGAAATTTGTCGATGAGAAGAAAAGCTCTTATCTCTTCGAAACCTGAGCCGATTGGGTTGACAAGGTGCTCAAAAGGATTGATCTTTCAACCAACCTTTCCCAAAAAGGTCCATCTACTATGACTGGAACTGCACATCTTGCACCATGCAGTTATGTGGAGTTATTCCTTATTTTCTGCAATCAGAAATGAGGGACATCAGGACTACCATCCACTTACCTGGAACTCCCTCCATCTCAGACATGTCTGTGGATTGGGCAAGGTCCTTAGTGAATAAGGAGAGGTGTTTTCCATAAATTCTCTTCCTTTATTCCTTTGATCCTAGGGCCTCATGCCAAAAAGAGGTTCTGAGCCCCCATAGGGAGCAGATGGGAAAACAATAATGTAGGAATCACATAAGGCATAGAGTGAAAGGCTGGGAAACAGGATCCTAAAAGAGAGAGTTCTCTAAGGTTTGTGTGGCCACCAGATGGTTCAAGAGGTTAACAGTTTGTCCAAGCTGTTCCCTGAGATGACTTGCCAACTTTCAAACTAGCTTTGCCTCTGGATATTATTGTAATGTTCTTGGCTATGATATGCTTTTTTGGCAATCTAGTTATTGTGCTCTAAGGAGATAATTACAGCATATCTGCACAGTGATTTACTTTTTATTAAGTACAGATAACTTCTTACTGGCAACTCACACTCAGACCTACTCACACACATCTTTTAAAAGACATATTCTACAACCGTTGTGTAGCCGAAAATAAATATATGCGTCTTAAAAGGTTTTTGATGTAGAATCTTCAGGCCAAAGCTGGGGGATGTTCCCTGAGGAAATAAACAGTCAAATGAAACTACTTTTCTTTCAAGCCATTTTTCCTTTTATTTCAAAAGCCTTGTCATCCTTATTGTTATTCAAAGTATACATTAACTGCTAGGAGCTGCATTTTAACAAGTATATCGAGGTTTATATAAATTAGGGGATGAGAATTAAAGTCATGTTTGAATCTTTTTCATATTGTTTTAATGAATAAGAAGCTTTCCCTGCTTTTAGATCTCACTGCCCTCCTTTCCATAACTCTCTGTTATCAGTGAATAATTTTGCAGTATCAGTATGCTATATGGTCTAATTATTGGACTTGCTGCTTCTAGCAGGCATTCCATTCCAAAGATGCACTACCAGTTACATCTAGGCTAAGAATGCGACAGGACAGCATCAATCACGTGTGGTTACTCTGAAATAGACAAGCATGGACATGCAGCTCTCTGGAATCAGTCCTGTTCTGTCTGATGACCAGTCGAATTAGTTGCAGGATACAAGCCAGAAACACGGCTTGAGTTTTGCCCTGTCAGCTAGGTGTGTGATAGGGCCAAACCAAAGACTCAAAGGTGATGAATTATAAAAATAAAAATGATGTTGTATAATGTACAAATGGGCATGAGTGTCGCATCAAAGTCAGACTGTGTATGACTCAACAGTTATCAAGAGAGTTAGGCCCAGTCTTGCATTGGTTAATTTATTTCTACTTTACAAAATCTGAGAAACCCAGCTAAAGCTGCAGATAGAAAAAAGTCTGTCTATAATATAACAGAGTCTGTCTTCCCGTATGTATTGTCACTTTATTTATTGCACTGTCATCTCAGGATGGTTTAACAATAAGACAAAATAGAACCAAACACAGCATCCTAGACAAATTCTTAACCAATCAGCAATAAAAACCTATATTAAAACAGTCCAACCTTAAAACATTGGGAAAATAAAAAAGTTTTAGCTTGGCGCCGAAAAGAAGAAAGTGACAGTATCAGACAAACCTCTCTGGGGAGTGTATTCCACAATTGAGGTGCCACCACAGAGAAGGCCCTTCTCCAGATAGTCACCCTCCTAATCTCCTTCAGGGAGGACTCCCAGAGAAGAGCCTCTGCCCCAGATCTTAAAGAGCAGGCAGACACATACGGAAGGAGATGCTCCTTCAGGTAACCAGGCCCTAAGCCATTTAGGGCTTAATAGGTCATCAATGGGTCCAGACTTCAACTGGTAGCCAGTGTAGGTGGTAAAGGAATGGCATTATGTCAAATATTACTCATTTTCTGCATTGTCACAGAACTTTTTTTTAAAAAACAACTGAGGTTCCAACCATTCTACCCAGCAGGGCTTAATGGTATGGGATGTAACTAGCACATATAGGTTTGCCTTCCAAAGTAGACCTGATCAACGATTAGTGAAGTCATGTTCACTAGCCAGGAACTGGAAAGTTGAAAGCTTGCAGTATTTCAAACTGAAACAACATAAAAAAACCCTTGCTGGATCAGCAGAAGCTATGATTTCATCTCTTCTGCTTCACTCTATAAATAGGAAGAGATTGTAATTCCTCACTCAGGGAAATGGCCCTTTCCGTTTTATTTGTTGTTGTGTTTTGGAGTCATTGTGGCCACATTCAGGAGTGTGAAGGAGCAGAGATTCTCTGAAGAAGGAATTTTCCCAAGAGCACCTTCCCAAGAGCCAAAGCAAAACCCCCTCTGTCCCAGGAGCGTTTCTGCAGGAGTTGGTGTTATTGAAGGCAACGCGATTTACTTTTGAATAAACATGCATCTGAGACATTCCCAGCTAGTTCTCCTTTACAGCTACTGAAGCAGCTCCAACCCCAAAACAGTTCTGCGAGTTCAGCACACACTGAAATATATACCATGAACAAAATTCACCTCATAAAAAGGTGTGATGTAACTTTTGTATTTTGGAGATACTTGTGCCAAAAACAGGTACATGTGCAAACAGGCTGCATCGCTCCTATTACCACATCATGTATAGGATAACTCACTATTGTTCCACGGCCACATCATGCTATTTGAGTCTTAACCACTTGCAGTTTGCCAAAGACAAGATTGGATGCAAGGAAGAGGAATTTTTTTTTAGTAAGACTCCAATATCAAAACAAAGCATTATTCTTAAATACTGCATTTTTCTCCCTCTTCACATGCATTGAGATTACATGCCACCACATGTGTGGAGGCTGAGATGGGGTCAGTGGCTGTGTTTCTTTTCCACATGTTTGCTGAGATACTTAATAAGGTGAGTGGGTTGTACTGGTTGTAAGTTTGGTGTTCAGTGCCATTCGTTCACCCACAGGATTCTCCCAAGCTCATTTCCATGCGGCCAGTGCTGAACCCATATTTAAGTAAACCTGAGGCTGCTTTGCTCTGATTCCTGGGCAGGGAGAAGCAACTGTGTTAAATGCATATGGCCCTCTGGTCTTTGGGCTGTGCTTAGGTTCACACACTGGTGTCCATTAGCTGAGAAAAGCCAGGCATTCCAGGCTCACGGAAGGCACCATCATACCAATCAAGAGACGGGAATGCAGGCAAGGGGAGGTCTGCAAAGAAAGCCTTTGCACAGTTGAATTTTGCCCCTGATCCATCCAGCACAGTGGCAGTCCCTAGATATTGTTGGACCACAGTCTTCAGACCACACTAGTTGTGGGTGATGGGATGCACAGTCCAATGGGAAGGACTGAACTGGCAAATACACCGCTTTCTGTTTTAATATGATTGCTTATATGTGTATTGTAATTTTTATGAAACTGGAGATTTTAAGCTGCCTGAGAAATGCTTTTGCTGGATAAGCATATTTTCATTAAAAAAAACATGCTGTGCTCACCTGTTTGGAATAAGTGACAAACATAAACCGGTTACTCAATATACATCACTATGCAAAAGTACCCTTTATCAAGAAGTTAACTTCTGCTGTCAAGTTTATATCTACTTTGAAAGTCTCCGTTGTCAGCAAATTTTCATTCTGAGTTTAGCTGCAGAAGGTTGCTGTAAATATCGATCTCTTCAATTCTGTAATATCAGTTCTATGAAACTGTCGCCTTTCCTGCAAGCCTGAGGAAGGAAGCAAAGTGCTTTGCAAATGGATGAGACCAGCATCCCGCTTTGCTTGCATCTTTTGTAAGATAGGATTTCCAGTAGAATTATAGCCACTGCAATAATTCGTAGCATATGGACAGCATTCTTAGTCAATGATGCAACTATGCCCCCCTGCCCACCCCACACACACACTGCAAATACCAGCAGAAGGACCATGCAGGGCTGTTTTCCCAACCCAGGGCTTAGTTCTGGGTCCTATTATACGTTCCGTGTGTGGTCATGGCATTGAGTCAATTATAAGTGAAAAATGAGAACACATCTAATTCTATTATCCTGTTTTCAAATGAAAATATTGCAAGAATTGGACAAGCTGACATTTGTCTCCTTTGCATCAGCTACTTTGCAGCTCTGCTCTTGAAACAGATTAGCATAGGCTTCCTTAGAGATCATTGAAGGTGACAAGGAAGTTTCTAGAATAGACCCGCAAGTGGTAAAGCTTTTATACAGTGAGAGGAGAATCCAAGTATGGATAGGGAGATTAAACAGCAAGGCCTTTTTTTTTTTTTTTTTTGGAAGGGGGCTATTTTATTATTAAATTTATACATAGATTTCTTTTCCTCTTGCAAGGAACCCCATGTGGCTACTGTAGGTTTTCCTCTCTCACTTTTATCCTCACAACAGCCCTGTGAGGTAGATTAGGCCAAGAACCAGTGACTGGCCCATAGTGACCCAATCAGCTTCATGGCCAAACAGGGACTAGAAGTTCCCACTCCAATGCTCTAACCACTACTCACACTGGCTAACATTGTTTTTAAATCACAAGCTCCAAAGAGAAAGCTACATCTAAAATAGGCAAGGATGGGTTATTTTGATTTCACTCTAGCCAAGACCTGGCATTCATTTAGATTTGGAAAAAGAGAAACAATATTATGGCCAAGTGCTATTACTTTACTGAGGACAGTCCTCTGTTTGAAGAGCTGTCACAGGACACTCCTCTGTCTGAAGGCCTGTCCATCTTAAGTCCTGTATGAAGAAAGAGAGGAGTCAGAAGGAAAAGCCTGAGGGCTATAGATCCAGCTGTTTACCTGGCCAGTCCTTCCCTCTATGGCAACATGCATTGCCTTTCTGTTTAAATTACAGCTGTTCTTTCTAAATTTGGACTGAGATTTCCTCATTTTGGTCATCCTACATGGCCACCCTAAGAAATATTTGGATCTATGCTGTTAACATGCTGGTGGGTCTTCTGTGTTATTCACCTTGGTCTGTAGCCCTGATCACATGTGCCATCAAAGGCAGGCTCTGGCTTTCAGATCATGGACTCCTGATGTGGGTCCACCAGAAGCTCTGGCTGCAGCAGCTCTGCCCTGTGGATGAGCCATCAGAAAAGGTCCACTTTATGAAGAGCAGACTTTTATCAAGCACTGCTCAAAAGTTACCGGAGCACCTTCTCTATAGCTCTTCCCATGGGCCTTCCCTAAACACACCCGGACAGATAATCCTTCAGGATTCCAGGACGTGCTTTGGCTTCAGTCCGGCCTCTTCACAGACACCCCTCTCTCTGCCTTGTCAGAGGACAGTCCAACTTTCTGTTAAAATTCCATCTTTTTGTGTAATGTCTGAAAAATATTTTCCTACATCCAAAAACACACTATAAAAGTGTTCTTCACACACGCTCGCTGTATATTTTCAGACACACTAAAGTCATTCAGACTTTCCAGAAAAGACATGATGGGAAGGAGAGAAACTGTGTTTTGCTGTGAAATATGAAAACAAAGCTCAAAGCCTACGAAAAATGCACATTCAGAGCAGAACTCATGTACCAGCCGTGCCTCCCAAGGTCTGGACCCGAGCATGCATGAACTCCTGCCGAGCTCTCTCTTCCAGACTTTCGCAGTTAATGCCTCATTTGCTTTAATTTCCTCCCAGAAGGCACAAGTACATTTCTGCCTCCAAAACTGATTGTCTGTCTGGGTAATGACAATCATGCATTTCCAGCCTGTCTAGGAAAAACGCTGGGATGTGGTTATCCATAGCCTTAGAAACCTGGCCATGGTGCATTTTTGGTAGTTGCTAGAGATACAGGTACAGAGATGAAGGCAAAAGGAGAAACTCCTGGGGTAGACACTGCAGGACTGGAGTAATTTCTCTTTGGCTCTTTCCACTTCTTTTCTTTTTAAGCCCTTTAGTTCTCACAGGGTTAGGAACTTTGGCAATTCCTGTAGCAAAGAGTTCGTTAAACAGTCAGTTGAAATGCACCTGCATCTTGCAAGAGTGCACTGATGAAAATTGCTTGGGATGAGGAATTGCTCTTTTGGGATCCAATATTAATGAATATGATTACATTAAATTATTATGGGGTACAATGCCATGGGCTCCTGGAGTCCCAATCTGGCCCTCTGAGGTTTTCTATATGGCCATGTCCCTTTTCCTTAGCCCCACATCCTTTTCCTGGAAGAATGATCATTGGCTTTTCTGCAGTTTTTCCCCATTTTAAAATACTGAAATGCCTTTCCCAGGACTCAGGTACAGGTAGCAAAAGCTTTATACTAAAATATGCCCACACCGGGGGCCCTTTTAGTTTTGGGCTGCTCTGTTTCTCTTTGGCTATGTCCACTGCTAGTATTTACCCCACAAGAGCTTCTCTGTACTGGAGACAACATTCCCCAAATGGGGCACCACCACCACCAAGACCCCTTTGCCCATCACTTGATGTGGAGGTGTGAGACCCTTAAGGAACTCGGGGCCTAAGCAGCAAACTATTAAAAAACTCATAGAACAAGCATTTTGAATATCTTACTGGTATCAGAATAGCTCTGCTGGCTTCCACTGGTTTTCGAAAGGTTTAAATTGTGTTCCATAAATGGAATGATTCCATAAAGGAAACCATAGTCCTGAATTTATAACACATTTTACTGCTGAAAAGAAAGGACAATATGGCACCACTTCCATTCCACATACAAAGGTGGTTGGAAGGGCAATCAAATCTTGCTTATGCATTGCTAGTAGGACAGAGTTCTCCATCACACCCAAAGACAGCCAGCTAGTTTCGGCTGTGGTGGGCAGGGAATGGCTGTGAGGCTCAGGTGGAATGGGGAGGTGGGGAAGCTGCCCCTACGGCCCCCCAGCACCTGCTGCCTGAAGCCATTGCCTCACTCTGCCAAATGTTAGGACCGTCCCTGATTGCTTTTCCCAGATAAATTGAGCCTGTCACCTTCCTTGTTCAATTTTAGGCACCGGCTTAAAAGCTTTTTTTTTTTTGTTGCCTAGACATTTAGTGCTCAGTGATTGTGATTGTATCTGCTTGGAACATTGGAACAAACAGTTTCCTGGGTGTTTTATTCTGTTCACAATTGAGTCTTGCTTTCATTTTTCAGTTCTGCTGCCCTGTCTTGTGACTTGTTTTTTGTTGTTGTTGTTGTATTTTAAAACATGTTTGCTATAGAGAAGTCCAGAAGGCCATTCTGATCAGGAGGAGGCAGAGGTGTTTGGTCATTCTGTCTTCATGCCTGGGTCTACTCTGGCAACCATTCTTCTTCTTCACCTCTCCATCACAGCCTGGGCTTGCTGCCTGCTGCTGCCTCTATCTAGGGTCTAGTACCAATGAGCTCATGATCTTCAGAGTTTCCCACGAGAGGCTTGTTAATTAATTCTGTTTTCTTGGGTTTAATCTAAAAGTGAACAGAGACCTGTGCAAGTCAGCAGCTATCTGTTGACCGTACTTCCGTTGCTTAGGTACATGTGATCCCATGTTTAGTTGAGCTGGAAATAGGCTCTGGGCAGGACCTTGCCAACCTGACTGTGTTTACCACCAGATGAGCCTGGCCAAGGCCAACTGCTTGGTATGGGAACTCCTGGCTGCATATGCAGCTTTCTTTAAAGATTCCTCCTCTTGAGTTATGTCCATTAAACTATTGCGACTAGTTTAATGAGAGCAGGTGTGATTATGGCAAACACCAACAAGCTTATGTAAGCTTAGGGAATCTTCCTAAGAGCAGAACCTTGGTTCAGACCTTGCTGCAGAACATGATGTACACTGGCCAGGAGTCTGCCCCATGCCTTCTCTTTGATGTAGGAGTGTATTATGTACCTGCCTTGCCTTTATTCCTCTCTTTTATAGTCCACT
>NW_025336197.1:1784385-1856901 GCF_004798865.1 Varanus komodoensis
AGTGGACTATAAATCTTTTAAATAAATCACAAAATTGTATAGTTTCAAAATAAAGGAAACAGTTCCATATTTTTTTCCTGTATGATCATACTTAATGTTGGAAGTGTGTCCCATTTCCGCTTTCATGGGAAGATAAAGATGGAATGGTCAACTGGCTCAATTATCAAAAAGTAACAGTCAGCGCAAATCTTTGACTTCAGTTTCGTACATTTACCCTGTATTGGAACAAATTGTTAAAAGAAGAAGATTAATTACTTGTTTTCAGGCAGGAGTTACAACTCAGATTAAGATTTTACCCTTGCTAAAGGTTATATTTAATGAAGAAAATCCATTCCAAGAATGTCAGTTGGAGGTTTGGCCAAATCTAAGCCCTGCTGATAATTTGTATGTATGTGATCATACAGTGAGACACATGTTACAGAATCTGTTTCCCCGCATTTATGACATGTATACAGATAACAGTGGAAAGAATAAAATGTCGGTAGGTGCCACAGTCTGCAGAAGGGTAGCCATCTTAGGCTACTGTGACGCCCATCCAGCCAACAACCTGCAAGCCATTATCTGCAAGAGTCCTGTGGCCCAGTGAAGAAGATGACATTCATAGTGGCATAAAGTTTCATGGATGAGAGGGCTGCCTGAAATGTTCTGCTAAGCTGGCAATTCTAGATATGCATGTGGAAAAATGTAAGCATTAAGGTCAGAGTACAATAAAAAGTCAGACTGTAAGCTTTAATATGAATATCACAATCTGTATTTTTTGCATTTCATTTCCCTCTGACCTCATGGCTTACCTCTCTCTTCCCCTCAGTTGACCTATCTGAATATATGGTTTGCCGACTTAGGAGAACACTTCATGCATCTGAAAAGAAGACTCCATTCTGCAAAAACATATCTCAGACTCACTTTGTTAGCATTTAAGGTGCTGCAAGACTGTTGCTCTTCAAAGCAAGCAAAGCAAACTCAAAACTCTGAAATTATTTGGGAAACCAACTGTATGTCTCTAAAACTGTGTCCAACATTTGTGATGAATTTTATCATAGGGGTGGCTTGGAGAATTCTTGCTTTCAAATATACTTCCTGCATCTATTCAGGCTGAAACTTGTAACACTTCAAGACATTTATGGTTGATTTATGGATTTTACATATAAACATACACAGTGCTTTTTGTGACAAATGGTTGAACAAAGGGCATTTGTTCCTTTGAGCAAGGGAATAAATGTTCTTCCTTGTCCTTTATTTTAGAAGAAATAAGTGGATATGAATGAATCTATTCTGGGAAACAAAATCCATTCTAGATGACACTATCACAATTTCTATATTTCCAATTGATGCCAGATCTCTGAAATGCCAAAACAGTATGCATAGTGTTTGGGTTTTCTCTGTTTCCTTTCTTCTGGTTATGGAAATGATTGATGGAATCTCCAAATATTGTTTTTGTCTGATGTGCACAGTTCAACAAGAGTGACAGCAAATCTAGGTAATTTTAAGCTTTATACTCAATCATTTTAGGACACAGTTTTATGGCCACCTAACATGGTTGTGGGGGAGGCAAGAAAAGGGACAGCATTTTCAGAGCCCCAACTTTGAGAGCCTTTGAACCTGCAGCTGGAACTGCAGAGGCTGAGCCCTTGCCCTGTCCCTTGGCAACTGGCACACAACTGTCCAAGGACACAACTGGGCCTTAGAGAATGCTGGAGAGCAGAATGGAGTGGGGAGGCTGCATGTGGACAGAGCTACATATGTCTGCCCTGACCCATAAACTGGTGTGCATCCCTCAGGGTTGGAGGAGGATGCTGTCTTGTTGCTAGTGTTGAAGTAACCGTTGAAATAGCACTTTGGTTGGCTTCTGTACATCGATGCCTCCTATGCCTCAAGCAGGAAATGTGTTGAGGTGGCCCTACTACATTTTTGAGTGTGCATGCCTGGACAGAAAGCCAAATGGTGGTCACTCTTGCAGTATGATATTTCTACAGAGTCTGCTGGCAAGTAGAAGCCACCTTGTACTCCAGGGCTGCTTTCTGTACTTTCATTTGATGTTGTTGCTTCTGCAACTTTCAAGCGATATCTCAGGTGGGCTGAGCTGCTCCTGTTGAACCTGTTCTCTCCAGGTCAGGGGATCTGACAGCAAAAGTAGGCCAAAAGATGTTCTGAACTTCAGCTCCCAGTGTTCCTGTCTATTGACTATCCTGGTGGGGACTTCTGGGAGTTGCAGTCCAGAAACAACTGGAGATCTGCCTTCTGTCCACCTCGACTTGCAGCACCAGTTCAGCAGAAAGCTCACTGTCAGTGCAGAACTAGGGCCAATAGGACAACAGCATCCGATATGGACTTTTTTTGTGGGACTGGCCTCTTTAGTTCAGTGTAAGAGAAGTGAATAAGTATTGGCAAAGGAACTCAATCCCAAATGCTAAAATAGAATCCTACTAATTAACTAAGCTATAATGAGTTTGATCTAATCTCTCCAAATGTTTTCAGCAGGTGAATGCCTAGAGTATACCAAGAGATTAGCATTGTCGAAATGCCTGTGCTGGCAGAGAGGTCATTATCTCAATCAATACGAACTCTGCTCAGACAGATACCTAATCAGGAAGAAGGTCATATTCTTTCAAGTCCTTAAAAAGGTCAGCTATTGATTGCTTAAGGGCTGGCCTTAGATGCTGTATTTAACCATATATTTTTTGCTAATACACTCGTGTCTTGCTTTGGAGCTGGCTTTTGCAGCCATCAAAAAGACACCCACAAATTGAATGAAAGGGACAGCTGGATTGTCCCCATGGGCTTGAATCTACACCCTACAGCTAACCTGCACCCCTTCACTGCTTGGCCCCTCTAGCATTCAGAGGAAAAGCATTTTCGTGTCCAAATTATACCCGATTTACCAGCTGGAGATTAAAATACTTAAACGTGAAATCCATCAAAATCACTTGGACTTACTGCACAGAAGATCTGTTCTGGATGGTCGTGTTACAAAGAAATATGCCTTTGTTTCTCATCCACAAATATTACATTCACAATCCTTCCAGCTTAGTGTATCTTATTTGCAATTTGTTGGCCAATAAGCCCGCCTTAGCCATGTCCAGCTGATGTGTATAAGCCCTAAACCAAAGTCAAAACCTTTCTCATTGTGCTGAAATGATTGCTCAGGAAACCACTAGGAAATAAATTTGTGTTTTTACAAAGAAAGTGATGAATTAGGCTTACTTAAGTTGGAAAAGGTAACTAGTATTTTTATGTGTACAAATTGCATTGCATTTTAAAGGTTCAGCATTCTGTTTCTGGGAAGTTTGTTAATTCCAGTTAGAATTGTATATTCTGTAGTTTGACAAATATGGATTTAGAAGGATATCAGACTAGCACTTATAGCTGATCTTAATAACAAGAGCGATTTACAATGAAATATTGCAGCTGGAGTGTGTATTCATAGTTCGAGCTATCTCCCCTGTACCCCCATAACCACACCACCTTATTTTTAAGCCCCCAAGAGTTAAACAGCTTTCTATGACCTCATAGAGTTTTTGTTGGACTAATTTTTGGCCCCACACACTTTCAGGACCCCACCCCAAATCTTCTTTTGCACTTCTGCAAACCTTGGGGGTCTTCCTGCGGGTGCTAATACACCTGCATAGGTAGTGCCATTCTGGCTACACAATGTCCCAATTTGGAGATTAGGACAGGTCAGAGAAGCAACCAAACCCTGCATTGCCCTCCCATGCCGACTCTGTGCTCTTCTCCCACTGGAGATACTCAGAACATCATGACTTCCCCCTCCTACACCTCTTTTACTCCTGACTGTTTTTCCATTCCGCAGACATTGGTTTTCTGCAGAGCAAACCATGGGATTCTCCCTTCTCAGTAAGCCCCTTTCAACTATATAAAACAACTGAGTTGTTGTCACTCAGCTCCATTGTTCAGTATCCTTCTGAACAATGAATATCCTTCTGTGTCTAGTGAAAATGACACTAGTGATATTCACTAGCGTGCTAGTGAATATGACGTTGCGCACGTTTCTGCACTCTGCAGAAGAGGATTTAAATGTACTGTGAAAATAATCTTCATAATAAAGGTTCATTTGCACTGGTGTGGTTGTGCAAGTGGCTGCATATCCCATTACACAAGGGGTTGCTCAAGAGCGATGTGGAACCGCTTGTGCAACAGAAAGATTCAGCTAGCCCTATCTGACTTTGCAGATTTACACTGTCAGAGAATGTGCTCAGTTTGCCATTAGAATATATGATACACGAACTGTCATCCTCATAGATGAACTATGATGAAATGCATTTTCAGAGTCAACAACAAGCTGGTTTAATTTTGGCGCTGACCTTTAAAGCCACAGGGGCTTAAGATCCGACTACCCAAAGGAGCATCGTCTTTGATGTTTCTTCCTACTTGCTTAGATCATTTTGGAAACTTTTATGTGACCCAGCTGCCCACAGTGATGCCACGTGTGGCTACCAGGGAAAGAACCTTCTGTGTAGTCCCCTGCCGCATCCCACCATGTGTGGAAATGCTCTTTCCAGGGAGATCTGCCTGGCAGATTCACTTTCTCTTCCAGCAGGCATTTAATCTTTAATCTGTTCCTCTGATTTTTAATTATACTGCTGCTGCTTTAATTTTTAACATTTTAATGTTTTGATGTTCTTATTGCTGTCTTCATTATTTTGGTATTTCTTATTGTAATATGATGGGGTTTTCTTGCCCCACTGTGGGCTGCCATAAGGGTGTGTGGTCAGCCAACTGGGGGAGATGATTTTTTTAAATGAATTTAAAATTATGATTATATTTGTGCAAAGGCAAAGACCCAAAGGAAGAAAAAGTTCCATCTGTGCAAATTACTGGATCAAAAACAAAAAAGTGGAGGGACAGACGATCACATTTGCATACATTTAATGATAAAAAGAAAAAAAAAGATACCATTTGTGAAAATTAGTGCCGTAGAATCATAGAAAAATAGAATTGGAAGGGGCCATGACGGCCATTGAGTTCAACCCCCTGCTGTTGCAGGACACCAAGTCACACCATCCCACTCAGATGGCTGTCCAGTTTCTTTTGGAATCTCTCTTGTGTGGGAGAGCCCACCACCTCTCTAGGTAGCTGGTTCCACTGTCATATTGCTCTGGCAGTGAGGAAGCTTTTCCTGATATTATAAATATTATTTTAATATTTATATTGCTTACCCAAGGAAGCTTACATAATCTTCCTCCTGTCCAGTTCTTCCTCACATCAAGCACTGCAGCCCTGTGAGTTTGGTTCTGCCGAGAAGCGATGACTGCACCACAATCTCAGTCCAGCACACTCCACCACACTGATGTTCAACCCATCCATCAAGATTTCACTCCGAAATGGAATCTGCATATATCCTAACTACTGTGTAATTTTTCTGCTTCCTTAGAATGTAGAAAATGTTTTCCCACCTCCCTAAGGATTTCGGCCATCCAGCAGCAGAGCATAGCCTGAAACCACAGTTGCCCATGTGGGAGCGGGAATCAGCTTCATGCCACACAGCTGTTGGCCCTCACTCAGAGGTGTGGGCAGCGTACAAGAAGGACTCGGATGTCTTTATAGTGCTTCTCGTGCAATGTCACTGCTACACACTTGGAATTTTCTCCTGTGATGTTGTTGTGGACGAAGATGATAAATTGGACCCAGCGTAGCATTTGTCTGAAAGACGGCAATCTGGAGAAGCGATGTGCTCGTCACACCTCTATCCATCTCACTTGAGTTTTCCGAAGGGATTCCCATCTTGCCTCATTATTGTCACAGTAGCCTTCACAGAGGTACCTTCCTGGATTAAACAGATGAGTATTTGGTTTTGGAGAGAAGCGGGACCACTTGTGGAAAAAAACTTCAAAAGATAGAGCAGACTTTTATGTACAAACTGTTGGGAGTAGTTTTTATTTTTTTAAGAAAATACTTAATTTGACTATTGTCACTCTTTCATGATGGCAGAAAGGGTTAGGAGAGGCTTTTGTGCCTTGTTAGAAGAAGGAATGGTATGTTGAAGGAGAATTTGACACCAGGGTCTCCCCAGAGAAGACGGGAAACTTCACTGGATCAGGATTGTGTTTGGCTGTCATATTTCTTCTTGCTTATAACACCACCAAAGTCTCTCGGGCATTCTTATGAATGGCTGCTGATCATACACACTCTCTCATCTCTTTGGAATAGAGATTATCTTATCTCTTTGGAAAAGATATCCAAATGTGACTACCGGTGCAATCCTATGCATAGAGCAAAGTCCTGCTAGGAGTTGTAGGATTTTTCCCTGTTGGAACATGAATTAGATAGAGGTTTAAACTCAGAGGGTAGCATATTTTGAGTGTGTGAACTGGTTCAATACGTTGTGTTTTTGTGTCTGTTTCTGAGAGATGGTGTGCATCTCCAAGTCCCCCAACTTTTGCAGTACACAGGTGCTCTCATCAAGTTGTTGCTCAAATAGAAGACTTATTACTACTGAAGAGCAGGCCGTTTGCTGACTGAGTGCAACTTGATGACAATAACATTCTTTACCTAGTGGAGGAGTGGGGAAAACGGCTGAATTGTTTCTGTGTGAGCTGTTGAATCACTGAGTGATATTTTTGTAGATAGCAATGGAACAGCACTTCAGCCTCGCACAGTAAAGATGAATAACTCCGCCATGTGTGCGAACATATGGATTGCCTCCAGTGAGGGGACTTCAGCTGGAAAAAAAAAGGAGGCTCCAGACATGCCAGTTGATTCCTGTTGGCAGCCGAGCCACTTCCTAAGGACACTGACCATGTGGATGGAGGAACAGCAGGGAGTGGTAAATATTTGAGTTCTTACATGTGCCCAAAGAAGTCTTTAGAAGGTAGCAGCCAAGCTTATTTGATGAGGAGGGGGCTGATTTGGTTTGGTTTGGTGCAATTATCATGGGGAATACTAGACCATTAGGTTTACTCTTGCAAGGGGAGGCTGTCCTCTCTTGTCTCTTGAACCCTGGGCTTTACTGAAGAGAGAGGAGATGGAGAGGTTATAAACCAACCAACCAGAACTGGAGACAGAATGAGCTTCAAGCTACAGGTTCATCCCTCTCCCTATGTACTGATGCTTATTCTTCTCCTCACACTAAAAGTAGCTGTGAAAGGAGCTGTTACAGAGGCAGGATGAAATCCCACAGGGTTGAAATCCCTTCAGAGAAAAGGTGAAGATCTTACATGAAGATCCCTTGGTAAACAGGACGACATTGGAACAGTCCTCCAAGGGTTCTGTTGATCTTGGCTCATCTAGTGAAAGAGGGGAAGTGTGAGCAGAAAGCTAGGGACAAGCCAAAACCCCATATCAGAAACAAGAGAAATGAAGAGTGCAAAGAGAGAAAAGGAGTTGCACAAACAGTTGGTCAGATAGAGGGAGGGCTGGAGGTCAGTGGCAGAGCACATCCTTTGATGGAGGAGGTCCTGGGGAAAGGGGTTCAGGATACATAATTGCTCATCAAAGCAAAGGGTATAAAGGCCCACCATAGTGGTTTAATGAAGTTTAATTCTTGCTTGCATTGTGCTGATGAAGCAAAGACTGTTTTGAGTCAAGCAGTAAGAAGAAATAGATTCAAAAAGAAAGCTGTTTGTAACTTAAAATTGTTACTGTCTATGGTGTTGTGACCCAGGAGTCCCGCAATGACGAGTGGTGGTCAAAAACCACCAAAAACAATGGTGCCAACAGAAGGAGCTCCAGGTCTGAGGACTACCTCAGAGCTGCGAGAGACTCTTGAGCCCAAGCAACCGGAGACCCCTGAGCCTGAGACCTTCAAGCCGACCTCCAGCATTGGACCAGGACTCCTTTCTACAAGACCTCAAATTTCAAGAAGCTGCTGTCTGAACACCAGACACAACATTTTCAGAGATGGTTTGTCCCTTTAAGGCTTCCATTTTGTAAGAACGGGTGGAGTCTGACAGGCTTCAGTTTGATGGCAGCCCTTGTTGGAGCAAGTTGCTCACTAGGATCTCTTCTGGTGCTACAATGTCTGGTCTAGCTTGTTCCAAGCTCCATGGGCTTCTACTCAGTTCGAAACAGGACACAAGGTCATGTTAAGAATAGTACAAGAACAACTAAATGAGAAATTACTGTGGGTTGTGTCCTATGAGAAAAGACACTTAGTAACACCTCGACCCATAATACAGATTTTAAAATTTATTTAGAATAAAAAAGAATTTGTTTAGAATAAAAAAGTACTTTGTGAAAGGTCTGACCCTAATTGAAGGATGGTGCCCAACAGAACAGAGCTAGATACTGCAGAAGAACCAGTTAGCTAGCTAAAATGTGGAGTTTCTGTATGTATCACTTGGTGTGGATAGAGTCAGTGTCCTCTTTCCAAAATCAAGGAGACTGCTGGTTTCTATAGCCCTGGGTGTGGAATTCTGGAAGGACATAGTCCTTTTCTGGCAAATATTTGAAAGTGTGTATTGTTTTTGCTTTGCCTTCTTATTAAGGGTATATGGTGTATGTGTTAGTGTGAAATCATTTTTTAAGTTAATATAATCATACTGTACTACCCGATGGCCCTCTGGCCCCTTCCAACTCTACTGACCTGTGATATTATGACACTTCTGCTCAGGTGCTGGATTGTAGTTTGATGCTTTCCAGTGCCAGGAGAAGTCACATCTTAGAAGTTTAAGGCAAACAGAGCAGGTGGTAGGTAGGGACCTGTTGTAATTCTAAGGTAGCTTCATGATTGAACAAGGGTATTGTAGGTACCTTTTAAATTATGAAGTAGCCTTCTAATTGAGCAAGGGTAATTTAATTACCTTTTAAATTGTTGAGTGACATACTGGGCAAGGGATATCTCCAAGTTCTCTTTAAATTAAATGACAGAATTAATTGGGCAAGGGAAACTTCTAAATTCCCTTTAAATTAAAGAACAGTTTTACTTGGGCAAGGATCTAAGTATCTTTTAAATTAACCCCATTTATCCAACTTGTCCTACCTTGGAGGTAAGTCTGACACCAGGAAAGTCTCCTCTCTGAAAACTTGGACAACTGCCCACCTGCCAATATAGACCAGGCTTTCCTTTCCTGGTGTTTTATAGATGTTTTTTGACCACAACTCCCAAGGTTCCTGGCCTTTGGCTATTTGAAAGGGATTGACAACGGTTGGTTGAACTGGCCACCAGGTTGGGGAAGACTCATGTATATAATATAGAACTGGTCTAACTTGGCACAAGACTGTTTCTTAGAGCAGAATTTAGGATCTGCAGCAGAGATAAATTCCGACTTTTCTCCCCATGGCTGTTACCTAACTCTGGGGTTTGAAAGTCCAGTGCTTGTCCTTTGTTTCTAGCATCTGACAAGATTAAAAATCCACATTTTGTCCCTCTGACTTGTATCAATCATGACACAAAGAATAAAACACTGTTTTTCAAGGCCTTGAGCCATTAAAAACTTTTGGAAATCAAGTTTGGGCATGTTTATCTCTTTGGTAGGCCACACTGGGGAAGGGAGGTTGAGCTGATTCAATGGTTGAATCCAGATTAATGCAGGATCAATTGTGTTGATGCAAGTGAACTTACTGCCCCCTCCTTTCCACAGCAGCTTCTCCAGCCTCCTGAAAATGCTACAGTGAGAATAAAGAGAACTTGCTGAATGGGTGGACTATGGTATGTTTTAGTTTGTGTGTGGGAATGCCCCAGATCCAGTAAGATTACCTTGTGCAAGTCAACTCATCTTTCCCTTTCTTTTTGCCACAGGCAAATCCTGGATCCAACCTTATGTCTTAAAGAACAGTTTTAAGTTGACAGTCTTAAACATTTATTTCAACAAAGCTGCAATTCTGTTAGGTTCACAATATGCAACCAGCTCATGTTTTTGAACCGCCAAGAAACTTTCAGGTTTCCAAAGCGGTTAGGTTATTTTTGGGGGAGGAGGAATTTAAAGGGGAATTTTATCCCTAGATAGCCAGAAACATCTGTATGGTTTGTGGTTACTTTAGACTATATCTGCTAAAGTCAAGATAATGCCTCTGAATTAAATGTTCCCGAGCTCAAGTCCCTTTGGGCTTCCATTCCGGAACTAAAACTACTGACCTCACAGTCTCCTGACACAGTCCCATATCTCACAGGTCAAACTTGAGATTTGCTAGATAAAGCCAGAAACCTAACAGCTCAAATGGCTTTAAAGGATTCCTTTTGCTCCAGCCCGCTTTGCTATTGCCCAGCAGTATCTATCATACCGGCTGTGGTAGCTTCAAATGAATTCAGTAGAACAACACAAGCACTGCATTATTGGCACTGCAGTGCTATTCACATTTCCCTGGGAGCAAGCCCCTGAATGCAACGTGGCTTTCTTCTGTGTAGATGTGCATTAGGACTTTGCAGTAAGCTGCTTGTTACAATAATGGGAAAGGAAAACAATTATTACTGCTGTGCTATCTTTGCTTCTATCCCGCTGAAACTGGCACTGATCTATCAGCCTGGCCCAGCTGCTTACCAGTGGAGGAAAGGCACAACCTGAATGACTTGGGAGGGCCGTGCTTCTTGGGTTTTTGTGTTTTGCCTGATCCTCCGGCAACTGGTTCCAGAGAGGCATGGCATAAACCGTCTGTCCCATTGGCCCCAGTGGCAGCATGGTGCGGGAGGTGCAGGATAACAGTAAGGTGTTTTGTGGGTCCTTGGGGGTACCAAGGAGGTCCACCTCTCAGGGCTGTGGGGCTTGTGGCATGGGAAAGGAAACTCCTTGATTCATGTGCCTGGAGCAGGGGTAGACACATGGACCTATGGGGCCATCTAGGAAACTCTCCTGAGTGCCACCCCAAAATGGCTGCTATGGGAGGCACAGCTGATCACAGAGGTTGACTCAGCTGGCTGAAAGACTCTCCACAAGGCAGAGATGGGCTCTGAGTCCCAGCATGCTTAAACCCCAACTGTGAATTCAGTTTTCGGCACCAAGAGAAAACTGTGCCACAGAAGACAAACTCTTTTTCTCTATGTCAACCTGTCTGCTGGCAAACACAATAAATGCACATTCTTGCACCCTGGCTCAATGCCCATAGACTCGCACGCACGCACGCACGCACGCTTATTTTCACCCACACAGAGCCACTTCAGTGGGGACCGAGAAAGGTTTCTGTGGCATACGTATTCCCAGATTGCCTATCCTGCCTTAAATAATGCTGTTTAATCCACTTACTTGTCCATTACTTATTAAACCTCCTTGTGCAAGGTTTCTTGCTGCCTCCATAGAAGCCCAGAAAATATGGTAGGTGCTCCTTAGATTTTTATTGTTCTACACAAACCTTCGCCTGACAGTTTGCAAACCCAAATTGCATCTCCTATCATTTAAAAACCATGGTTCTCATTTTGAACCGGCAAAGGTCTGGCAGCAAATAGGCACATTGTATCTTTTTGCACAATAACGGAGGGAGAAGAAGAGGAATTATCCATAATTTGTTTCTCCAGCCAGACAAGTCAAGCTAAGTTATGATGACAATGATGTGGCGCTCTTGATCACCTCCCATTTTACAGCAGATGTGATTGTTTTTATGGAGTCTATAACGTTTTTAACCGTGCCGTTGTGCTGATCAGAGTTCTTGTCTCAGTAGAACAATATTGCCACAGTCAAGTCAATTCAGATGGCAGGAGAAAAAAAACAAAATAAAACCTCAACCCAAACAATAACCCAGAAGCATCACAAGTGACAAGATGAGAAAGGGAAATTTAAAAATGGTTTTCTGTTCCCCACACCCCTCATGAAAGAGTGAAGGGAAAAAGGGTAGAAATTGTGCTTGCTGGTCAAAACCTCTATGAATTATTCAGAGTATGTATTTAGTTAAAAATAAAAAGTAAAGGGAATCGAGGAGAGTTCTGAGGCATTTCAGATAGATAATAGCTTGCCATTTAAGGAGAGCTCTTTGTTATTCTGAATCCTTGCTAGATGAACCATATGAAAACTCAGCTGAAAAATAAAAGGATGGAACAATAGAGAAATTTTAATTCAGCATGATTTCTTCAAAACACCTTTTTTCAAGAAGGTTCCTAATGATTTTTAAAAGGGCTGGTAAATCTCAGAGAAGAAGGAAAGCTGGGAGAACAAGTGTGAAACCATCTAGTCCTTTATAGCTTTCACCAGAGTCAACTTCTGATGGCCTAGGAAAATGAGGGACACCAATAGAGAGATGTGAAGAAAGAGATATGAAGGGAAACAGTACATACAACAGACTTATGATCTGGATGTACCCACAACTTCAAACAGTTTTGAAACATGAGAAGTGGCTCATGGTCAGGATGACTCATGATGACGATGTACAGGAGTAGTTCAACAAAACAGTTTAACCAGATAATTGAATAGTGCATTAATTCAACAGTACCGTTCAATAATTCAACAAAAAACACATGCGACAGATTAGAGGGATGTGGGAATGTATCTTTCACATACTTTAATGCACCTGCACCATATATATACAAGAGGCCTTCAAAAAGTTTCCACACTTTATATTTTATAAATATATTTTATATATGTTTTGCTGATGGCATTAAAAAGTTGGCTTGATGCTGGAAAAATGCATCACAAAGGAAGGTGACTATGTAGAAAACTGATGTAATTTGTTTTTGAAATTCTTAATAAACAGAATTTTAAAAGGTAAGGAAACTTTTTGAAGAACCCTTGTGTGTGTGTGTGTGTGTATGACAAGAAGGTCCTAAAAAGGATAAGGTCTTTAGCTGGGACCAGGAAGGCATCAGACTTGCCACCAGGTAATCCTCTGCAGAGAACGCATTTCAGGAGAGGGTTGCCACAACCAAGAAGGCGCTGTCTCCGATCACCCCCATCCCGTCCTGGAAGGTGGAGGAATCTGTGCAACGGCTTCCGAAGCCCATCTTTGCACCTGGGGCAGGTTCATCTGGCACATGTGTTCCCAAAGGTAGCTCACTCCCAAGCTATTTAGTCTTGCTGGCTCTATTTGTGCAAATAAGTTGTGCCTTGATTTTTATTTATTTTAAAATGGTATACCATTTATTCAGCCATGTTCAAACGGTTTACATTCAATAAAATTCCAAACATAATACAGTATATTAAAACAGAGAAACAATCTATAAAACATTCCAATTAAACCATAGATAAAGCGAAACAAAATGATTTGTTACATAATAAAAGTAAAGGTAAAGATCAATGCGTGCTAGTAGTATCTGACTCTGGGCTTGGTGCTCATCTCTGTAAGCTGAAGAGCCAGCATTGTCCAAAGACACTTCTGTGGTCATGTGTCTGGCAGGACTAAATGCTAAGGCATACAGAATGCTGTCACCTTTCCCACTGAAGTGGTACCTATTTATCAACTTGCATTTGCATGCTTTCAAATTGCTAGGTAGGCAAGAGCTGCAACAAAGTCACCCTGTCATGCAGATTCAAACTGCCGACCTTCCCATCAACAGCTGAGTGATCAACAGTTTAACCTGCTGTGCCACCTGTGTCCCATGGTAGATAAATGCCAGATCCCAGTAAAAAACAAATATAAACAAAAGCAAAGCAAAGAAGTTAAGCAAAGACCTGGCTTTAGATATGAATAAGGTGCTGTCTAACCATTAAAATTCTGAGTGAATAGAAAAGCTTTTGCCTGGTGCCGGAACATGAACAATGTCAGTGCCAGGCATTCTTCCCTGGGGAGCAAGTTCCATAAATGAGGTGCCACTGCTGAAAAGGCCCTTCCCTAAGTAGCTGTCCTTTTCACATCCTTTAAAGGCACTCCCAGAGAAGGTCCTCCACAGACAAACTTAAGGCATGAGTAGGCATATATGGGTGGAGACATTCTTTCAGCTAATCAGGTTCTAAACCAGTTTGCAGCCATATGACCAGGCACCATAGGTTTATCATATTTGGTGTGTTTATACTAAGTGCATATGGAAAAAGAAAGCCAAATTGAGCTTTCTCCTTGGTAGCTGTCAGGATGGAAGAAAAAGATGTAGTGGAGTGCCTTAAAATAAATAGAAGATAACCAGTACCTTGGCCAGCATTTTCGTTGGATGTCCATCTCTATAAATGTACAACTGTTAAGTGAAAAATGACTACTACAGTGCTGATTTCTGAGTGTACCTGCCACCTTTTTGGAAAAGGTGCTTTTTGAAGTAGAGTTCTAAGTCACTTTACTTGGCAACTTAATTTGTATTATTGAGAACTTGCTAAATCATAGTGGTACCTGGAATTATGAGGGCTTTTGGAGAGGCGATTATTGGGCTAGCTGCAAGCTCAGAGAAGGACTAATCCAAACAGTCTCTCATGCAGTTGTGGATTCTGCTCTTGTGCTTACATATTGGATGTCCTTTGTCTCTCAAAATGACAAAAAGAGAGTGGAATCCCAATTAGATTTCAGTCAAAGCACACAAGGTGCATTGGAGTGTTATCTCTTTTGTGGAGACCAGTTTTTGAAGCCTAAGTATGTTCTGGAAAAAGAACGAGTTGGGAAAAATGGAATTTGGACATTAAATATGATATTGAGGTTTTCTCTAGAAGCAATGACCAGCTCACAATTCACAATATTCTTGGCTATTTGGCCTTGTTGAACTGATGAGTACTCATCAAAACCTATAAGATCGAGGCAGTGAAACTATATGGTATCAGTGTTTGGAGTTCATTATTTATGATATCAGTGATCAGTGCCAGAAATATTTTTATTTATTTATTTATTGCATTTTAAGCCACTCAATAGCTGAGATTCTCACAGTAGAATACAAACAGAAAACATAACATACAAACTAAATAAAAATATAAAATAAAATAGTTCACCCTTGCATGAGGAAGCTGCAAGGAAGCTTACATAGCTACAATTAATCTACATATAGGAATGTAAATATATTTTATAGTAGTTTAACATGGCAGCTCTGCTGGAGTAATCATAGTTACCGGAGAACACACATGCAGTGCAGATACACTTGGGTCCTGGTTACCTGAAGGAGCGCTTGCATCCATATATGCCTGGCCGCCCCTTGAGATCAGCGGGAGAGGCCCTTCTCCGGGAACCCTCCGTGAAGGAAATTAGGAGGGTGGGTACTCGGAGGAGGGCTTTCTCAGCAGTGGCGCCCAATCTATGGAATGCGCTCTCCAGAGAGGTCCGCCTGGCGCCGTCGTCATTTGTTTTTCGGCGCCAGGTGAAGACCTTTTTATTTAAGCATCATTTTAATTGTTAACAGTATTTGCTTATTTATCTGGCCAGGGCGACTTCTTTTATATTGTTATTTATTTTATATTGTTAGTTTTATATTGTTATTCTTGTATTATATTTTATGTTGTGAGCCGCCCTGAGGCTTCGGCAAATGGGGTGGCATAGAAATGTTTTAATAAATAAATAAATACATACATACATCAGGTACCTCCCTGATTTAATATTTATTTGATTTTTAGCCTGCCCCATTAGCCACACAGCTCCCTGGGCAGGTTAATATGTGAGAGTCCAGATTCAGGAGAAAAATGGAGGGACACAAAGATTTGCTTGCTAATTTGGTCTGGCGATTGGAAGAACGTCCACACAAGAAATATCTCTGTGGGATTTTGCAGACTGTAGTGGGGCAGTGTGTTCGTGTGGGGGGACAGAAACACTGCTCTTTCAGTGCCACCGATCTGTGCTAAACACGTGGTGTGCACACTTGTTCACACGGGAACGCACAGAATGATCAGGTGCGTGTGGTATGGCAATCTCATGATGCTAAGTTCACCCCTGGCCAGCCCCAGATGCTACTGCCCGCATCCTTTTCCCCATAGAACAGGCATGCTCAAATTGTGAGTCATTCCAGCGCTTGCCTTTTTTCCCAGTACGGGGTTCAGTGCTGCCATCAGTGAAGCATGCCGAATGGAATCTGGCAGAATTTGTACCTAAGCAAGGACAGCATGCATCCTATGAACTGCAGCATTTTGTTCACTAAGTCATGTTTTACCCTTTATGCAAGTGAAAGTGTCAGTACATTGTATTCTTTCCAGGCGAAGACCTTATTTTTCCAGAAAATTTCCCAGGAATTTTAGTGTTTCTCTCCCTATAGTTTTAAATGGTTTAACATTTAAAAGATATCCCTGGCAGATGCTCATAAGCCTGCAAACTGAGAGGCTTCCAAGCATCCAATGCAAGGCATGAGATGCAGTGCTGTGGTTTCCACCACCACTGTGCCATGCATCCTGTATTTCTCTAGGGGGCCATGTTCGGCTACCTAGACTTTCCCCTGGGGAAACAGAAGGGGCCTCCTCAGCCGTCTCGTCTGACCCCTGGCGCAAGCTGGCTCTGCTCATTTAGTGTCCAACATAGGCTGTCCAATCTTTCCTTGAACGCCCTCACTGATGGGCCTCCACCACTTCCATGGAAGCCACCTTCAAATCCTAGCGGTCATAACCACCAGGAAGTACTGCCTGACATCAAACCTGAAGCCCAGTTCCTTTAGTTTTGCCCCTGTTGGGGAAATCCAAATCAATCTTTATAGAGAAAGGTTGCTTATATGTGCCTTTGTGATATAAAATCAAACCTGCAGTGTCCCTGCTCCTCTTGCCCAGAAAGAACCAGAATTTCAAGCCAGTCTCTTTGTTTCCCTGAAGCTGTATCAGTCATCTGTTTCTTTAAGAGACTGAGACTCTCCACTCACCTGAGGCAGCTGCTACATTTAGTTGCAAAGTTAAGTTTTTAACATTGTTAGCATTTTGCTGCATTGAGGCCTTTGTTCTGTTAATCTGCTGGGCTGCAGCAAGCTGTCCAGACTAGTTTTCTTGAGCGCCCAGACCCAGACCCTGTTATGAGTCATGTGCCTTTCTCTTTGCCATATCAATACACTGAAATCATGGATATTTTTTGTACCATTATGTCATGTCCCCTCTGCAGTTTATTCACATTGTTTTGTTCATGAATACATTATCTGTTGGTATGTACCCATTATTTGCTCATCATCAACCCCAGCTCCTGTGTACGTGACTCAAAACCTATAAATCATTCTGTATGTATTCTGGAACTTGTAGCTGGATGGCGCATTTCTACCCAATAACTCTGTTGTAGGTGTGTTCTCTGCAGAGGGGTTTACCTGGGTTGTTCTTGCCAATAAAACTGCTGAGCTTCGAGGTGGAGGTGCATCTGAGTGCAAATTCTCTTGGCTGCTCTTCCAGGAGTCCCTGACACCCCATTGGATTGTGTCTTTCCCTCCACCACAGGTGAGGACAGGTCATCACCCTCAACTGTGTGACACCCCTTCACATGCCTGCATGTTGCTATAAGATCTCCTCAGAGTTTCTTCTTCTCCGAGCTGAGAGGTCCCAGTTCCCTCAATCTCATCTCAGGGGTGCAGGGGTGCCTCTCTGGCCCCAGCCTGATAATTTTCCACTCCAAGGCTCAGTTGCCAAGGCCCTTTCTTTTTGTGCTGGCTGTGAGGAGGAAGGGTGCGGGCTCAGCTGTCAGAGGACATCTGTGCCTAGACTCTGAAATCAGCTGCACCAGATGATGCTCTGAATATCTCCATTAATGGGAAAGCACTAATATAGGACGCCATGCCTTGTCAGGTTCAAGTATTTTTATCTTCAAAGTGCCTTGCAACTTTTTCACAGTGAGCTGTCAAGGGTGTGACTGATTCCCCCTCAGGGTCTGCTTGGAATAGCACTCTGCCACCTAAAACAGCTTTGCTGCATGACAGCGGGCTTTTATACATGTGGCATTTATTGTCTACACAACATTCTCTACCCATGGTTGTTTCTGGCTCTTTAAATGACTGTGCAATCACTTCTCTATCCAAGGAGCTCTTTTGACAAGGATTTTTTAGAGCAAGGAAAATGCAGTATTTAACTGAAAAGCAAAAGATACTGCTGTGTGTGAGAGAGAGAAAGAACAAGAGTTTGCAAAGTTCTGCTATACCATAGTTGGGAAAATCTGGATAAATCCTGTCTGAAAAGCATTACTCCTGTGTGCCTTTGCATTGTGGGATCAAATCCTGTCTTCCTTCTCAAAACCAAGCTGTCACTGTTTAAAATGGCATTCCCTGCTCCTTTCTCTCACCTTTAGCTGTGGGCTACAGTAGACAGGCCATTCAGTCCAAATATACATTGTAAATAGTCATTGTTGGAAAGGAAGTATCTTCCTAGCCCAGAGACTCCATGTGCCCTGGCCAATTCAGAATGTCTAGAGTCTAGATAAGAGTCTTGAGCTCATGCATAGTTTCTCGGTAGCTTGAATTTACATGTCTAAGCAGACCTGGAGATGGGTTCAAGTTACTCAACTAAAATGTCAATACACTGCAATTTGAAATATTGTAATCTTATTGTCACTGTATGATTGACTGACATTCCTTTATCTGTTCTGTATGTGATGACCTCAGAATCTTATTGTAATCTCTGCATTCTGTCATCAATTGCCCTATACCTGTGAACCTATAAATGCCCTGTAATGGTATTGAAGCTTTGCAGCAGAGTTCACCTCTGCCTGCCCGGTAATGCATGCATTATCGTGAGTACGCACCCGTGGGGAACCTGGGAAATACAATAAAGCCTCAGATGGTCTGGACACTTGGTCTTCCCCACGAACCCGAGTTTTATTCCCTCTTCTCAAATTGAGATTCCGGGATTCTGATACTTCCTAAAAGAAGGGAAGGAAATTTTGCAATCAATCCATAAGTAAATATAGTGGATTTACAGCATTGCATGGAAAAGCTCACTGTGGAGATGTAATGGTGGTGGAAAAAAAGCTCTTCCTTGGCTCTTACTGTCACACAATAGGCTCATTAATGAGCTTCAACCAGTGTTTGCTTGGATTCAGCACAAATCATGTTCCAGTTGAGTTCTAGCCCCAACATGCTTTCTTCATTGCCCTCTGCTGAAAGGTCTACCAAGAAGCTAATTTAGCTCTGCTAAGGGGAAATTGTACTTGCCCTGGCTGTTGGCAACCCATCATTAAAAGTAGCACTGAAACTCATTTATCTTAATCTTCATTGAAAGGGTACTATGATTATATACTAATAGTGTTTCCTTATTCTAGGTAAGTAGCAAGGATTAGCATTTTAGATTTGCAAATGGTATATGTGTTAATGCAAATGCTAATTTGTAAAGGTACCATTGAAAGACTGTGGTTTCTGATTCATCAGCACTGTCTCTCTTCTCTCTGAGAGTTGAGGCATTGGCTCTTGAATAATATTCCTGACTTAAATCTGATAGTTTCCCAGTGGTGATCTGAGGTCTGTGGATAGTGCAAAAGGCCACATATAAATCCAGGCAAAGGCAAGAAATGAGAAGCACGCATCTCCACACTGCAAAAGGCCCCCTCTCTGCTATGGGTAAATATTAGGAGCTTGGTTTCTGATGCTGGATGAATTATCTGCTTGCTGAGTAACTACAGGCAGCTGGTTGAAGCTTCTTGCTCTTCTCTCAGTTCATCTGGAAAATTGGATGAAAAGCAAGACTTCACTAAATACCAGATGCTACATCTGAATTACATTTTCCTAGATAAGTTAAAATTTAAGGAAAATGGTCTTCCCTGAAAGAGAAGTATATATTTAAATAACAGACCACCACATAAGAAGAGGGAATCTGAGGGGGGTAGACTTCATTTATGTTCTTAATCAGTCACTGGTATTGGAAGTGCTGTGGCACTCTCCTTGTTGTGTTTTAGCCCTTGAACTTGATATTCATGACTTGCAGAGTTCTGTGTTCAGTAAGATGTTTAAAGTATTTTTCATATTACTTCCTCTTCCACTCCCCACCTCAAATTCATGTTTATGAAATGTTTTGAATGGAAACTTGCCTTGCCTTTGCAAATACTATTATTTTCCTTCTGGTTTTGATTAACACTAACCAAGGGGGAAAAACAGGATTATTAGGATTTCACTAATTTCCTTTTATTGAAATGAATACCCATATATTTGGAAATCTGGCTGAAATTTAAAGAAGTTAAAAATGGACACATTGCTGCCTTCATTTTAGGGAGAGGGGCTCTACTCCCCATGGCTTCTCAATAGAGTTGCATGTGCTGCATCTTGTGAAAGGTAGAAAATGTTACATTTTGTCCACATTTTCAGGACAGATCTTGTAATTTGGAGGTTTCCTGAGCCATTCACAAGACTGGTTTACCATATGACAATTTATAGAAAAACACTGTTGACTCTAATGGAAATGAAATAGTTGTTTTAAGAATTAAGATTAGGTCAATGGACCAAAGTCACTGGTTAAGATCACTCCTAGCTGAAATTGCATCCACACATTTTATTTGATCTATTGGCACAAATGACCTCCTTGTAGAACATAACATAGACTGAAGAGATGTTTCATGGGGGTTCTTAGAATGAAGAAACAATCCGTGGAGTAGGAATAGGAAAAGACTGAACCATTCATCAAGTGAATGGTTCATCCTAAAGAAAAGACACAGAGCCAGAAATTGTCTGCATGTACAATGAGTTGCAAATAAATTAATCTTGCACCCGCTTACTGGGATTTTGCTGGCTTGAGACCCTATCACTGTCAGTTACTTCCAATCTTGCAAAAAGCATGTCACAAATAATTTGTTTCTAGTTTGTCTTCCTTTCTCCAAGGCTCACCCTAGTGTAAATCTCAAATAACTTGAGAATCATATGCATTAAGTGTGAGTTACTCTTTGAGAGAAATCAGTAGGTCCCTGTAGAGCTCAGAGTTTGAAACGGGGCATGTATGTGCAGGTGTATACGCTCTGTACATGCATATAGATAACCCCAAGGTCACCCTGTCAACACATGGACTTCCTATGCACACCCACCTTGTGGTTGGGGATTTGAGCAGTGGGCACTCAAAGCTAAGTGCGAGAGCATAAGTGCGAGAGCATAAGACCTGCCAGAGGAAGCTCTCCAGGTCAATTTCCGACACCTTCAGTTTGAGCCAGGCAAGAATCCTACCCAAGACTCTGAAAAGCTGCTGCCAGTCTGTGTTGAAAATATGGAACCAGATGGACTAGCGATCTGAACTCATTATAAGGCATCTTCCTCTGTTCATATTACTGGGGGTGACTGTCATCCTGTTCCCTGTACACGGCATATATGGAGAAGTCCCAAAGGAGGCCTATGCAATGATCTATGCTGATTTAGGAAGGCTTCTGGTCCCATATAGGATTATAGCACTGTCTGACACATTGGTGGGGTGAGAAGAGGCGAGTCACTTCAAAATGAGGAGTTAGAGCCACACTGCTTTGGACTGTGGAGCACCCAAAAGGTTAAAATTAGTTGTCTCTTAGCCACTAGAGGGGCAAACAAGCTAAATGATCCCTCTGTAACAATGTGGAGCAGTTTGCAGCTGCATTTGTGCGGCAACCCAGTGATTATTTGAAGTGCTTTCTGTGGACCAGCCCACTGGGATTGGCTGACTCTGGGTAGCTCCTGAGAATGAGGGCCTGGCGGTGAATGCTGTCACTCCTAGGTGGCCTGTGCTGATAGGCTTGAGGGGCTTCACTGGGAGTGGGTGCAGATAGAAAGTGATGGAAGGGAAGAAACGGGGAAGAAGGAGGGAAATAAAGCAAGCTGAAAAGCAGATGGCAACTGCTAGAAAGGAGTGTGGAAGGTCAGAAGCATGAAGCAGAACCAAGCAGCAAGAGAAGAGAAAAGACTAAAGGAAAAGAGGAAAAACAGAAGAGACTAAAGGAAAAGTCTGGGTGTCTCATTAGAAACTACACAGGAGAGTTGTTTCATTGAAAGAGCAAGGGGACGCACTATCCCAGACTGGGAGAACCAGAGCCAGGGACCAGCAGAACCAAGAGTGAAGATGGAGGCTAGTGAGAATACATTCCCTTCTAAGGGAAGATGATCAGGAGGAGCTCCAGGTGATGGAGTAAAGTGCTTATGAGCCAGCAAGGGAGACCAAGGAACTGGTGAGGAACTGGACAATACTGATTGCAAAGACTTAAAGGCTTCTTTACCTTGAAATAAATTACAAGCCAGACTTTTGTAATAGCCAAGCCAATGCTGTAACTAGACTGGAATTTAAATTAAAAACAATCTTTGGTTGAAAACATTCTGAGTTTTTCTATTTTATATAACACAGGGATCAAAGAGGGTTTGAAGTATTGCTCCCTAAAGACCTGCTCACACAAATGGATCACTTTTTTTTTTGGCAATTACAGGGAAAATCACAGATGCAAGTGAGCTCAGTATGGAATAGAATTACAGTGGAGAAGAGGGAGCAATGATTAAATCTCTTCCACTACTAGGATTCTAGACACACCAGGGATCTTCCAATTGCTTTAGAAGGAGTAATTCTACATATTCAAAACAACATATACTTTGGGACTGATTGTGCACAGGATTTTAGGATGGATGAATCTGCTGTTATGGGTTCTCCCAGTTTCTCAGTTTTCCAATTTCAGTGTTGGTTCATCTCAAATTTGTTTTTTTTTAATTGGCATTTACCCTATTAAATTGGATGTACAGTTTTGCCTAATGTACACTTTTGCAAACATTATATGTTCCTAATATAATACATTTCAATGCTATTTTCACGAGTATACATATTTTGCGTTCACTTCCCCCTGATATGCCCATTTTGATAAACATGATCAGAGCAACTCATTGCAAAATTTGGGGACATGCAAATGTTGGTTCCAAAGGGCAAAGTTAGGAAGTTCAGATTAAAGTGTGAAATGAACACATTTCTCTATCATCCCTAAGAGTGCTAAAGGCAGAATTCAGTCTAAGCAAGAAGTGCCATTACCTGCTTCCATACTCACTGAAAACCAAGATTCCTCTCTGCCGTCTTGATGCTGGTTGCCAAAGCTAACTCACACAATGAACATTAAATCAAAAATGAAATGTGCCATAATCAGCTGCCTGTGACATGAAATGATCTTTCCTAAAGGAAGGGGAAGGAGCCAAAATAACCTTTCCCTTCCTTTTCTTTTTGTTTCAGCTGAAGTCCCTCAAGCACTTGTGTCTTTTGAAAGGTAAGTTCTCAGCCCTTTGAAGCACAGCATCTGATAATCCAATTGTTTAATTTCAGATGGTTTATGGCAGGAGTCAGTAACCTTTTCATAAGAAGAATTCCATTTTTCTTTCCCTCAGCAAGTGGTCCAAGTAGATTAGAGAATAGGACTGTCCCTGTAGGATATAAAGAGCTGGAATTATAGGCCTATTTCTAGTGCAGCATGGACTTCTGTGGGGAGTTTCTGGGAAAAATGGAGGTGCCTGTGGGGGTCCATGTTCTTATTTCAGTGCCATTAAAGTATATGGTGCTCTACAGACTCTCAGACACAGACATATTCGACTCCTTCTCTCAAAAAACTTCCAATCTACAAATGGTTAAAGACCTGTCATTTCTGTATGGAAAACTCCCTCAGGGTACTGTCTTCTATGGCTTTCCAACCTTGCCCAGGGGGACTAGAATTTTTCAGAGCCCCTGCCTCACCCCCTTCACAGTTGGTACAGAAAGAACCACATTCACTGCTTCTTCAAGGATGTGACAGGACCTCAGAAAGGACAAAAAGGAACATGCCAGGGGATGGGGAAGAGGTTAGGGCCACTGCCTTATGCCAATTTCTGTCGGTGCCACAGCCTTCTTTCCTCCCTCTGCTTCACCCTTGGAATGCTTTAGAGAATGATGCTTTACTCACTCAGCCCGTAGGTAAGCTGTGACCTGTTGGTTGCTTCGAGTCTCTGCTTTTCGCAGTGGACCACACTGGCTGGGGTTAATGGGTGCTGTTGTCTGCAGCAGCTCAGTTTGGCCCTCCTTAGTCTGCCTCACTGAAATTTGACTGACCAGATATGCATCTTTTCCGATCTGTAATACTGTTTTCACTTGAAGAGCATGGCAGCCAGTGACAATCCATTTTATCGGAGCTCACTTCTCCGTAACACATATATACCATTTTCCTCTATATGGTTTATTTTATTTATTTAAATGTTGATATGCTGCCTATTTTACTAACAGCATCCTTAGGCAGCTCACAAAATTAAATGATCCCACAAAGGCGGGCGGACGGGCGGGCAGGCACAGAGGTGGCAACAGACACCAAAAATGGATATATTTTTGGATAAAATCCCTTAGCAAAGGCATAATTTAAAAGAAAGAAGGTTTAGAAATGTATTGTTTGTGAGAAAATGCATTTAAAATTGGATCAGAAATTAATAGCCATAGCTGGTGGGAAAGAAATGCCTTTGAAGTAAAGACTGAAGCCAGAAAATGATATCAAGAATGGTTTTGCCAGTCAAGGAAGAAACTTGTTAGGTCATACGTCAATCGTGTATGTTATTGGTTGGACGGTTATAATGATCCCATTTCAGGACATGGGTTCTGTTGATTCTCTGTGACCTGCCCTGGGTTTCTGGGTTCTGCTATGAACCAGCTGTTCAGCAGGGGTCAAGTTTCGCAGGAAGTAAGCAAGAGTTCAGCACCATGGAAAGCTCCAAGCAGTACCGGAGCTGGAAGTTAGGTAGGATTTCTGCATGTTTCTTCCACAAAGTAAGAGTGAGGTTTAAGTAGAAGTGTTGTATTTAGGCTGGTGGCCCTCACCTCCATAGTGATGGAGGCTTTGTCTCTTAAAGGGTCTGGTCTGTTTTAGTGATCTCGGGCTTTGATAATGTAAGAGTGATTTTGGTAGGTTAGTTTTCTCATGGCTCGCATCTGATGACGATCTCCTCTGAATTCAGGGGAGTTAGCCTTGGGGTCTTCTTGGAGAATTGGGTGCAGGGGAGGTGGAAGCTCTGGGATGCTTTTCCATAGCTGACTGTTCTCCCACAACCATTAATCCTAGAGCTTCTTCCAAGACAAAAGGTTGGAATCCTCTGAAGATGAGGGTTTGGGGTACTGGTCCATGACAATAACTTACTAAGTCATCTGCAGTGTCTTAATGATGTGGAAGAAAGAAGATCCTAGCAAAGCTATGTTGAAAGCTCCGATATTGCACTGTACACTTCATAACAGATTGTGGGTGGAAAGTCAGATGTCTCAATGCCTCATCACCCAGGAAATTATATCTGAAAACCTCCTAGCACGTAGAAAAGCTAGCATTTGAAGTTGTAAGATGAGCATGAAAGACACCGAACTACCCAGGGGTAATAGAAAGAACCTTTTCCCAGTTCACTGTCTTCCGTGGATGTGTGTGTTCATGAGAATGGTGTGTGCATGTGTGTACGTGTGAGGCAGGTGTGCCTGTATGTGTATGCAGGAGGGCTCACAGGAAGCTGCATGCAAACACTAAAGTAGCCTGACTCATGGTCGCCCAAACCAACACACGCTCTGACCAGACCACGTTCTTACCCTGCCTTAGGAACAGAACTGGTCTCAAACTCCCTTTGCTATGCTAACTTTTTATTAGGAAGGTTTTGATGTGAGGAACACATTCAAGCATGCAAGTTTCAGATGCTACAACTAACGGGGCTGCATTGCATGAAGTTCTAACAGCACAGTTCATTAACAGAGAGAGAATATATTGGAACAGGTGATAGCATCGTGACTCCAGTAAGCGGTGGATTTAGCATGGTGGGTCCTTCAATCCCACCAGGCTTGCTCTTCCCACTTTCCCTTGCAAAGATAAATTGGAAGAGCAGATTGGAAATGTGCAAGACAAGCCATCTTTTATCCGAACAGGAGACACAGACAGATTTTTAAAAGACAAGGGCAAACACTTGCCGTATAAGTAATCAAACATTGGCCATAATCAAAGCTGTCATTTGGCAGCGCCACAAAAACGCCCACCTCCCTCTCAGCCCATCTGTCATTTGATTGTTCATATTATGTCATGGTGGAATCCCTGATCTGATGGCAAATTGAAGTGGCAGCAGTATCCGTAACAGTCACTAAATCTGGCACTTTAGCACAAGGGCCAGGACAGGGCTTCTTCTCACGGACGTCTCCAGTGGGGCCCCCAAAGGTATCCATGAACACCAAAGCTGCAAAGGTTAGAGTAGCTGTTGATCAGGTGGCTACTGGTAACTCCTAAAGCTCTGCTCCTTCGTCTTTTTGAACTCAATCACCCTGGATTCCTGCATTAAAGCCTTCCATAAGCAAATGTACACAGCTGCAAAGTCATGTAGAGTGTGTAATTGGATGTCTCCAAAGCAACCAACTAAAAAGCAGCAGATTTGTAAAATGTAGAAGACCATGATTATGTATAAACTTATTTGCAGGTGCAGCATGCAAATTTTAAGCAAGGTATCATGCCGGTATGATTTCCATTTAATTTCCTGTGTTGAAGCCCTTTGAACTTTCAGTACAATTCCATCCATGTACAGCTGCTTATATTTTCTTATGACCAACTCGCACCTTATATATACTATATAACCCATATTTTCATTTTTCTTTAGCTTGTGAGCTCCTACTGCAATTGCAATTCTATCCTGGTTAGTTGCAGTATGCTGGGAATTAGAAGACCTTTTTCTGCCTAAACATGCATAGGGTCACCCCCTCATGCTGTTTTACAGTTGGTATTTCACAAGCGTATCTGTGAGGGAGCAGGAATTATAATTACTCAGCCTCCTTGTTTCTTTAATAATCTTGGCAGATGACCATGCTCTTTTTGATGCCTAGATTTTTATTTATCTTTATTTCAAAATACAGATGTCATGATAAAAAAAATAAAGTGGCCATCCTCACCATCTATTTGTCTCATTATTTCTTTATAGCAAGAATTCTTGCTTTACATTTGCTTTATCTATAAATATTTTAAATCACATTAATTACAAAGTGCGACACAATTGAAATACAGATGTTAAATAACACCTAAAACTCTGGTTTTGTGTGAGTGTGTGTGCGTACATGCACACATATATACATAAAATAAACAGGAAGCAAAATCTACAGGATGACAGAATCAGTGTGGTTACCGGCTTTTCTTAAATCCCTTGGAGACATTTTTGCTGCATATAAGTGAGTTACACTTCCATCAGCTTTCTGAAGCATGAAATCAGTGTGGGCTTCACCAGGCCAGGGGTGAAGAAAGTGCCTAGAATAGAATACAAAATGCAGAGGGGGGAAAGGGGATATTAAGGGATAAGGAGCATTACATGGAGGAAAGGGGCAAAAGCGGCAGTCACATGACAGAAATTACAGTTGGTGTTTATTTGTAAAGGATAATATTAATTTCCCATAATATTGTCCATGGAGTTTGTACAGAATGCTGGGCTAAATGTGGGATTGAATAAGCACTACGCTTCCTAACCAAAGGGCTCCTTCCCATGAGACCTTGACTGCACAGAAGCCATTCCGCTGTAGCTCCTTTCTGGGCCATGCAGGGTGTTTTCGATATTACAGCAGGTGGTGTAGGAAGAGCAACAGATGATGCAAGAAAAGCTCTGGCAGATAAAGTAGGAAGTGTCCACAATATGGCTCCTTCCCAGAGTGGCTCGTTCTTTTGAGAAAGGAAGAAGTCTTGTGAACGAGATCTTCTGACTCCTGATGTGCCTGGAGAACATCAAGGGCAGGCATGGTCAGTCACCTGCCCAGGGTCCAGCCTCTAGTAGAGCCACCATCCAAGAGTCCCTTGTGCTTGCTCCTCCCCTTCCCCACAGCAACCTGATTGTCCACCTGCCTCTCACTCCAGCCCAGGGAAAGTTGATGGTGAGCAGGAGAATGAGCGGTAGATGTTCCTACTAACTTACTCACCAGTTCTCTGCCTGCCAGAAAGAGCAAGTGGAAGCAATAATGACGTCGAAGTGAGTAGACAGACCCACTGGGTCACCAGCACGGATGAAGGATTTATGCTGCAGCCAACAGCCATGCCATGAAAGTGACATCAGAAGGAGCTCCCAAGAGAAGGTATAAGGAAGTGTCCTGAGATTGTCTTCCCCTGTTTTCCTCTTCAATAGATGCAAATGAAACCTCAGAAATGCAGCTTGTTTTTTAATGAAACCTAACTGGTTACACAGCAGTACACATCAGGGTAGTGTTCTGCTTAAGCTGGGAGAGAAGCACCTGCCTGTGTAAAGAGCTGAATCCAAACTGAATCTTCCCCTCCTTTCCTCCCTTTCAGAGAACCTTCAGACGCCATCCTCAGATTGGCCCTGGATACTTGTGGCCTGGACAGCAGGAACACCAGGCACTTCATCTCGAGTCTGCTCCCTTTGCCTGCCATCTCCTGACCAGGTCAAAGAACTCTCCTTGCATTGCCTTCACCTCCTGCCCTGAAAAGCCTGCTCACTTTCTGAGGTAGTCTGGTTCACATGTGCTGCTTGAGAATCTTCATTAGGTCACCTTGAAACTGACAGGTCCTCTGCCATCCTCTCTGGTCCTCCTCTCCAGATCCAGATGATACAGATCAGACAAATTCATCTGAGAAAAAATGCAATGTGGAAGAGATGACCTTTCTCTACAGGAAGGTGTTAAAAAAGAACTTGCACATCCATGCATTTAAGTCACAGAACATGAACTCATCACAGTCCTCTTTCTCAGGATCACTTCCACTTGCTTGCTACAGGCAGAGAGCTGTACCCTCTTTTAATGTTATTTCCTGGATGTTATGATGGATTTCTGCTTGCTTTTTGTTTGGATGACTTTGATGCCAAGACGAAGTTTTGTTGTTGTAACGTGCCATTAAGTCACCTCAAAATTATGGCGACCCTATGAATGGAAGCCCTCCAGAATTTCCTGTCCATGACAGCTCCATTCAGCTCTCCCAAGTACCAGGCTGTGGCTTCCTTCATGAGGTCAATCCATCTCTTATGTGGTCTTCCTTTCTTCTCTTGCCATCAACTTTGCCTAGCATGATTGTCTTCTGCAGTGAGTCTTGCCTTCTTTTGATGTGAAGATGAAATTAATTGTTGTTAAATTCTTGAACATCACTATGAATGTCAGCTCTCTAATGGTTGCAAACGAATCTATAACTAAACATGTCTGTTTCTGAATTTATTGCGGGGGCTTTTCCTTGCCTTATGGCCAGTTTGATGATGACGATGACGGTGGTGGTGGTGGTAGTAACTGCTAGGACAAGAACCTGGGGGTAATGATAAATTAACTTACTTGGGAAAAATTCTGTTGAACTTTTTTTTCAAGTACAAATATAGAATAGCACAGGATGTTGTTTTTGCTTTTCCTTGCCCTTTCACCTTTTGTCTCACTTCTGTATTCTGCTTTAAATCATTTTATGTGAGTGACCTTCAAAATCAAAATGTATCTGACACGTTTTCCCTTTGCTTCTTTTCTTTTTAGTCAAAGTCATACACTTCTCTTGATAATCATGAACTTTGGTCAAGGTTTGTCAAAGGGGTTATTGAACCCAGGAGACATTTGGGGGCTAATAACAATGAGGTTCACACAACTCTACCAAAGTGCATTGGGGCAGTAATTGACTTCCAGTCTCTACAGACTTGAGGAAACTGAAAAAACTATAAAGCAAGAGCTTGGAGATGAAAAGCTTTGGTGATTCTCGTAAAAAACTCCTAAGCCCTTTCTGATCTGTTTAAAGGTATAAAGAAACTTCAGCCTCAATATGCAGAATGATGAAAGAAGCTTTCCTCCCTTCCACATTTCATTAGCAGCTAATTCTAGTGATGGGCATATGTACCTTGTGTGAATTCAATAACCAATTTCTTCTTGTGAGCTTAGACAGGAGTTCTTTGTTTATATGAAATCTTGCCCATGTATATGCATTTCTATGCATGCATAATATCAAAGCGCATCTTGGGTGCTGTAGCTTGGGATTGCTCAGAAGTGCATCATATTGTGTTCCTCCTTTCTGAATGGTGACGTCTACTCTCCATTGTTATGAATATGGACCTACAAAGACACCCGCCTGTCCCACCCACCCACAGTAAGAGTCAACAGCTGTGGCAGTTGCAGTGAAAAGCAGCTAAGGAGGCTTGTTCAAGTAATCTGGGAATAATCTATATAATCTTGTTCAAGTAATCTGGCAAATAACAAAGCTAACTATTATGGATAGGAAAGTTTTAACCAACAAGATAAATAATTATCAAATTTGATGGCATCAGTAGCTTACTCTTGATTCTATGGTGCGGAATAGAGACTATCATTACTGAAAGATTCTATGGTCCATTTATTTCTTGTAACATTTGATTGCAGGTGATAGCTTCAATAGCTTCTTCTTCCCACATCTCTCAAATAATTTATAATACATAACTACACATATTTAGCAATCATGTAAATTTCTCAGATACACAAAATGTGTGTTTCCTGTTAACAACTTGTGTTTTGTAACTTCTGCAAAGTGCATTCTAAAGACTCCTGTGCTTCCAATGTTAGAAGTATACTATTTGCCAGATGCTGGGCATCATTGCATTAACTAAAGATGTAGGGCTGTTTGGTTCAGATTTTTTTTCTGGGAAGCCAGATCACTTATTAGTTATAATGCAATACAGATTGTTACTTCCTTGCAGTTGTTCCCAATCCTTTTCAGCTTACATAAGCCCGGAAATGACAAAGATCCAAAGAACCATGGAGAAAAGCGAAAAACATAACAATATAAATCTGTGAATACTTGCACAAACTGGAGGCATTAAGATTTCTTGTCCTGTAGCATCACAATGCATCAGGGGTTGTGCTATATTTGGACAAACGTGGTGAATAAGGAGGATGGAGCCTGCAGTGCGCAAACTCTAATGAGCCATCAAATGGTCTTGAGAAGTAGCTTGTACAAAGTCAAGGGCTTCTACAAATGTGAATACTTTTCTGAATTTGGAGTCACTTTTCTTAAAAACAAGTTTTTCTGCTCAGTTCAAAAAAGACCTGCCATGAACTAAAGGGGCTTTCTGCTCCTATAAGGGCATACTTTGGATTTCAGCAGTACACTTATTTGTCCCCATAAGTCTGAGTTAATTACCCATCCAAATCACCTACATTACAATTCCGAAGCAGCATTTTTTGGCAAGGGTAGGGAACTTCAGGTTTGGGGGGGCAAATCTGGCCCTCCTAGGATCCCCAGTCAGTTCTCTGTGGTTTACTTAATTATTAATTAGATTTAAATCCTGCTTTTGCTTACAATGAACTCAGGGCAGCTTATATCATTCCCCTCCTGCTTTCAATCTTATCCTCCCAACAACAACCTTGTGAGGTATGTTGGGCTGAGAGTTTGTGATGGGCTCCGTGAGCTGCATGGCTGAGCAGGGACTAGAACCCAGAATGCCCGAGTCCCAGTCCCATGCTCTTAACCACTACACCACACTGCCTCTGGTTCTCTCGATGGCCATAACTCCTCAAGGCCTCAGAAATTTTCTCCAGCCACTAATTGGTGGTTTGTCAGTTATTGCATAGCTCCCACTGCTACCCCTAAAATGTTGAAATGGTTTCGCCAAGGATTTGGTTCTGGAACTAAGAGCTTTAAGCTGCAACATGCTGGCAAGCTTTGTATTTTGGGCCATATATTTTGCCATAGGTCTCACTTTGCATACCTACCTGCAAGAATGTCCTAAAATTGCACTTGGCCCTCAGGTTGAAAAAAGGTTTCCTGTCACTGGTTGACAGTGAAGGCAGGTATGAGAATAGACCCCCTCTTTAATAATACCATATAGGTATCTTTCTGTTGTTTACCTTAAATATAAACCAAAATTTAAAGTTAGAACAAACTAGATAGTTGCTAATCTGAAATGACGGATCAGGTAAAGAAGTCCAGGATCTCAGACCACACTAGATTTTCCTCCAGATTGTAGGGCTTTAAGCTTTTGTTGAGCTTTGAATCAGTGTGGGCTGTACATAGATATTGAGAGCCTTTGGAAATAATTTTCAGATTTAAAAATAATGCCTCAAGACTCTCATTTCCTCTCTCTTACTAAAGAGAGGGAAGAATTAGCAGGACTTATTCCTGCAGGAATTGAAAACTCCATGCAAGTTTGGATTAGACTGTATTTGATCTCAGCTTGCTTTTTATATCTGTGAAGATCATAGGCTGCTTGGCCAAAATAAGACAATCAATTGACCAGAAACAAGGGAGTTTCTTTTATTAAATGAGCTTCAGCTTTCGAAGTCTCCTGCTATTAGTCCCTTTAATGAATGGATGCTTAATGCTTGTTCATTTTTCAGGCTGATCTGTTGGTGTGTATTTTCCTAACATCTCTTCAGACCACTTTGAAAAAGAAAACGAGTATATCTGTAGCAAGTTAGTGCAATGTATCCAAATTACTTATTTTCTGAATTATTCATGATTTGAATAGTTCACATTCAAAATCCAAAATAGTAATTCTTTTGGCAAGGAATAACACTGGGAAAGAAGCATGTGCAAGTGATGCAGGGTAGCTTGGATGAGGAACGGTCCTGGAGGTCACGCGGAGCTCTTTAGAAGCAAGAAAGCAGGACACTAAAGCGCCTCTTGATGAACACTGCGTCTGTCTGCACACATTCTGAAATGGAAGGGAGTAAGAACTTGCCTCCTTAGAAATGAAATGGCTGCAAAGACTGGGTATATGACATTTCAGAAAGTGACCTCATCAAACAGAATTGATGACACGCTAGACCAATATTTCATAGAAACATCTTAGAATGATTTAAAGGATCAGGAGTCACCTTAACAACAGCTAGGAATTAAAGTTATGCAATCTCCACTGAAAACGTTTTCAAGATTTTTTGTTACCTTAACAGCTACAGTTGCCCAGCATTTCCCATTCTCAATACAGTGACCATTATAAAAAGGCTTCTGAAACTGGCCTGTTATATTGCTGTCTTTTCCCTATGCAGGACGACCCAAAGCATCCTATATCAGATTCAAAAACAGCCATATGATGATGTATCATATCCATGAATGTGCACTGCATTGTGTGTGTGTGTGTTTTTCACCTAACTGAATAATCTGCAAATCAATGTCATTACTCAGTGTAGTCAATAACATCACACTCTGTCTTGGGTGGATAAAAGGTGGTAGGCAAATAAGTTTTGAACGTCAAATAGAAACTTAACTGCCTCCCAGGAGCAGGTCTCATCCATCTTTCTTTTCATGCTCTCCACAGAGAGAAGTCATTCTTTTTCAAGTAAAGTGTTTAGGTTTCTATTGCTGAAAAGTCCAGCAATGCAGGCTTCCAGCACTGATCTGCTATGTGGTATCTTCATTCTGCTTTTTCTTGGTGGGAATACTCCAACCTTTTTATATTTAATTAACTGATGATTTCCAGGATGTTAAAAAGGATCTCCTTTTTTGAGGACCACAATGAGCTGGTATATGTTGTTCTTTTAGGATTATAATCTTTCAGCCTCTGAAGTTACTTTTTTTTAGGATTGCAAACTTTCAGCATTATAATCTTTCTGCATCTATCTGTCAGATTGATGAACATGATAAAGTTTTATGTTTACCTCTTTGTTTATTAAGATTTGTATCTGCTGCTGAGCTCAAAGTCTGTAGCTGGGTAACAAAAAGAACAAGGGATGTGCATCAATTTGGGCTGAAATGGACTGCTTTGGACAGTTTTGGAAAGTTGGCTTCCCTCCAAAGCAACTCGAACTGAAGCAGAAATTGGCTTCAAAATACCCCAGGTAAAATAACCCAGGATGGGTTTCTAATACTTTTCAAGACATGGTAAGCTTGTGAATGTTATGCTATTTCCCATTCTCAGTACAATGACTATTATATAAAGGCTTCTGAAATTAGCCTGTTATATTGCTGAGTTTCCCCCATGCAAGATGTGGGTTTTGGAGGGCCACTGAGGATAACACCCACACTCCCTCAGTGAGTCTCTCTTTCTGCCACCAATGCTGGAGCTGCCACACAGAACAAAAGTCCTACAATTCCCAGAACTCCCTGGACTGCAGTGCTGGCTGAGGCATGCTGGAGATTGTAGGAATTTGCTCTGTGAAATATGCCTAGGGTTGTGCCAATGACCTGCTTGCTTGCCAGGAAGAAAGCCAATGAGCAAATAGGCATGGCATCTATTGCTTCTCCTTCACACCTCCACCTTTATCTAAACTTCAGCAACTAACTCCACCAGGATATCGTCCTAGTTGTAATGACTTCTTGCAAGAAACTGAATGAAATGTGGAAACATTTCATCATGACTGAGTGCCAGATTGCCTTCTTGTAGAAACTAGCACTGCTAGATAACAAGTTTAACCCACTGCTTTACTGAGGTTGATTCTTCCAGTTTCATTGCATTGGACACAAGGCATCTGGTCTTGGCATGCTAGCCCAATCAAAGCATGACGAAGGTAACACGGAAAAAAAGATTTATTCTCAATAATAAGTTCAATCATAAGCAAAAAGGGGCAATCAACCCAGAACAATGGTGCCATCCTCTTTTATCTACCTTCACTGACTAGGTAGTGGAGACAGAAATTCATTCATTTGAAATTCCCACTGAGGATGCTGATTGGTTTGTTTGAATACTGGTGTTCATTGTTTGAAGACCTTCATAGTGTTCTGTCATTGGTGTGTTTATGCAAGGTAGACTCTTGGTCAGAATGGTCATAAGATCTTGTAGCATGACTACTATTGGTGTGCTAGTATAAGGTAATCATTGCTTTGTTTTAGGGACCTGGTATGCCTAGGCAACTCTGGGCAAGCCCTACATGCCCTACAATTGTGGGGGGAAAAATGTATCCCTTACACAGGTTCTTCCCCACTGTCCCCATATTTCTGTACTTTTCTATATATCCTTTTATCCAACTACAATGTGGTGCTGTGGTATAGCAGATTTACAGAAATGCAAGAGGCCCCTGTTCCAGTTTGTTGCACTTTTAAATATAATACTAGACTTTTCTTGTGCAACCCAGTCCCTACCACCCACACACAAACAAGTGGAAGGCTGGAAAACATGGGAAAGGTTCTGCAGAAAGAGAACATTGTGAGAAGTCCCTGCAGACAGACCTTGACAGAGTGATAGATCACAAGCGCACAATAAATGCCCCATGTAGAGAAACCTGTAAAGCCTTGTGTCATAACCCAAGTCAAACAAAGCAAAGGAAAAGAGAATAAGGCAGAGAAAGATGTTTAGCTAAAGCTCTACCTTCCATATTATTTGTTGAATGTACAAGAGGCTGTATACAAGGGAGAATAATATGCTGAATTCTCTATTGCAATTCTGGGCCTTTCTTGTGTGAGGGTGACCTCCTGAATGCATTCAGGGGTTATCTGTAAGCCCACACCTGGACAGATGCTCCCACAGATGGAACGTCAAAATGTTCACATGGTTAAATTTGGATCCTCCAAATAGATGGTTGATTTGAAGTACATGAATCCTCCTCAAGTGAAGGTCAGTGGTCCATACTGTCGTCCACCTCAAGCATCTGGGGTCCCTCTTGTAATGCACTAGTGCTGAAGTTAGTAAGATCCATCTTGCATCAAGCCAGTTGAAGCCCATCAAAACTAAACCTGGTCACAGCTTGCTGCCACAGAAGGACTGATTAAATGAGGCTATGAGAATGTGCTATTTAATTCTTTTTCCTTTCTTCTTTTGACAACCAAATGGGAAAATAACCCCATATGGGGTTATCATTTAACATTAGCACTGTATGGAAGAAATGCCTTCTGCATTAATCAGAAAGAGGTTCTTTGACATTCTTCTAAAATGTGTTACTATTAGTATTCCATCAATAGTTCACGATTCAATAAAAGACCTAGAAGAAATAATGGAAACAGATTGCCATAATTATCTGAATAGCAATATCACAAGCCAATATCTAAATTTTAATGTTGTATCAGTTTTTATTAGGTTATAAAAAGTCCTGAATATCCTCCATTGAAAGAACCATATCACTGAATCCTTAGCGACTTTGGAAGAAATGTTCAAAAAATGAATTGGGCAGTTATTGGTGTAATTATACATTTCCTTAACTGGCTTCCATTTTGTGATTGATGTAGACATGGGACCAATGCTATTCCCATGCCCAAAATTATTGTGGATTGGATGCAGACTTAAACTTCATCAACTGCATGGCAAAAATAGACTTCATCACCTCTTTCTTCCAACAGCAGGTACTTCAGCCCCCTGTAAATGTTATACGGTTATCCTGTAAATGTTATACGGATAACCAAATGATTGCTGGTCCCATCTTCAAACCTCTCTGAAAGTGTGGGATGGCTCTGCATGTACCACACACAGCCTCCCTATAACCCATCCTTATTTCAGGAAGGCCTGGTCTGGAGGAACATTTCTATGCTTTTGCTGGATTAAAGTAATGGAATGGACTCCTCACACGTCCCTACTAGTGTCATACAGTCATCTCTAGATATGAACTCCATAGGGAACATAGAAACATAGAAACAGAGCAAGTTAGAAGGGGTCTCCTGGGCTATCTAGTCTGACCCTAGATACAGCCAGCTTTGCTCACAACATGCCTCCCACGTGCATGTCCAGCCTCTCCTTGAACACCCTCACTGATGGGGCTTCAACCGCCTCCCTTAGACTATACTGGGGAAGACGTTGCTCTGCACATCAAACAGGGCACAATGTTATGCATCCTAGACCACCTAAAAGGGGAAGACTCCTCGACAGATGCACCGTGAGTGAATTTACCAGGTTTCGACATTAATGTAGTACCACAAACATGCTGTTGTGTCCACAGGCCAGAAAACTCAGGATGAACTTGGATGGAAAGCAAAATCGGAAAGCTTTCAAATGAAGAAATGTGGTAATGCAGGAGACTTCAGTTACTACCACTCCACATTGACTGGAGAAATGCAAGTTCCTGCTGTGGGCTGTTCCTTCCTTCCCCCCCCCCCCCCCCCCCCCCCCAGTTCCAAAACTCAAAACAATCCTTTGAAAATGCAGTTCTTTTACTGAGACTACACTGATAACAGAACAGTTTGAGCTCTAAATAACCTTCTACCAAAGCTGAAAAGAAAAGCTGTAAAGAATTGCATCCAAACTAGAAACTTCCCCGTATCCCTTTCTTTTCAGTAAAGCTTCAGCTGCACCATCAGGGTGGCTCTCACAGTGGGAGAGCAAGATGGCACGAATGAGGAAGCCTTTCCAATCAAGCAGCTCCTTTCTGCCAGTGCCTCCTCACTGGTTCAAGGCCTGGGTCCATAGCTGCTTCCCCTTCCCTCTGGAAAAACTTTCCTCCCCTTTCAAAACAGGCTGATTCTCACACTCAGCCTGAGAAGCTTCACTAGGCACAGTTGAAGGAGCTTCAAATACATAGAGTCTTCCCTGCTCCTTCTTCTCCTTCCTCCTCTTTGGAATGTGGGAGAGTCTGCTTCACTCTCTACAGTTCCAGCCACAGTAAAGAGATTAAATTTCTCTGTATCCAAAGGGAGTGTGCCTAGGCTAGTTGATCAGAGAGCCAGCCAGGGGAAAGTTGGCCCTGGATATAATCCTAAGTGGTCTCATCCAGCACTTATTACGAGAGTTGTTAAGCCAGTTGGAAAAAGTGACTGCAGCACGCTCAGGTTTAGCAAACATTTTATTGTGTTGTATCCATTATTGCACACCACCCACGAAGCTTCAGCTATTGAGCAGCCTAGACATGGATAAATAAGAATTAATAATCATAACCATAATGATCACACAGGCTGAGGAAGGCAAGCCATCAGGTAAGCAAGTTATTCAGGGCTTTCTGCCACTTCAGCAAGCCCCTGCACTCAGTTCACTAGTTAACAGACAGCTAGTGCAGTTTGTTTATTTTATCCATTTATTTATATTTCCATTTATATGCCACCAAATACTTAAAAAGTCCCCAGACGGCTTCCAAGTCACTTCACCACTGGGATAAACTGCACCACTGGGTCAAGCAGCCCACCACATTCCGTACCAGCTATAGCTTCCAGACCAAACAGAAGGTGATCACATGTGAAGCACATGGCCATGTTCCAGCTGTGTGATTCCCAGTGCATGGACTACAGTGGCAGGCTATCTCCATCCAGGGAGAGGCCCAGCTATCATTCTGAGCAAAGCTGGTAATACGCATTGCCTCCCTGCAGAGGACAGCTGAGCCTGTCCTGACTATGCTGAATCCAGGAGTATCCTAAAAGGCACACCTGCTTTTTCAGAAGGATAGCAACCTGGTTTAGAACAGGCAAACACATTCATTCCCATACCTGGCCACTGCTCAAGCACCTTACCTGGATTCTTCTTCAAGGTTATTGGCCCTCATCCGTCACTATGTCCAGGTGATGGTTCAGCTCATGCACCTCTCCTGATTTGGATCTCACAGCGACTTAGTAACATGTGAAGGGGGCTTATATGAAACAGTAGCTTTTCAAACTAAACACTTTGAATCTGGGAATTCAGGTCCCAGTGCCGCAGGAACCTCTTGACTTTGCTCAGAGGTTAGATTCCAGTCAGTATATAAACTGGCTGGAAAGTTCATGTTTTTGTACAGAGATCTTAGAAACTGCCAAGTTTCAGAGGCAAAGTAATTTCTGCTTGCTGACATTTACTTTTATCTTTCAAAAGGACACATTGACAATTATAATAAGTCTGGCTTCTACATATACAAATAGATGCCCGCTTTCATAATTAGGCACAAATTAAAGACACACTGCATATGCACATATTCTAATCTAAAGAGTACTCGGCATGCAATTATTGCCAGGGTCTGGGTTGCATTTTAGCTTTTTAAAGTTTTACCTGTATTTGTGCCTTTTCTGGAAGACTGCAGTTCAGAAACTGAAATGCAAAACAGAGGAAGAGAGCACAAACAGAGCAAACAAGAATTTAAATGAGCTCCCTGTTTAACCTCCATTTGTTGCTTATTGTTTGTGCATCTGCCATCAAACCCTCTATCTGGCTGTCCCCTGCTGAATCCAATCTAATTAAAAATTATATATCATGTTTCAAAGTTCAACATTCAGTGTATCATCTAGAGGGCTCTTTTGTTTTGTGTGTTTCCAGTGGGATGATGTAACGTTTAGGGAAATCTAGAGACAATCTACAAAGGTCAAAATCCTATGAACACTTTTGTGGAAGTAAAAGCCATTGAAGTCAATGGGGTGGCTAACTCTTGGGTTGACATGCATAGAACTGTACTATAGAGTTACAAATGAGTTTTAATTAATAACAACAGAACAAAATGCAAATCTAATGATGTAATGAAAATTGATATGGTTTGGCAAGTCACTGTAAAACTGGAATCAGAAAACTAAATGTGTCTGTGAGCATTTTTGGAATTTTTAGAGAGTGCTATGTGGGGAATCTTGCCTATTCATGAAATCGGTGGCATATGAGCCAGAAAACACACAGTCATAATGGGCACAGCTGGTCACAAGACGTTCATTTCCTTGGAGGCAACTTTTCCTGACAATTAGCTTGCCCAAGCATCTCAGTATAATGCAGGGCTGAGATCAGAGCTCCAACATACAAAATCACCCTTTCAAACTCAAATACAGTGCTTGAGAGCAGGACTTTCCTTTGAAGCATGCTGATTAAAAATAATTAATTAAAACATCTTATGAAATGAAATAAAAAGCATGAGGGGCACAAGATAGCACCAAGAAATATCCATAGGCATGCCTAGGGACAGCTTCTGGGAAATCCTATCTATCAAGAATTGAAATTTTCCAGTGAGCAAACATTCTGGCACAGAGTCATTGGTACCTAAACAACAGTGGATTCCTTGGCTCATTGTCTGAGTCCCTGCATGAATAGACCTATACTGTTCAAACTGCTGAGTTCCATAACCAGAGAAAAGGGGCATCAGGTCATGTTTCCATGGGTCTAATATTTACAGAAAAACCTCAAGGCATAGACCTCAAGGCAGGAGCAGAGCTAGTTGGAAATCCATCTGATCATGAGGTTCAAGTCCACCTGGATTGATTGATTCCTAGGATTTGATGGAATGTCTTGCAATACAAGAGAAAAACAAACAAACAAACAATCCCAGCAGCCACAATCTATGAATTTTAGGCAGGAACAAGTCCTACAACTCACAACATTTCCCAACCAGGTTTGCATAGTGGCAGTATGAGATGGGAAGCTTTATTTTTGACTCCTCCCTAATATGGACTTCAGTCTTTTTCACTGAAACTACACACTGGGTCAATATTTTCATCAAGCTGTCCACCACAACTTCAAGATCTCTTTCTTGGTTGTGATGACTTCCATGGCCGTTAGAAGGAAATGGTACGTAGTACGAGTCTGAAGCAGGCTGGTAAAGGACTTTTTGTCAGCAAAGAGCTGGTGATAGAAGCCAAAGCTACAGATCTGAACAGTGTAGCCAGACAGTTGAATGGGATCACATCTGACATGCTGCATAGTGGGAGAATTTTCTCCCACTTCCCCCTTCCATATATTGTGTTCTGACAATTACCTTGATTTGAGCAACCCGAACTGCTTTTGGATGCTTTCACCTTGGAGTTTTGCCATGGATCTTTATTTATTGAGGAGCATGAGCCTGGATTTATCGGCATCACTGCATCCAATCAGTTCCAGATGCTGCCTGATTAGGTGTTTTTCCTGCATATGATTTCATCATCTTTCATTTAGTCTCTAGGATGAAGTTGTCTGAGCCTGCAAATGGTCCATAAGACTTCACATAATAGACCTAGGTTGAAATCTCCTGCCCTATATCTGGATGTGGACGACACCCACACATTCATTTAGAGCTTTATCCATGAGAGAGCTCAGCAAAACTTTCATTTTCATTCATGTTAAAAAGCACATGTTGATCCACTCAAAATGCATCTGTACTGTGTGATTTTTGTCCAAATACTGGACCCCTGAAGAGTACAAACACAGGCTGGTTTTAAAGGATCTGCACTGCAGTTCTTGAGTGTCAGAGAAGAAGCCCTCTCCATTAGGGGAAATGGGTAAGTTTCCATGCTTTCCACTAGAAGGAATGACATGACAACTAACAGATAGCAAGTCTGGATCCAATTAACCCTAGTTATGCATTCAAATAGCCAGGCTTGTAATTCCTTCTTAGGAACTGCGCTTACTAGCTGGGGGATAATGTAGAATGCTTCCAGGGTAATACTAGTATGTTCCTACAGATCCATATTGGTTAGTAGAGGCAGGACCACAGTGAATACCAACACAGCAGTATAGGATAAAGAATACTGCAAGGAATGCCTACTTAGTTCATAGAATCAAGGAATCATAGAACAGCAGAGTTGGAAGGGGCCAACCTCCTACCTTTGCAGTTCACCAGGTTACACCATCCCACTCAGATGGCTGTCCAGTTTCTTTTTGAATGTCTCTCGTGTGGGAGAGCCCACGACCTCTCTAGGCAGCTGGTTCCACTGTTGTATTGCTCTGACAGTGAGGAAGCTCTACCTGATGTCCAGCCTGAATCTGGGTTGTTGCAACTTGACTTGATTATTCCGTGCCCTACACTCTGGCATCAGCAAGAAGAGATCTTGACCTTCCTCTTTGTGACAGCCTTTGAGGCACTTCTAGAGGGATATCATGTCCGCCCTCATTCTTCTCTTCTCAAGGCTGAATATGCCCAGTTCTCTCAGTCTTTCCTCACAGGGCAGTGTTTCCAAACCCTGGATTATTTTTGCTGCTCTCCTTTCTAATTTACCTGCATCTTTCTTAAATCTTGGTGCCCAGTACTGGAAATCTTGGTGCACAGAACTTCACTTCCAGGTGAAGTCTGACTAGTGAGGAGTATAGAGGAACTACTACTTCTTGTAATTTGGATGTAATACAAATGTAGTGGAACATTAGCCCATTTCTAGTCATCTGGCACTTCTGTTTTCCAAGATTTATCAAAGATAAGAGACATTGGTTCTGAGAGCTCCTTCACTAGGTCTTTTATGAGTATGGGATGGAATTCATCGGCTCTGGAGATTTGAACATGTTTATTCCATCTATATAAACATGACCACTGACCATTTCTCTGTCAGTCTTGGGCTGCCATCTCTTACTTTCAGCTTGTACTTCCTCTTTGTTGTAGACTGAGGCAAAGTAGGAATCGAGTGCCTCCATCTGTTCCTTGTCATCTGTTATCACTCTGCCATCCACTTTAAGTAGCTGGACACCTTCCCTTTCTCATGTCTTTTGCTCTGGATGTATCTGAAGAAGGCTTTCTTGTTGTGCTTAGCTTTCCTTGCTATGCTCAGTTCATTTCCTGTTTTAGCCTTCCGGATGCCATTCCTGCAATTCCTTGTTATTTGTCTATGTTCTTCCTTTGTGGCCTGGTCCTGCTTCCACTTCCTGTACATGTTCTTTTTTCCTTTCCGGTTGTCGCTTAACCGTTTGCATTGCCACACTGGCTTCCTTTGTTGTCTTCTACACATTTTTCTTGTTGGAATTGTTCATAGTTGTACTTTGAAAATCTCTTTTCAGGATTTCTTACCCCTCTTGGATTCCTTTTCCCTTAAGAGTGAGTTGCCACGGCACCTCGCTTATCATTGTTCTGAGTCTGTTAAAGCTGGCTTTCTTGAAGTCCAAGGTACGTGTTTGGCTACAGTTAACCTTTGCCCCCTTTATAATTGAGAATTCAAGTGCTGCATGGTCACTTTCCCCCAGGGTTCTGGTGGCTGCAATTTTGCCCACTGGTTTATCCCTATTAGTTAGTATTAAATTGAGGACAGCTGTTCTTCTAGTTTCTTATTCTAGTTGTGTCAAATTTGGCAGGAAGCCAAAGTTGTGGGTCATACTGACCTTGCTGTGACAGTGAGAAAATCTTTTCTCCTCCTCTTGTTGTTTTTCATCTGCTTCTGTCTATATGCAAAGGTCTCTTTTACGCCATCAATTTTCTGATTCACAACCTGGACCTTTTAATGAATCCCTTTCCTTTCCTGATACTCCCTTTTATATCTTCTAGACTATGTTCCTTGTCTGGTGCTCTTTAAAGCCACACCACCCAAATCGTTCTTCTTGGCTGGGCTTCCAGGATTCAGGCTTTACCATTATGTACCTGCCCTACCTCCTTCCTCTCCATTTACTTTATGAAATGCCTACTCCTGGTGGAAGTTAAAACTGCTGGAGCTGCTTTGTTGACTTGAGTCAACACAACTCCTTGAACTGTCCACACTCCTTGAGACTTGGCTGGGTTTCTTCTGCCAGGAGATTCTGCCATAACTCTGCCATGAGGAGCACCTGCGTTTCAGAATTTACCACTAGAAAACTCTCTTTTGAAAAAGGAAACGTTCTCTGGAAGGAGGCAGAGAGAGTGAAAAATCATCTATCTTTGGAAAAGCTGTCCAACACTGGAGGCAGCTTAAACTGCTGCCTCTGTTCTTAAGGACCTTTCCCTTTCTCCTAAATAAATTTTTCTCTCAGGTTCTCTGACCATATATATTCCATGAGTACCTACACACATGCCATAGAAAACACGTGCTTGCATCTGTTATGAGTTCTGTTTATTCTTGACTTGGCAATTATTTTTCTACAAGGGATGTAGTTATTTATTTATTTATTCCTGTATATTTGCATAATTTTGGAAATTATGGGCTTCTTTTCTGTTTTGTATTTTGCAGAGATGCCAGCCATCTTTTATTCTATGACGCAGTGTTCTTCTCTGAATTTTTACCACTTAGAACATCACCAACTATATCTTTATAAAGAATCCAACTATATCTATATAAAGAAAAAAAGCTCAGAAAAGTCTTATCAATAAATGATATTATTGCTATGAAAAGCATGCAGAGTAAATGCATTTTCTGCTAGCTATACATTAAAGTATTGCGAGGGCAAGGGAAATTGAAACTGTCTTTCTAATGGATCATAAATCTCAGAAATGATGGGAATTCATGGATTAGAAAGCCCTTGGTGATTTATTTCCAGTCTTAGAAGAATGAACATTCCCATTACAAATGAAATTATAGTGTTTTCATATTCTGCATTCATTCTGAGAACAATATTCTTCACAGAAATCATACGGTGAGATTTTACTACTTTTGGAAGGCTGCTGGAACCAAAAATGGTACTTCTAAGTAAACAAAATTCCATAAACCAGAGGGTGAGATGATAGTATCATTTCATTCCCGGGCATCATCTTGGGACATTCTTCTAGACCCAAGGAAAGAAAGGAGAATGAAGGTAGTTGATGCATTTCCTTGGAAGGAGCTGCAAAACAAAGTAATTTCATCATCCCAGATACTGAAGGATATGAAAATATGCTTATGGTACAATCGTATGGGTTGCATCCTAAATGATTCCAAGTTCCCAAGCTTGGAGGCTTATGAGTGTGCAAGGCCAGAGGAAGAACAGTGTCCATCTTGGCTTCCTGTGCTTCCACCCTACATTTTTTGCTGGATAGGCTTTTTCCTTGTCCGGCTGGAGTGTAGTGGAAGGGGGGAACCCTCAGGATGCTTCCTGTCCTGGGCTCTCCAGTCCCTTCTTCCACCAAAATGTAGAGCAGTTGGCATGGTTCTTTCTTACCAGTTGTGAATGGAATGGGTGATCGGAACACCAATTCTGCCTTCTGTGCACTGTCTCTGGCCTCCAGCTGAGGAATCCAAAATTTCTTATGGCCTCTCAGATACTGTCCAGGGGTCATAGGATCTCTCTTCTGTTGGGAATGAGAGGAGCAGGTGTTCTTGGTGTGTGTTCCCAGGTCACATTGATCTAGGCTTGTCAGAGGAAGAGGAGGAGGAAATGGGGGCCCCAGACATTGAGGTGGGAGAAGCGGAGGAGCTTATTTCAAGGCCACCCTCTCCAGATGTTCAGGTGGACTCTGAGAATCTTTAGGATTTACAGCTGTCGGGAGGGGGCAGGGTAGAGCAGCTCCAGGAGTCAGGCAAGGATGGTACAATTCTTGACCCTACAATGCAGTATTTGGAGTCAATGGCTAGTGAACTAGAGGGTCAGTGTACAGGGAAGAGGATAGTCCACTTCCAAGGGGCCCTCTCAGAAGGATAGTCCCCAGACTTACTCAAAAGGAGTGTTCTTGGAAGTGCTTTTTGGATTCAATGAACCAATCAAAGAGTCTCAACAAAGAATCTAATTATTAGCTGGTTGTGCATACTGAAAGTGCATTGGGGAATAAAGAGCTTTTTGCCAAAGTACGGTCTGTTGTTTTGGAAATGCAAAGGGAGAAACTTAGATTGTGACACCTTCCTCTAGAGATGGATGAGAAATTTCTTCCATCCAAATGTTTATACATGTTTATCCAATTCAAAGGTGCAGTCTTTAGAAATGCCCTGCTGCCATAAATTAGCACCTTGGATGCTTCCACGCATTCATGGGCTTCCTCTTCTGCTCGGCCTCGGTCTTCCAAAGCTGACATGAGGTTGGAGAATGCTCTCTGAGTCCTGGTGACACAACCAGCAAACTTCTTCCACGTCATCAGCAGCTGCTCAAAAGCATGGAAGGGAAATGCTGTGTGTGCAGAGGATGAAGGACTGCTTTTCTTGTGAGCCCTTCCTACCTGAGTGCCCTACCACCAGCCTTCTTTGGCGCAAGGAGTGACCACGGTTTGAGAGACTGCTCTGGTGGGTGCATGGGCGCTGCTACTGGTCAGAGGAGTTGCTTTCTTGGTGGGCAGCCCCCAGCCAACCTTCTTTGGTATGAGGGGCAACCACCATGTGAGCAGCTGCTCTGGTGCTCGAGCAGAGACTATGTTTAATTCCTAGCGAACACTTGCTCAATTCTGGGTGTGCTCAACAGGAATTTGGAGTGGGCTCCACAAAGCGGACTGGAGTCCATAGCCCTCTGAGTTTGAAGGGTTGGACCCCAATGTATAGCCCCTTTGAGGTTCCAATTATGTCTCACCAGGAGAAGCTTCAGAAAGAAGTCTTAGAACATCGAACTCATCCTAAAAATCAGAAGAATCAAGATGACCTGGAAGTAGAGCAAGGCTGGTGGAGTTTAGGGAAATTTGGTCTATTTCTGTTAGGTGAGGAAGGTGTTGTCATGGAGTTTAGGTCTGAAAAAAAATAAAGTTAGATTTGATTTAACTTGAGAAGTTGCTATTCCCATTAGAAATGGTAACCAAGTACATTTAATTTAAGAAAATTTAAGCAATCTTTCAACTTACTTGAAGAGTGACATTTTATAACCTTTTATAAATAATTTTCCATAATAAACATTTTAATAGTTGTTCATTTTGAAAGGTTATCTCAAGTGGAGGTGTCAATCCAAGACTTACATCATAGGAACCATGCTACTGAGATTTCTTAAAAATTAATGTTAAGTATAGAGTGTTCATTTTAGTGGGAGCAGTTAAAGTTTTTATAGCTGAGGCATTATTCCCCGGGGTGAAAACAAATTAGCAATTTTACTAAAAGCTGTGGCAGAGAGTTCCATAGACTCAGCCCCCAAGCTTATCTTGAAGGAAAAAAGAAAAGACAAGATAAAAGCAGAATAACCGCCATCTTGTTCTGTGGGATAATTTAAGTAGTTGTTTCTGCTGGGTGTGGTTTTTCAAATTACATTCACTAGCTACTTATGTAGCTAACCAGAAATAGCTCAGAAACAGAGCACTGTACATGGAAAAACTGAAATGGCTAATTACATTTTGTCTTCATATAATGATATTGGAACTGTAGTCATGTGTACAAGATCAAGCATAGCTTGGAGCATCCACAAGTGCCTATCAGTATGAGATACATTAGATTCTTAGGTCTTAAATCAGCAAGGGAATATATACTGATTGGGTAAACATGCATAGGATTGATCTACATATCTTCCTGAGAATTATGCATATACTGATGTTGTATCTCTGTTAATATATGGATCTCTTTTTGTCTAATTCTCCTTCTTTACCTTCATTCATCTTCTTCAGCTTCTGCTATTTTTGTCTAATTCTTCTTCTGATTCTGCTATTTAAATTATTTTCCCCTGTTCTTTCTATATTTTTGAAACTTTTAATAAGGACAATATCTTTGTGTGTGTGTGTTTGTAAGTAGCTGTGAGGTTTGTTCATTTACTTGCTATATTTATATGCTGTCTTTCTGCCAAAATATTGAAGGCATTTTTGTCAAATTCAAGCTAGAAAAACAAAGCAACATGTGTTAAAAGATGAAATAATAAAACACGATAATTACCCAATGCTTCAGGAGCTGCGAGGAGGATCTCCCCTCCTGGTTTGACTATCTGTGTCTATCTTCTCTTCCCTTTCCTTCTGCTAGGCACGCGTATCTTCAATTAGCCTTAGGGAAGATGGGAAAAAAGGCCATGGCACTCTTGAGCTATAGGTGGTCTCTTTAGGAGCTGATGGCAATTTCCATTTTTATATGTTGGTAATTGAGTTTGAAAGGCACAAAATCACCCCTAGATGAGGCAGTGTTTGCACCTTGTCATCTCAAAGACCATATCTTCCAGATAGACCTGACCCTGTAATTGTGGCTTATATCCATTCAGCATCAATCAAATTTCCATGGGATGGGAATAGGCTCAGTACATTTTTTCATGACCTTTTAGCCATAATTCGGGTGGGGGAGTCCATTTTTAGTTGTAGAAAATGCAATTTGGATATCTGAATAAAGTTTTCTCAAAAATGAAAATAGGTTCTCCAGTCATGAATATTTTTCAAATATTATTGGATGAGGCTTTTATAGGGAAAATGTAGTGTTATTAAATATTATTGAACTGCATGGGTGCCGGGGGCAGGGGAATCCATTTCATTCTAGCTGAAAAGACAAAACCTGGATCTAGCTGAATAGATTTGAAAAAGCTGTGTTACATTAATTTTTTTCAAGTGCAAAGAAATGTTATTAAAGTAATATGAATATTATTATATCCTGATTTCTTTCAGTTCCCAAAGCACTTTGTCTTACTGAAATAAGAAGCATGCTATTTGCATTTTTCTTTTTAAATGCCCCAGAGATGCTGTTCTCTATTGAAAAGTTAACAATTTTACCTCAGTGTAAATAGAAAGGGAAGCATTTTATGTGAATACTCTGTGCCCTCTTTATATGGAACTGAAATGATGGTTCAAAGAACCAAAAGAACACAAACCAGCCAGTGGCCACTACTGAGAAGTGACTAACTCTTAAACTTTTCCTAACGTGTCATTTACAGAGGTATTGAATAGCTAAAGATATGTGATGGGCAGTTTTTATGTATTTATTCTGACCAAGTTCAAGTCTGTTATTATTTTTTTACACTGTGATTTCCGATACCCTCAGATCAGGTACAAAATATGATGTTTTAAAAGTAGGATATCCATCTTCTTCCTGGGACTGAGGCATCAAGTGTTAAAATCCCTTGCCTAGGAGTCCTACTAAACTTGGCCCTGTCTTCACATTGGTGTAGCTTTTCCCTACTTTTTCATGATTGTAGGAATGGGTGTACAAGAGACGTTTGGGTTCACAGGCTTCTCCTAACAGAGTCTCACCACCTGCATTCTGCTGGATTTCCATTTGCAACCATTCTCCACAAATAGGAAACTTGCACAAAGGGAGCACAAAGTGACTGAAGGGATAATTGTGCAAATCCTGCCACATTCATGCAAATCTCCTAAATTGCACAAATTTTCTCCATAGACTAACGCTGGGCTGATTCAGTCCTCTTTACATATTGGACTGAAAATAAGGGAGGGAGCGGTGTCCCTGAGCGTGTGTTCAACCATTTGCCAACAGTTTTGGAGGAGACATGATTACGCTTGCATTCAGAGCTTTGCACAGAGCATGTTCATGACATTCTTATGTCTCCCCTACCTCTGACAAATCCAGCACCAGATTCAGGCACTGAATTAATAATAGAATCATAGAATGCTAGAGTTGGAAGGGGCCATGAAGGCCATTGAGTTCAATCCCCTGCTGTTTCAGGACACCACATTACACCATCCCACCCAGATGGCTGTCCAGTTTCTTTCTGAATTTCTCTAGTGTGGGAGAGCCCACCACCTCTCTAGGCAGCTGGTTCCACTGTCATATTGCTCTGACAGTGAGGTAGCTTTTCCTGATGCCCAGCCTGAATCTGGATTGTCACAACTTGAACCAATTATTCCATGTCCTACACTCTGGCAACAGCAAGAAATTTTGTCGAGAGCCAGGTGTCCCTTCCCAATGAAAGCAAGCACTTCAATAGTTGTTCAAAGAGTCTATTCCATACAGCTACAAAGTATTCAGAAGCTCCGAAACACACACTCAAGGTAGAAAGTTGACCTCTCGCTCTGACCCTAGTCACCCCAAACTTTCCTGATGAACCCTTCGGGGCCAGTCCCTGGAGGGAGGTGTGCTCTGGATGCGGGCTTGCTTCTGCTCCTCCCATCAAGTTTCTATTTGGCTGAGCCAGCGAGTGCGTCGATGGGACCGAGCATTCCAAACTCTCCAGGAACACCCTCCAGCCTGTTCTCCATCTGCTTCTTTCCCACAATCAGGAATGGGAGGGTGTTCAGTGGTTGTCCTTGAAGTGCTTTGGTCCTGCGCTGTTTCAGGCTGGCTCTCCGGGAGTAGTTGGCCTCTTGGGGCCTCACTAGTCTCAACAACCCCAATATCAGACTGAAAACTCTGAGCCACTACTAGGACAACCGTCAACTCCCGCTCCTCTAAGCCTAACCCAATATTCCCACCACAGCCCTCCATCTATCATGCGTGACTGGGAATCTCATCCGAGCGCATGCACATGAAAGACCCTCTTTGTGACAGCCTTTGAGGTACTTATAGAGGGATATCATACCCCCCTCAGTCTTCTCTTCCCAAGGCTGAACACGCGCAGTTCTCTCAGTCTCTCCTCATAGTGCAGAGTTTCCAGACCCTGGATCATTTTTGTTGCCCTCTGCTGGACCCTTTCTAATAATTTCAGTCATCGGGCATATCAATTTATTTGGAGGTACACAAAAGCTAACCATGCAGCCATGATTAGAGAATGCAATTATGCTCCTTTATCATGTGGCTCTGCCTCCACCTGCTTTGAGAAAAATTCATTTCTTCAGTGTTCTTGGAAGAGCTGCTAGCAGATTTTCAATTCAAGACCATGGCCTCCACAGAAAAGACGATTCTCTCTTTTCAGGGCAGGGCACAGGGACATTCTCATGGCCACCACATATCCTCCCTTTCCTCTCACTGAAGATTAATGCTAATGATTTTCATTTTTGTAGGCTTCCTTTCCCTGTATAAAACATTCTAATCTAAAATTGTGGCCAGGGCCAGTGTGAACAAATTCATTTGATTGTTTTGGCTTCTCACAATCACCTGTTTGTGTTGCTATTGACTTTTCAAATAATCAAATACATCATTTCACAAATTCCAAAAGCCTTCAAGACACAATAATGAATGGATCATTGACTACACCACAGTCAATAGGCTATTACAATTTCCCTTAATACAGCACTTTTGCAGAATTTTAGTTTGTTTGAAAGACTGCAGTCATAAAACAACACGTATGAGTTTTCTAAATATAATTGACAGCATTTGCTTTCTTCCATGAAATTTCTTCCAGGCACTCTGACCTCTTGGACTGTTCCATTTTTCGTGGTGCCTTTCGGCTGCTCTGCTTGGATTTGATGTAGGATTCCAATGTCACCATGAACATGGTAAGCCAGCAGGGTGTACAGTCTACAAAGAGACTGCATTTGAATGACAACAAGAACCAGCTGATTAGAATCTATCTGTATCCATCAGAATAGATCAGTCAACACAACAGCATCAATAGATTTGAAATCTAAACTTTTGTGCAGGTAAACATGATAGTTCTTGCATGGATGCCCTGAACTTTTGAGTGCTACCTTGTGGTTTGTGGCTTTAAGGGTTCTCCAATGAAGTGGGTACTTAAAAGGAACTGCACTAATCTTTAAACTTGTATTTTTATCCCTTTTCCACAAAATAAGAAAACACTAATATTATTTGTTTATTCAATATTTAGACTGTTTGCATCTCTGAAGAGATATTTGAAGTGCTTTTAAAGGCAAAAACACAATCCTCGAACCATTTTAACTTCAGATCAGTTGGAATAGCATCCAGGCTACTGCACCAGAGTCATGTGTAGCTAAGGAGTTGTGGCCACCATGATACCACACTGGTTTGGGACTCGCACACTGCCACTTGATTTGTGCTAATCTGGAAGCTGATCATCTTGGTTTTCCAGGTTGGTCATCTGTGTTCATCTGGTGGGGGGCAACTGTGCATTTGTGTGTAGAGAGGGGCTAGTGATTTGCTTGTCCAGTGGCGGATGCTGAAGAGGTTTACAGCATAACCATAGTAGGAGAGAAAAGGAAGTCATCCCATTACTTTAGTTCACTACCAGGCAATGGCAGTGCAGGTAGGAGTGACAGTCATTCTTACAAGCATAACGACTTTGTGACTCCACTGGAGCAACTGGAAATGCACCCATTGGGTGCTCAGGTGTGTTTCCAGATCATAGGAAATCTGTTCCCAAAGTAAGACTTTCTTTAAAGAGAAAGTCAATTAGATGCATTGTGCAAGATCTCAACTGCTTAATAGGCATGGAGAATAAAAGCAAGGCAAGTATATTGATAAATTAATATTGATAAATCAATTGAGTGCCATTTTGGGGGGAATGTAGTTCATATTATAAATAAGCATAAAATAATATGGATACTTGTCTCCTGCCCATTGAGGTTAACAACTGCTGAGGGACAGTGAATTAATTTAAGGAATGGCTCAGGGGCAAGGGGAAGAACCTACTTCTTCAGCCATGTTGCCCAAATTCCATATTAGAAACCAATTCTTCTGCTTCCCATTATCACTACCAAGTAGGTCCATTTGTTCTTTAACAGGAGCAGTCTGTGGTTCAAAGACCAGGAACATCTGGTTAATGGGAGAGCTGCCCAGGAGAATGCACAGGAAGAAAGAAGCTGCTTCAAGGGCTAAGTTGCAGCTGAGGAACTCTGCATGGGGTATTACTGCTCTGGCTTGTTATTAGGCTCTGATCAACTTTTTTTTTTTTAAAGTTGTTATACAGCTACCTATATTTACAAGTTCTGAAAGACATTTTGTACCATCAAAACAGACAACTATTTGAAATAAGGGGAGGTTATATAATGAGGCAAGTAATGAAGTAGGTTACATAGAAGGCCTGACCTCTAATGACTACCAAAGGATATTAATCATGGAAGTCAAGCAGGAAGGTTATAATACAGGATAAGAGAGGGGGAGAGAGAGGATATGTTCTCAGCAAGCAGAAAAAGATATGACCCTGTGAAGCAGACGGAGATGGATCACAGTCTAAACTGCACAAGTACTGCAGAAAGCAGATACTTCTATAGATAAATTGCATGGGGAAGATCAAGGATGAATGTAGCCACACAAACACACACAGAAGAAGACGGAAGATATGTAGGGGAACTCCTTCAACAGGAAGCTATTCCCTAGTGCAGTAATGGTGAACCTTTTGGAGACTGAGTACCCAAACTGAAACCCAAAACCCACTTATTTATCGCAAAGTGCCAACACTGCAATAAAACGAGAAAACAGCCAGTCCAAGCAAAGATACGTATATCCTTGGCAGCGCACTGACTGGATATGCGAAAGCTTGGCTGAGTCACGGCTAATGAGTTGTGGCATATGACATCATAGCCTGGCACCGCTACTCCTTTCTGAGCATGCGCATGGCCCCTGTGCACACTGTTATCCGATGCTCGGCTGCTGGGGTGATGCTGGGGCGACTTGGCTCGTGTGCCGACGGAGAGGGCTCTGCGTGCCCGCTGTGGTACGTGTGCCATATGTTCCCCACCACTGTCCTAGTGTGATGAGATATACCCACTGTTGATTATCACCGGTGCCAAGAGGAATTGAACACATTGGGAAAGGACAAATATACATCACAGCATCAAGGGAACATGCAATTGCACTATAACAGCCTTCCCCAAACTTGTGCCTTCCGGACACATTTGGACTCCAGCACCCAGAATTCCCAGTCAGTGGCCCTGCTGGATGGGAATGCTGGGAGTTATGGTCCAAATGCCTCTGAAGGCTACCAGGTTGGGGAAGGCTGCAATATAATGTATTAAGTCTACCATTGGTGAGAACTTGAATGGATTAGCAAACCCAGTAATAATTTTGAAATAGATGAATACTATTTGAGCAAGCATGAGATTACTTAGAAGTAGCACCTGTTGAAAACTATGTGCAATGACTCGAAGGCATCCTGGAAAAGGAAGAAAATGGAAAATCCCAGTGTGTGCGCTTGTTGTAGGAAAGCAAGGACACAAATGTGGCAAATAAATAAAACTTCCCACATGAAAAGCTATAGTAAAATTAATTCAGGGGTTGCAGACAACACCCCACCCCCAATTATATATGTGTGGGGAGGGGGACTCACAAGACTTGGTGATATGAAATCATTCGATCTGTGCATTGCAGAATTTTCATTCCACTGTCCACTCACTGAGGGACTTGGATTTTGCGCAAATGCTTGCATCTGATTTGTACAACTTTCAATTTGTGCAAAGTGACGCATATGAAAATATACCAATCTCCCCAAAATACGCACATTCTTGAAAAATGTGTGTTTTCAAATTTTAGTCTATTCCTTAGTTTTATTTTGTGTACACACACAAATTAAAAAACTGGTCATAGCTATAGTTTTATTTTGTGTAATATATATATATATATATATATATATATATATATATATATATATAACAGGTCCACAAGTGCACAGAATCTGCATGACACAGGAAAAGCTGGTCTGTGATAGAATATGTAGGTTGGGTTCTTAGAAAACTGAGCTCACTTGAATGCACCGTAGATTTCTCTAATATGCCTAACCTCAATAGCTGCTTCCCGAGGCTGTGAACGCGTGCACATGTACACACGTCCTGGGCCAAAAGCCAGAGAGCACATGAAGGAGCTGGATGTGCAGAGCAGTCCAGAAAGTGCCTCCCTTTGACATCAGGGTCCACTATGGGAGGCATCTCAGTGCATTTCGAGGTTCAAGCCCCATCTCTGGTAGGCATTGGACAAACACAAGCTGCTCTTCCTAACGAGTCATCTAAGAAGTTTATTAGAGCCATGACAATCACTCCACTGCACGGTATAACTGACTATGAGAGAAAGAGCTAATCACCTGTCTCTGTTAAATGTTTTTTCTTCCAAGTGTGGGAGGCCTTGGGTGCTAATGCAGTTTTCCTTGATTTGCAGCTCGTGTCATTCTTACTATATGTGATTGATCCAGCTGCCTGCACACATTTGCAGCTTGACACTGATACTAATAAACAGCTTAAAGACACCAAATGATTTCAGAAGGTCTGGGCAAAAACAGGGATTTTCATCTGGAAGGGGGTGTGTATCTCTGTGTAACTGGGAATGCTGTATTCTAGCAAAGTTGACCCAACTTCCGTTTCAATTTTTGGCATGCCAAATCTGGACAGACTTTGCACTTTAGAGTCTATTGTAGCAATATAAGGAAAGTCACCAATTAAGTAAATGATGTAAAACTAAGTGTTTTTCCCATTAGGTGAATCTAATTACAACATCTGGAAGTCAATTAGGTGATTATACAGCCCAGACACAAGAGGGTTAAAGGCTGCATAGATCTCTGGTGGAATGCTCCTCGGAGATTTTGCTGTGGATGAGCAGAGCTTTTTGTCTGCTTTACTCAGATGTGGCATGAAAGAAAGGAAGGAAGAAAGAAAGAAGATTCAATGTTATTATCAGATGAAGTATGTGGTGGACATTTCATTATTCAAGACAAGGATTTCATGGCAGTGGATGTTGTGAAACATGCAGTATTTCAGCTGCATGTTTAAGATGGCTTGATGACACTTTCAAAATAAATTTTAAAATGGCGTGCGATCATTTGTAACTGGGTGAAGCTTTTGGTGCCTGGCTGTTTTATTGGGGCCTTTCAGACTGTATGCATCCACCGCCAAGTTATTCCTGTAGTTCTCAGCACCCTTTTCACTTCTGCAGAACTGGCTTTAAAACTGTCTTGGACTCATACTGGCCTAAGTGCTTTACTCTGGGCCATGTGCACATTTCTCGAGAGGTTCCTAGAAATACTTTTCCATTTAGCCGTTCAAGCACATTTCTAGCTCAGTGCACACTCTGTGTGTTTTGCAGGCTTGTTGCTCAAGGCTGCTTATGAAGGCTACGGCACAGTGGGAAATTTTTTGGTATGAGCAGTAGTGTAGTTAGGTAATTTTAACCCCCCTCTGGAAGGACCTTAATGGTCTTACAGTGGGGACCCTTTATGTAGTCATGTGTATTACTTCAGTTGTGAAGCATGCAATGGAAATTACTTTTGTCCTGCCTCCCATCCCATGGCTTACCTTACAGTTGCTCCCACATTATTTAGATGCTAGAGCAAGAAGCAAGCAAGCAAAAGACCAAACCCCACTCCTATCTTCTAGCTCTGTAAGATTACTGAATGCTCTGCACACGAGCACTTCCATGTTTTAACATCCAGTCCAGGATGGCAGGGTATGGCTTCCTTAACTCCAAACCTCCCTGCCCTCCAAAAGCTAGTGTCTCCTATGAGGTGGTACCAACATTTTTGTGCCAGTTTTATGCCGTTTTGTGCCACCACCAAAAGTGTGAAAATCACATTCCCTTAGGTGGGCAAAACATATTTATATTCTCTTATTACCTCTGAGCCTCTGCCAAAGTTTTGTGCTACCTGGTGCTGGTTTGTGCCACAAATCCCAAGTTGTAAACTCTGTAGGCTTATGCTGGTAGAATAAGATACCTGAACATCTAAGGCTGAGATCCTGTCACTGGATGACGGCAGATGCTCCAAAGCATCCAATCACAGGGACAAGGCACAAGGAGGTCCTCTGCCCTGCCCATCATCCACAACCATTCCCTTGTACAGATGCTCATCTCTTTCCCCATTCCTGGGGCTTCTGGAACCCTTTATGTTTCTCTGTATGTGATCATACAATAGCTTGCAATCTTCTGAGACTTGGAATTATACTTCTGTACCAATCCTTTCTGGCGCCTTTGATAGGAATGACTATGTATGTGGGGGTTTTTTGTTTTTTTGTTTTGCTAATGATTCCTTTCAACATTCAGGCAAGTGGGTAGAAATTTCCTTTGCCTGTATGGTTACCTTTCCTTTCCAGACTTCCTAGGTATAATTGTGAAACTAGTCATTTTTTCCAGATGGATGCTCCAATACTTTTTGTTTCACCTTTTATACAAAGATCATTTATGCTAAGCAGCCAGTTACGGCTGCTTTGTTGGATTGCTTAATTTAGGTTTTTATTTCATGATGTTTCCTACCTCCTCTTGGTATCTTAGTATTCAAGTATTCAGTAATTTCTAGAAGTATTTGGTGTTCCCACTCTGTCAATTATAAATGCACTAGTTATCTGATTTCATGGGCAATCAAAGGGATTCCATAAGTCAGCAAGGCATATAATTAAACTGCACAATTGCCTATATGCATTTCTAGATATTGGAGCCAGCATAGCCAATTAGGCCATGAATTATTCTCAGAAAACCAAATTAAAATGTATGACTTTGATTTGACAAAAAAGCAAAAACAAGCCAGCTTTCACAGCGCAAACTTGTATCACTCGTAATTCAAAATGCTTAGCACATTATAAGACGACAACAGAGAAATCATGCAAAGATTTGTGCAAGAAAATAAAAATTTTCTACAATATGTGCAGTATGAGGGGGGCAAGGTGCTTTGCAACTTGAGTGGACAACCATAATCTCTGTTGTCTGACCAGTATATTTGTTGTACATGAAGTACTCTGAAACTCTCTAATGTACTATGTTGTCGTTGTTGTTACTACATTATGTTTTTATACTGCCTGTAGCTGAAGCTCTCTGGATGGTTCCAACATTTAAGTCACCCATCCAGATTTCAACTAGGTCTGATCCTGTTTAGCTTCCAAGATTAGGCTGGATTAGGCACTTCAGGCTATATGGAAGCTATTTTTTGGGAAACTTAGCCATATGCGTGCTAAGAGTTGCTGTTGTTACTTCAAACTTCCTGCAATTGACATGGGCAGCAGTGCATGAAAGAGCCTTCTCTGTGGTGTCCCCAGGACTGTTTAATTCCCTCCTGTCTGAGATGTGCCTGGTAGCTTTGTTGCTTGCTGTTAGTTGGCAAGTCAAGAGGCATGTCTTCATCCAGACTCTTGAAATAGATGCAGCTTTTGGATTGCGATTTTAAAAAGGCAGCTTAAGTCATTGTAGAGACCAACCCTACTGTTCAGGGGTCAAAGGTTTCTTTGGATTGCCCTTTCTGAAGATTGTGTCCCTTCACTCTTGTCCTCCCATGTTCCTTCATAGCCACTATGGAAAGAATGGGGTTGAAGTCACAAACAGTCTCGGTGCACCTTGCAGAAGGGGCTTTTCTAATGGGTGGGCAGCAAGGGAAGAGAAGAGGCGAGGCTCTGAAGTTTCCTATGGCTTCTCCAGCCCCACCAATGCTCCCGCCAGCATGCCTCCCTCAGACAGACTCAGAGGCCTCTCAGGGGAGAAAACAAACAAACATAACAACAGGAGCAAGAAGAGACAAATGTAATATCCAGGGTGAATCTGGATTTTATTTGCACTAGTTGTATTATGTTTATTTATTGTATGTAAGCCATCCCGAGGCTCATGCGATGGGACGGCATACAGACATTCTAAACAAACAAACAAACAAACAAACAAATAAATAAATATCCATTGCTCCTCTTCCCCTACAGGCAGCATTTGGCACGGTTCTAGATATTCAGAGTGTCCAAGTTCAGAGGCTTCTGACTCTTTTGAGAGCAGAGCCCATAGGACTGTACCCTCATATTACTTTATCATTACCATTAACCTTGCCCTAGGGACACAATAACTCAAATAGTAAATCAATATTCCTACACAGAAATGATCTGTGCATAAGGAACATGTAAGTCATGAGGCAGTCCTTAAGCGATGCTCAAGCCATTGTGAGTCTACTCAGATTGTTGGGCAACAGTGCGGCAAACAGCAAAAAAGAAAGGAAAAGAACCACCAAAGGAGGGGGCAGCGTTTGACATGGCCTTTGCATGCACCAATTTGTGTGGATAGAGGCAAATGCAGAAGCAATTGGTATGATTTAAATCGAAGCACTGTAGTTCTTACCATGGTGGGGAAGAATGTTCTGGGGACTGCTGTACTTGCTCTGCCTGGTGTCTGGGTGTTAAATAATGAGGGGGAACCTCAAAAGCCTGTTCTACTCCTCCCTCTTCTTCCTTGCAATCTTCAAAGATGATGTGGGCTGCACAGCTCCCCAAATAGATGGCTCCCTATTCGTGTACAATAGACAGCTAAGCTCTGCAATGCAGAGCAAATGACCAGCCTAAATGCACATCAGAAGCACCTCAAGGAACATCTTAGGCAAAGCACTAATACATTTCTCAGTAGCAGCAGCTCAGGTACAGTGATTGTTCTTGCTTACCTTAGAAGGGGCTGTGGCTTAACCATCAAATCACAGCCCATGTGGTGTAGTGGTTAAGAACAAGTAGGAAGTTTATCAAGCTCAAAGGAGCTGGACTTCCCAAAATCAGTGCATTCCTAACTGCAGGACTCTACAAGTGCATAGTTTGCACCTAAGAAATTAAAAGAAGCACATGTAGAAGGGCAATTCTTCATTAGATGGCCACCAGCTGTGAAACACACAATGGCCATTTCCGTCCTTGGTTACCCAGCAGCCACTTCATGCTTTACAACAGCGTCTGTGTCCCTGGTATCTCAGAAGAACCACAACAGAGCCGCCCTACCAGCCCTGACTTAAAACGAAAGCAACAAGCAGAGTCTGACCATGTGCAGCTTTACATTTTGGACTCCCTGAAACTGTTGCTCCACCATGACTAGCAGAATAAATGGAGTTTGTGCCTGGAGATGCCATCCCTTACTTCACCCTTTGCTCGTCTGGGGAATCCCTGGGTTGATGGATAAGAAAGAAAGTGACCTTGCAGGAGCTCTTGAGCGGATTCATTGAACAGCAGCCCAAACTGGGGCCAGACTTGGCCATGCCACATAGGTGAACATAAGCCTTTTGGGAAATGTATTTCCATGTGCAAGCGTCTCTGAAAAGCAATTCCTTACTCGTAAAATGTAGCACTGATTCATTTCCTTTGAAAATGTATACCACTGTCACTGGTGAAGGCTCACTTTCCTGTTCATTTGAAACCTTGGGCAAATCTCCGCCATTGTCTAATGCTCAAGGAAGAGCCTTCCTTTGATTTGCACAGCAAGCATGTGAATTGAAGCTCTGCAATCTGCTTATGGCATATCGATTGCAAGGTGACCTTCTGCCTTCCCCATTCAGCGTGCCGTCAAAAGAGCCAAGAAAAATCTTTAAAGGTGAATGGGAATGTTTGTTTTAAACACAAAATTGTCTTCCTTGGTTAGCCTGGTGGAGCTGAAAAGCTCCAGCCAGCATAATTGATGTCTGATGAATAAGTTTTTAATTACACAGCTAATTCTATAAAATGATACAGTAGCATCTGTATGCCTTTAAGAATATCGCATCATTTCATTCATTACATTCATACCTGATGAACCTGTGCAAAATTGTGTCGTTGGCAAGTTCTATCATGTAATATATCCCAATGCAGCATATGTTATATCACATCACATAATCATATCCACTGATCCACTGAATTTTCGGAGTGTATCACACATACAGATGAGATTTTAAGGATGAATCCGTCCCACACACACACACACACAAAGGAAAAAAAAAAAATAGGGGGAAAACCCTTAGAGGGAGCAATTCTCAAATAGCCCAGTGAAGAGTCGATATGCACAGTGAACTAATGTTTTAATGACTCATTTTTAGGAAAGGTGGGAGAGAAACTGGGTGCATGGAAACACAAGCTTTTAATGAGTGCAACATGCTGCCACATTTTGTTACAGGTTCCTGTTTCACTTTGATCCTTTAAGGCCTGTTTCAGGTCCCAAGCATTTCCTCAAAAACTTGCATCCTGGTTCTTTCATTTCCTTACAAGAATTCACATGTTGCAAAGTGGAGATGCAGGTAGGTAACTTGGGGGCAGAAATTGTCTCATGATTAATCTTTGTAAAGTGTTCTGGGAACACACACAAATAATGCACACACACACACAAATAATGCCCAGGGTACCATTCAGACTAAGTTAGTCCTGTTTTAGTTCTTCCGGGATCAATGGAACAATTACTCATAACTTAAGTCCCACTGATTTGAATGAGACTAAAGCTTGACTAAGTTTGGATCCAACCTAATATTGATAACCAGGTAATAATTTATGAAAATGGTAAAAAAGAAAAACATTTAGAGAGCAATCCTATGAACCCTGGAAATTGTCACAGGGATCAGAGAATGTTTGGAATCCCTCTCACCCCGTTCCATAGGCAATGTTACAAGACATAGGCAGTTCAGGAGGGCAATGTAAAGAGCTGATCCCTCCTCTGCCTCCTTCTCCTTGCAGTCACCACAGAAGGAACCATGGCCTGCTTTCTGAGGTCACAGATATGGTCTTGGTCAGGGGTTGGCAACCCGTGGCTCCGGCGCCACACATGGCTCTTGAACCCCTCTGCTGCGGCTCCGTTGCTCAAAACATGCGCCAGCACAGCCGCTCATCTGCCCAAAGCTCCACTCAGGGCTAGCTAGTTAAGTAAATCAGCTAATTAAGTAAATCACTACATTCCTCTGCTGAACAAGCTTCCTGCAGGCTCTCATGTTACACGAAACACTGCTGAAAAGATTCTCTTTGTCCCAGTGTAATCTCCTTCATCTGAATGTTAAAAGCTGCTCTTGGGACCTGTCACAATTCACAGCACTTGACTGTTTATCTGCTAATCAGTCACTAAACACACCTATATCTCTGCGGACCCGACCCGGGACCGATTTACTGAGCTAGCTCCCCCCTCCCCCCACCATAGGCCAACCATGGATAAATTGAAGAAAAGAAAAGTTTCTGAAGAAAACCAAATGTTTAATGATACATGGATAGATTCTTGCTTTTACTGCTGATGAACTTATGGGGTTTGCTGTTTAATGCATGCAGGCCTTTAGCACTGACTTTGACTCTTCAGGAAGCTGTTCTCCTATTCAAAATATATGAAAGGAGTCCTACTAGTTTATAATGTAAGATAAAAATAGCAGTTTTTAGTGACTGAAGAAGAGCTGCAGCTAAATCACAATTAAAATATACATAGCATTAAGGTAAAAAACAATGTATGCAGTGTTATCTTCATTTTAGATGTCAAAAGGGTTTTGCGGGTCCCAGTGTTTTCTTTTGTGTGGGAAATGGGTCCAAATGGCTCTTTGAGTGTTAAAGGTTGCAGACCCCTGGTCTTGGTTAACCCTGGAGAGATCAAAAGGGGGTGTTCTAGTGGGTGGGGACGGGAGAGGAGAGGAGAGGCCAAAACTCCTCCAGCACTGTTCAAAGGCCCATCTAGAGGAAAGCTTATGACAAAGGATGGTGAAAATAGTCTTGGTTTTTCCAGCCTGTTTTCAGCAGCCCAGCAGGGCACTGGATACCCAGAAGCTTCTGAGGCTGGAGCAACCATTTTATTAAAGGGTGTCCCCTTAATAAAATAAACTATTAAAATAGAACTGAGTACAATATAGTACATTTTGGATTTTTTTTATTTAAGGACCTATGAGTAAAGCGATATGGCTCCATATAGTAGTTGCCAGGCTCATGAGTGGGCTGGCGCTGCTGAACCGTTGTCCCACTAGTGGGCTTTGCATGGTAAGCTGGTTGACCACTGAGTGGACTGAGCGTTGACCGTTCCAGCTTGTAGTGTGGGCAGCTAACTAGAGAGGCTGCTGGGTCAATTTAATGTGACTCTTCCTATGTTCTTAGGCCAGGTACCTCATTTCTGCATTTTTGCAAGTTAACATGGAGCCAGCTGCAATTCCCCAGGAAACACAGCATCCTGCTTCAGTATCAAAATGCTTCGGGGAGTTGTACATATGTAAATTGCCCTAATGGTTCTTAAATAACCCATGCCTAACTGTTGGCATGGGTTATCTAGTACAAATCTGAATTGTACTAGAAGTGAAAATCAGAGAGGCTTTTTAAGTAGCACTATTACACAACTTAGTAGCCATCCATGATTAGTAAAGAGACTGCATTGCTGCACTGAATTCTCATGTTTGAATCCACAATGTGCCTTTCTCAAGGCTGCCATATGGCTGTAACCTAAAAACCCAGGATTAGCAGTGCAAGCGGTCAGTGGAGCACCATCTGCTTCAGTGCGAAACAGACTGCTGGAGGTTTGCCAGCCTAATAGCACTGGAACCTCTGCTCCCTGAATGTTGCACTGATGCTTGTGTGTTTTTCCTCCAGAGGGTGATCACCACATCACCTGCCGGTTCCTTTGCGGGTTGTGTATATTGAGATGGATCTCGGAGGATTTCAAGGATCTCGGCCTTGTTTGTGCTAAACCAGCTGGACTGCTGGTCCAGGTTAGTCACTACGGACACAGTGCCCCAAGTTAAATGACTTGCTATTGACACATTTATAATTAAAAGCACGGAGGATAATGAAATAATACAAGTGGTATTTCAGGGCCCTAAAGCAACAGGGTACATCTCTCCAAGAGCAAATAAAAGCATAACCTGCAACAACTGTGAATCACCATAAAGGAGGAAATGCATCATTTTAGAAGGGGACATAATAATACTATAAATTTGCACAAATTTGCATATGCTAATCACACAGATGTTGTTACGGGCTGTCAAGTTGTCTCTGATTTATGGCAACCCTATGAAAGAATGCCCTCTGAAACACCCTGTCCTTGTCAGCGCTGCTTAGCTCTCATAAACTCATAGCTGTGGCTTCCTCTATGGAGTTGCTCGATCTCATCTTTTGTCTTCTCTCTGTCGGCTGACTTCACCTTCTCCAGGGAGTCTTGTCTTCTCACAATGCACCCAAAGTATGACAGCTTAAGTCCTGTCATTTTCTCTTCCAGGGAAAGTTTGACTTGATTTGATCTCGGGCCCACTTGTTCATCTTGCTCTTGGTTCAGGGTATTTGCAAAGCTCTCTTCCAGCAGCGTGTTTCAGATTCATTCATTTTCTTCCTATCAGATTTCTTCACTGTCCAGCTTTATTTATTTATTTAAAACATTTCTATGCCGCCCCATTGCAACAAAGCCTTGGGGCGGCTCACAACACATAAATACTAAACTTATACAATAAATAACACCCGCCCCCCCAGTGCATTCTCGGCTTAAAAAAAAAACCTAGTTAATAAATAATTAACAGTTAAAATAAGTTTTAAATAAAAAGGTCTTAGCCTGGCGCCGAAAAACAAATAACGACGGCGCCAGGCGGACCTCTCTGGGGAGCACATTCCATAAATGGGGCGCCACCGCAGAGCAAGCCCTCCTTTCACACCCATACGTTGTGATCAGGGATAGCGTGGATGATCCTGGGCTTGGTCTTGAGTGAAACGTCCTCACACTTGACGATTGTTTCTAGTTCCTTCATTTCTGCTCTTTGAAGTCCCACTCTTTGAATTTCTTGGCTGTAGTTGCCCTTTAAATTGATGACTGAGCCAACAATTTCAATCTCTTCAATGCTGACAGTAAAGGGCTATCATTCTGCAGTTATAATTTTTGTTTTCCATCTGCAGTCCTGCTTTTGCACTTTCTTTCTTCTTTCACTTTTGTCAAGAATCATTTCAATTCATTGCTGCATTTTGGCATGGTATCATCAACCATCTACCATTACATTATTAATGTAACTTTCACCAATGTTCCCTCCTCCCTCCTCTGATCCTAATCCAGCTTTTCTTATGATATGTTCTGCATACATATTGAACAGAAAGGGAGAAAAAATGCACCCTTGTCTGATACTTTCACCCAGATGAAACTACTCTCTTTCTGCATATTCTGTTCTAAGAGTACTTCTTATTAGTGATGCAGAACATCTGGACAATCAAGTGGTAAGGCTGCCCATTTCTTTTAGGGCCATCCATAGCTTTAAAGGCTTTTCTGTAGCTTACAATGCATGACTGATCTTTTGAAATTCTTCGGTGTGCTCCAGCAGCCAAATTCTCCAACAACAACAGGGGCTTCTGTTCCTACTTTAGCATCCTATGTTTATCAGAACATCTTGTGTTGGCATGCTATCAATTTCCTTTTGGATGTCTGGATAGAAGTTTTCAATTTCTTCTTCAGCATGTTAGAGCATAGGTTTGATTGATAGTTGATAGGTTTTTCACAAATTGTTGTTGTTGTTAGTCACGAAGTTGTGTCCAACCCATCGCGACCCCATGGACAACTTTGGGGCCTTCCTGTCCTCCACCATCCCCCGGAGTCCACCTTAAGCTCACGCTGACTGCTTCAGTGACTCCATCCAGCCACCTCATCCTCTGCCGTCCCCTTCTTCTTTTGCCATCTATTGTTCCCAGCATTAGGCTCTTCTCCAGGGAGTCCTTCCTTCTCATTAGGTGGCCAAAGTATTTGAGTTTCATCTTCAGTATCTGGCCTTCTAAAGAGCAGTCAGGGTTGATCTCTAGGTTTGATTGCCTTGCAGTCCAAGGGACTGGCAGGAGTCTTCGCCAGCACCTCAATTCTTTGGCGCTCTGCCTTCCTTATGGTTCAACTTTCACAGCCATACATTGCAATTGGGAAAACCATAGACTTGACTATACACACTTTTGTTGGCAGGGTGATTCCACAAATACTGAATGTTATTATTTGGTTGGGCTTTGCATTATAGCCCCTTAATGCTTGTGCACCATCTTGCTTCAATAAATTATACAGATACAGAAATGCAGATTTAGAAATACATACTATAATTTATATAGAAATACAGTAGATCCCATAGTAGTGAAGACTGCAATCAAGTGTACGTTAGCTTTACAAAAACCTGCTCATGGTAGAAATGAAAACTAGTACAATTGGTCCATTGGGATGTAACACAGGGGCACTGCTTGGGGATATGAGCATAAGAAATTCCTTGCTGGATGAAACCAAGGCTCCTCCTAGTCCAGCATTCTGTTCATGCAGTAGCCAAGCAGCGGCTCACAGGAGGCCCGTAAGCAGGACATGACTGCAACAGTAGTTCGTTCAAGTTGTGACAACCCAGATTCAGGCGGGACATCAGGAAGAACTTCCTCACTGTCAGAGCAATACAACAGCGGAACCAGCTGCCTAGAAAGTTGGTGGGTTCTCCCACACTAGAGACATTCCAAAAGAAACTGGACAGCCATCTGGGTGAGATAGTGTAACATGGTGTCCTGCAACAGCAGGGGGTTGGACTCATTGGCTTTCATGGCCCCTTCCAACTCTACTGTTCCATGATTCTATGAGTATCCTCCTGCCCAAGTTCCCCAATAGTTGGTTTATGTAGGAATAATGCCTCTGATACCAGAGGCAGCATGTAGCTACCATCATGAGTAGCCATTGCTAGCCTTCTCTTCCACAAGTTTGTTTAATCCCCTTTTCAAGCCACCCAAACTGGTAGTCATCCTGACCTCTTGTATCAGTTAATTCTGTAGTTTAACTATGTGCCATGTGGGGAAGTTTTTCCTTTCATCTATCCTGGATGTCCCACCAATCATAGCATGGTTATTGGGACTGAAATGAAAAGCACCTGAGCTCCAAAATTTATCACCGCACCGCTGCACCTGGGTGGGCCAAGTACAAATGCAAGCAGGTGGCCTTCCAGGAAACTTGGTCCCAAGCCAATCGGGCTTGAAAGCCAGACAAACCAACTAACAGCACTTTAACCTGGTCCCAGAAATGCACAAAGTACAGCTGCAATATATTCCAGTCTCAATTAATAACCTAGCAGACATATTTTGGACCAGCTGAATATTTGTAAAGGCCATCCTAAATTCAACATCTTGCAATAATCTAAATCAGAGGCTATGAGAACATTGGGCAATCATAGCCAAGGTATCTACATTGAGATAAAGTTTCAGCTGAAATACCAACCACACCGATAAAATGATTGATTTCAGGATTTAAGCCTTTAGGAAGCAATCCTCATAACCTTCATTGCTTCATAGAACTATTAGGCTCATATAGTTTGGTTCTGACCCAGAGAAAATGACCCAGAGACAGTTATGTCCCACTTAAATCATTGGACATTTAAAAAAAAGTGAAAATCTTAGTCAGATGAGGATTGAATACAGGGATGGCAGATACTGAAAAAACCATTGGCTATGTGTAATACTGGCATTCAGACCTACATTCTGACTATAATTCTTGATATGATTGATATATTAAGATATATAAGTATATTATTGGTGTATTACTTGTTTTACAAGTCTTTGAAAAGAAAAAAAACACATGAAAACACTGGGACCAAACTTAGTTACTTGCTATACTGATTTCACTTGGGTAACTGACTTCCTTTGGACTGGGGCCATTGTCTTTACTGTAAACCGCTAAGCCATGTTCCTGTTCTTGGACTACTATCATGAAAATTATAATAGAGTATAATTGAGAAAATCCAGCAGCTGGCAAATTCATTTAGGCTTGACACTAGTGAGTTTTCATGCACCACATAAACTGTTTACCAGAGACTTCAGCTACTGGCAAACTTCAGTTCGGATTGGCACAGTTTTGTAGGAATAAATGCTTCTACCTAAGCAACAGAGTGTTGCTGGACTGACCTCGGCAGAACGCTTCCAACAGTTCCAGAAGCTCCTTGTCTCTTATTGGGGCCAGCTTCTTTCCTGAAGGCTGTCACACCCAAGGTTGCTGCTCTGTCTTTTATTCTTCAATGGATTTTCCATAGTAAGAAAAAAGATGGAATAAGCAGTGGGAAAACACAGGAGGCCTTACGTGGAAGATGTTGCCATCTTTACCCTCAGACAATTCCTTGAAAAAGGCAGTGTGATGGTGTGATAATGCCTCATCTGGACACATCCTTAGGACAGACCCATTGAAATAACTGGGGCTCATGGTTAACTTGCTCCATCTATTCCATGGGTCTGCTCTAAAATATGATGTAATCTGGATCCAGACCATAGATTTGTTGTGCAGGTAGATACACTATGGATCTTGGGAAGAGAGATTTTCCGAAACTGAATTCAGTCCTCAGGCTGAAAGATGTACAATGACGCTGGCTTCTAGGATTGCCTCCTTAGAATTCCTGTCTGTTCACACTCTGTTGTGTTTGCTACAACAACCTAACAGAACAAGCCATCTGAAGCTCACATAATCAGTGGGCTCTACAGCAATTTTCCTACCAAAAGTGCTAGTTGATTTGAAAATATCTTGTGAACAAGGGCGATCATTTTCCAGCTGAACAAACTCAGGTGCGGAGCACTAATAGGATGCTCTCTGCTGAAACATTACGTGGCAGGAATGGTTAACAGCATAGTTAAAATAGACTCATTAGTGATGGAGCCTCATTCCACTTACTCATGCTAGTTGCCCCTCGCTAGCATGTTTTCTGCGTGCTCATTTATTCCTCCCTTGATTGCATGCTTTGTTTTTGCCAAGGCTGAATTTTCTGCCGCTGGGGTTCTTAAAATAGTAACACTGAGAATGCACTCCAGACAGAGTGAATCCAAGGATAACACTGGAAGCAAGGAGGCCAAACCTATTCGTTGAAACTCAGGTATGCTCCAGTGCCATGCAAAGTGATTTTGCAAGCAGCAGTAGAGATTGTGGGATCCACACTATAGGCATCCCCTTACCATGGTAGGCATACGTGAGACCATTTTGTTTTGTAATGTAATTTTGGATATTAAAGACCTCTGCCAGAGCAGCCCGGATCTGCTCCTGGTATCACTCCATTGGAAGATAATCCAAAAAGTGTGTTATCAGTGAGTTTTTCAACATTATCCATTGGTTAGATCGACAAATGTACTGAAGTTTAAAAAGTATGATGCTATGAAAGTGTAAGCATAAAGAAAAGCCAACAGCTCAGAGCCAGGAATGCCATCCAATTTTGCACAGGGTTGGATGCAAAGTGATTCTCTCTCTCTCTCTCTCTCTCTCTCCCCCCCCCCCCCGCCACCGTCCTTCCCTCCCTCCCTCTCTCTCTCCATCCTCCGGCTTTTTGGCTTTTACTTTTGTTGCTGCAACTAGCACCCACTAGTGTATTTTCCAGAGGGCATGACTTTGTTCCCGAGCACTCTGGGGTAAAAACAAATAACCAAACAGACAAATTTTTGTGAATTTTTCTGTGCTGACACAAGAAAATTTGCCAATGTGAAAATGAATGCAAATCTTATTAGTAGGCATTTTCAGCTGTGAATTTTGAAACAAGGATATCTTCCACTGAGTACCTAAACTGAGGGTGGACCAAAGGTTGAGAGAGGTCCCACTTGGTGGTAGCTCCCTGCTTGTGAAATGCTTTTGTCATCAACATCCTTCTGCCTGCAACGTTGTCATCTTTTCATGCCAGGTTAAGACTTTCCCTACTCCCAGAAATTGGATGATATAGGAGGAGGCTTTTAGTGCCAGATGTTTTATCACATCCAGGTATCTTACTATAACTATTTCGAGCAGTTTACATAGCTTTAAATTTTGTATATTGAAGGATTTCTATTTTGCTTTTATGATGATGTATTTTTGAATTGTAGTTTTTCTCTGGCAATAGCCAGAGAATGTTGGCTATTGGGCGGTACAACAATGAAATACACAAAATGAAATTTAAACTGGATGGGCCTTATTCCATCCAATATTTCATTCATTACAAAGTGAATCTACACCTCTCTCCCACAGACCATAACTTCTTTTCTGCTAGCCAGTCTCCAGTGCTACAACTGATTGCAGCTGGAAAGAGTGATTCTGGTCATGGACTGCAGAAGATAAGCCACAGGGATGGGGTAGCAGTCAGCTATCTCACCTCCACACCCTTTTTGTTATTTCAAACAGACCGTCATCTCTATTTAATACAGGATTGGAAAGACACAGTTGCAAGCAAATCATCAATTTTCAGCAGTAAGTGGCATTGCAGGACATATGTGGCAATAGACATGATAATCATGTTTGAGCCCAAAAGGAATGCACAATGGAAGTTGCTGAAACTGAGCTCCTTACCATGCACAAAACAAAGTGATTGATAGTATGAAGTCTTTGGAAACACCTAATCCTCGAAACTATGGAGAGGGTCTTTGCACTATGCAGCCATGTTGCAGGGTCAACCCAAAGTTTGTGTGGATGCAGCTAAAGTAGTGTCCTACGCATAATAAATAGGGCACAGCTGTCAGACATTCACATCTGTCCTTTGTTCCTCCTTATCATTGAAACAACAATTTATTCTGCATCAGGGTGGTCATTTGTTAAAACAATCCTAACATGCTGTTAAACGTGTGACATTCAATGTGACAAGCACCTCTCTCTCTCTCTCTCTCTCTCTCTCTCTCTCTCTCTCTGTGTGTGTGTGTGTGTGTAGAGAGAGAGAGAGTTGCACTGTTATCTACCATATATGTGTGTGTGAGTGTGTGCAACTCCCCAAGTTTAAAGAAAAGACCCTAACCCCCAAATCCAGTAACCAAAAATCCAGACACCCCCAACTTTCAGAAAATGATATCCTTTAAAACCCACCTAAAAAGTCAGGTTTTAGCCATGAGTTAGTCATGCTAGTGCACTAGGCCATTTTCTCAGTTTAACTTCTCTGTTTAAGGGCTTTTGCATGTCAATAATTGAAGAATTTGAGACCAACCTAGGAGCTCATGTCCAAGAAAAGATGCTTTGCATGGCATCTTGCAGGTGGAGGGTTGGCATCTCCAACACCCACAGAAGGAGAAACGGAAAGGCTTTGAATCCCTTTGCAACTCACTGAAATTCAAGATGCTGCTGTCTCTAAGGTTTATTTCCTCTCTGGCTTTGAACAGAACCATCATGATTTCTACTTTTCAGTAAAAAAAAATGTACCGTGTACCCATTTATAGGGCAAACAGAAGGCTTTCTCAAACAATATATAGTGTCGTTTGCCTGAAATATCCTTGGAACAACTCCTGAATTTGATAGCACTGTAAAAGGAACAGCTGACCTTTTCATACATACAGTGTCAGGGGTTCATTTTGTTTTCTCCCTCAGCATAAAATCCTGTCATCGCATTCGTATTCAAGGAAATGTGATAATGCACACATGGGGGAATGTTGGCCCAGACACATTTAATGGTCCCCATTCGGTGTTCCCAGTGAATTGACAACAAAGAATCTGGGAGTCAGTCAGTTTCAGTATGGTAAAAACTGCCATAAATCAGAATTCTTTAGCCAGCCTGTTCCTGGATTACGATGCATGGGTTTTTGTTATCTGAAAGAAGCAGACTCTGCTTTTTCACAGAGTGTTTGATGTTTGCCATCTTTAAAAAATATGCATGTAGTATGTGGGGCATAGAGACCTGCAGAGGGTCTGTCTTTGAAAGGGTTTAATTTGTATTCATTCCCCACAATTATTCTGCTGTAAGCTCCCCATGCAAGTCAGTGTTCTTGATTGCATTCACCTTAGCGGTTCACTGAGCAGGATGATAGGAAATCACACTTCGAGCTACTCATTCAAGGTGCAACTGCCTGCCCGTCACTTAATCAAGATTCAGCCTCGTCCTGACGTCGTCGTTTAAATCAGAGCATTAAAATTATTTTTAGGTTTTGGATTGCTGAACCAGCAAATCTAGATATCCTTGGGGGTGGGGAAGCCCTGATCATCTCCTATAAAACAACATGATATGCTATATGGTCATTGGATTGATGTGCATCATGCTGAATTGACCCCTGCGGCTCTTAAGATCACAGTGACCTCCAGGAAGTGACATTTTCCCACTGCAATTACTTTTTATTATGTGACAAAGCTGTCTCTCGCTGCTTTAAAAGGAGCAGGTTCTTATTTCATCTAATATCTCTTCATTGTATTGTGGGAGAACCCTAAATCATGCATCATAATTTGCTGTCCACACACCCACAGTCATCTATATGCATTGCTATGAGTTTGATTTCCAGTTACTGTGAATGGTTCTATCACCTCCAGGAAATGACACTTAGGGCAGGATCTATGCAAGGTGAGACAGAAAAAAAGGTATGTGGCCTGGGGCATGCTGGGAGTCACTGGCTTTTTTCTTTGAAACCTGCACAGGATCGCATCTTCAGGCACATTCAGGACACACCTAAAATGAACCTGGTGGGAATCAGGACAGGCACTCTGACAAATCAACAGCAATTTTCTTAATGACCGCTGGATGTTTTAATGATTTGACTTCTTGATCTCCAGTTCACAGGGGAATCCTTAGCAGATGGGGTGGGATATGTCATTTTACCAGCTTCCAAGGGCCTGATGGTAGGAAATGGATTGAATTCAATCTAGTTTGGAAGCCGCCTGATAGCATTGTGCTCTGAAGCTGAGTGCAGGCTCTCTTTCTCTAAGGTTCCCTCCTAAAAAGCAGATCTGTGTACGTTTTGCTTGCATATATGTAAAGAAAGCAAGCATTGCATCACGGAGGCTGTTGAGGCAGAGCCGGGAGCACAGGTGCTCCACCTGGCTAATAGGGGAGAAGGTTGCTGGAAGTCATTAGTCCTTCCTCATCCAAAGAAAAGGTCACCATGTAACATGTCTCCAAGAGGTGTCCCTGCTGTGGAAGAATGAATAAATAAATGACCCTTTTATTTTCCTAGTTTTTTAACAGTTAGTTTTTAAACTTTAGTTTGAATATTGCATTTTATCAGTATTACCAGTGCCTTCTGCACTGATTCAGTTGCAATTGTTGTGTCTTTATTGTCTTATGCTAATTTTTATTGTTTGTGTGCTTTTAACTTTCATTAATCACCCGGACAGCCTCAACTATCAGGTGGTTTTATTTTATTTTAAGCTTTTATATACCGTTCCTTAGCAAAAGCTCTCAGAACGGTGTACAATCAATAACAATGAAATAAATAAATGAACATGAAATAAATACATGAAAGAAACATGAAATAAATATATAAATAAGAGCAGTAAGCATGCCATGCCTGTCTCTTTATTTTTGATGAGAGAGGAACCTTACAGCACCGGGGCAGAAAGCCAGGCCTGGATCCAAAACCGGGCTCCTCAAGCCCCAGTCCAGCCCTGTGGGATGGCCCAGACAATCTGAACCATCTTTTCTCAATTACCAATTGTTTGGCAGAATTCTGGCTTGCAGGGAGTTCCCACTTCAAACTTCTTACCTAAAGGCAAGAAACTAAAGTCAGCTCAAGTATGCTGGCAGTTTAGCCCCTGCTTCTTTTGTCTTCAACTCCGCACACCACTGGAATGAACTCTCCCATCCTGCCTGAGAGCTCCCCTGAAATGGATTTTGGACCTGTGTCTGAAAGAGATTCTACCCCTTGCCTGGCCCATGCACTAAGCTTCCTATCTGTGAGGGGGCACAGGGAGCTCTTGCCCCTTTGCTTTCAACTTCCCTTCACTAAGCAGGAAGGCACGAAGAGCAAATGCGGCACATTTGGCCCAACATGGTTACAGACTTCCCCACAGCTGGGAACCCTGATTGCCAGTAGCCTTTTTGGAATCGCTCTTGTGCTTGGCTCTGTCCTGCAAAGTGAGCTGCCAAGGGAACATTCATGGAGCCCCAGTTGAGGAACTGACAACCTTCCCCAGATGCCACTCCTGGCAGCTATGGGACAAGGGCAGTGGGCCTGCTAGTGGCAGCAGCAGACATGGGGAAAAGCCACTGCTTGTGCAGTGCATGGGCCTGATTCCTGGCAAGTGTTTGGCAAAACCTGGCTGGCTCTCCAGGAACTGTGGGCTGTGTCAGAGTCTCTTTACTAATGGCGAGAATGAATGGCCAGGACCCACAGGGAAGATTGAATCGCCTTGAACCTCAGCATTTTTATTGGTGAGATTGCCCAGGGCCCCTGCAGTTACCACAGCATGCTACTGGGCAGGGGGCTCCACCGCCACCTACAAGCTTTTAGAACATACACAGAGTGTTGTGTAGATTCTGAGTCACATGGGCCCAGCACTCAGGCAGTTGATGATGAAATAAGGGGAACACAGTCAGAAGAAGGTGAGAGATCTGTAGAGCCCCCTCAATACAATGGCATTTGATTGCAGGATATTTACATAAGGATCACTGAGGCTCAGGGATTATTGGGAGTCTTGATATAGAGAGAGCCAGTGTGGTGTAGTGGTTAAGAGCATGGGACTGGGACTCAGATGACCTGGGTTCTA
>NW_025336197.1:1857001-1875693 GCF_004798865.1 Varanus komodoensis
GTTAAGAGCATGGGACTGGGACTCAGATGACCTGGGTTCTAGTCCCCGCTCAGCCATGGAGCCAAGTGGGTGACTTTGGGCCAGTCACAGACTCTCAGCCCAACCTACCTCACAGGGTTGTTGTTGTGGGGATAAGATGGAGGAGGAGATGTAAGCTGCCTTGAGCCCTTTGTAGGAAAAAGGCAGGATATAAATCCAAAAATAAATAAATAAAATAAATAAATATGCAAATGAGGGTGATTGCAATGCTGTTAACCTGGCAGCCCCATCAGTTCTTAAAAGGTAACGGTAAAGGTTTCCCCGTGACATTAAAGTCCAGTCATATCTGACTCTTGGGGGCGGTGCTTATCTCCGTTTCCTAGCCGAGGGAGCCAGTGTTTGTCTGCAGGCAATTTCCATGGTCATGTGGCCAGCAGGACTAAACACCAAGGTGTACGGAATGCTGTTACCTTTGCACCGAAGTGCTACCTTTTTATCTACTTGCATTTGCATGCTTTGCCCAGGCAGCTTCTTGGGGAAGTCATCAAGTCCCACTTCTTAAAGTAACAGCAAATGCCAAATGGCAACCTGGCTTGGAATTGGGGTGCTTTCTGAGAAAGGAGTGCAGGTTTGATTTTATAACACAAAGGCACATATAAGCAATGTTTTTCTACCAGGATTTATCAGAATTTTCCCAACAGCTGCTACAAAGCGGGCTGGAGTCTGGGAAGCAGAAACCAGGGAATCTGGCAGATTTTCCACCCAAAGCAGATTCCGTGCACATCCATATTTGCCAGTTCCTAATTGTGGACTGCCAGTTTCATAAGAAACTCCATCACCACTCAATCCTACCTAAACCTATGCTCCAAATTTGCCTTCATGGATCTTTAAACTTGAAGCACCCTTCCTGGTATGGTACCTTTAAAAGAAAAAAATGGAGTCATAGCAAAACACAACTTTCTTTTTCTTTTCAGAAGGCTTAATGTAAATAACAACTGTAGACCAGGCATGAAATGTTATCCTTATTTTTGCTGCTTCTAATGTCTTTAAAGCTTTTAAGCACATCAAGGAAAATGTGAAGCAGTAATAATTGTGGCTCCAATTTTGCAGAGAATTACATGTATGGGAAAATGATTGTGGCAACATTGAAAGGTCTGAACTCTAAACAGCTTGTCGAATCTGGGGTAGCTGAAAAGGGAAGGGGCACCACTCTATAAAACAGGATTAAAAGCAGGAAGCAGACTTCAAATACTGAAATGAAAAGGAGTTGATATCTCACTCTTCTCCAATGAAGCAAAAGCAAGAACAATGGAATTAATAACTAGACAAAGATGTATTTGGAAACATGCTAGGTGTGAAGCCTATTGGGAAGCTGAACATACGGCTGTCTTCTCTATTGTGGCAACCTCCAGCTGTTTTGGTCTAGTACTCACATTATCATGGATAATTGGCCATGCTGGCTGGGGCTGATGGGATTTGCAGTCCAAAGCATAGGAAAGGGACCAAACTGGGGAAGACTGACATATGGCATGCGTATCCATGAAAGCTTTGAAGAAGATCAAGATCTCTTCTTGCTAATGCAAGAATGTAGGACACAGAATAATCAATTCAAGTTGCAACAACCCAGGTTCAGGCTGGACATCAGGAGCTTCCTCATGGTCAGAGCAATACAACAGTGGAACCAGCTGCCTAGAGAGGTGGTGGGCACTCCCACCACTGGAGACATTCAAAAAGAACCTGGATAGCCATCTGAGTGGGATGGTATAATGTAGTGTCCTGCAACAGCAGGGGGTTGGATTCGATGGCCTTCATGGCCCCTTCCAACTCTTCTATTCTATGATTCTAAGAATTGAAGGACCAGTGGAAAACTGTCACTCAGGCAATCCAGTTTCTAGTTCTCATGAAGTTTACTGGCTGTCTTTGGAACAGTCACGAACTTAAGCTACCTTGCAGGGGGGCAAGGGATATGCACAAAAGCCCCTTCCCTTTATCAGGGAGGGCTGTCATAATTGTTATGCAATATGAATTAACTGCTGTTGGGGCTCATGCTAATGAATGCAATGCAGTTTCCTGGCATCAGAACAATCCCACACTTCCCCTTGCCGACTTTGCAGGTATGAGGGCAATGTAATTTACTCCTGAGTAGACACACACATTGGGACATTTTCAGCTAGCTGTTCCTCACCCAGCACTTGAAGCACGCCTGCACATTAGCAAGTATCATCAGAATAAGTGCTTAATAGGACCCCTCCTCATTGCTGACCCATGACCTCCACCAGCCCCCCCCCACCTAAACCCTCTTGTGCCCCCCCCTCCCAGTACCATAAGTAAAGCACATAGGGCAATTTGTATCCTGTATCTCTTGATACAACTGACTGGTCTGAAGAAATCCAGGATATAATGGCAGAAGTAGGTCAGTTTGGCTGTGATTCACCCATTCCAGTGCCACTAAAAATCCCTACTGTACAACCCCCCAGGAATAGAATATGGACCACATAAGCCACCTTGGGTTCCTTGAAAGAGGAAAAGGGTACCAGGGTATGCATGCAAGAATAATAAACAGCAGCTGAGCAAAAGTTGGTGGCTGGTTCTTTAGGTCTCCTGTTTCAGGACACAGGGTCCAATAACCCAGCAAATGCACGTGGAATATATCCCGCTACACTCCATTTGTCACTCCTCTATCAAACCAGAGATGTAGCAAGTGATTTGGGCAAGCAGTCCAAAGCTGCATAGTCCCCATGCAGAGAGTCTCACAGCTGCTTTAGTGAGTAGGTAGCACTGAGTTAGCTCCACCTGCACACAGTCGGTTTTGTTCTTGTTTAACAGAAGACAGCCAGTGCTTCTAAGCATTCTGAAGTCTCCAATGCCGTGCCCAAAGGCAAATTGTTCCAAATATAGAACAGATGTCAGGGTGCAAAGTTCTCTCTTCCTAAACCTGCCACTGATCAGTTGTTCAGCAAGAAGAGAACACAAGGCAAGGCGGGAGAGGCTCAAAGCTAGGAAGGAAGAGAAAGACAACAGCTAGAAATGGGGAAGGAAAGAATTAGTAATAAAAGCAGTTGGGGAAGCTTTAATGAGGCTGGAAGCTGGAGTTGGAAGGGGAAGGAAATGAAAATAGTGCCTCTGTGCCTGTCCAGTCTTCTTCCATCTGCCCAGAACTTCCCCTTTGCTCTTTCTCACTCTCTCTCCACTCCCCACCTCTTGAAGAGCCAGCCCTCCATCATGTGACTAGCTGCATCCTTCATTGGGGCCATCTTGTGGTGGTGCCCAAAGCAGTTTCTGAAATCTCCAAATATCCCCTCAGGTCCAAAAGAGTTTGGGACCCCCACTGTAAGGGTTCCATGATGGCCAGCATGGGACCAATATTACTGAATATTACCTTTTCAGGAGGAGGATGCCAATGTCTGCCCTTCATACCTGGAACCTGCATGAACAGGTATGCAAGTCTAGGCACAGGAATTAAGACAAGGACAAGTGGTTAAGAGCATGGGCCTGGGACTCAGGTGAGCTGGGTTCCAGTCCCAACTCAGCCATGGAGCCAAATGAGTGACTTTGGGCCCGTCACAGACTCTTAGCTCAACCTACCTCTCAGGGTTGTTGTTGTGGGGATAAGATGGAGAGGAGGATGAGAATTGTGTAAGCTGCCTTGGGTTCCTTGAAAGGAAAAAAAGTGAGAGATGAATATAATCTTAAGTGAGAGATGAATATAAGGTCCGCAGCTTGGGAGTGCTCCTCAACCCAGAGCTTTCACTGGAAGCTCAGGTGACAGCGGTGGCGAGGAGCGCTTTCTTTCAGCTTCAGCTGATCCATCAGCTGCGCCCCTACCTGGAGTACGACTGCTTGGCGACTGTGACACACGCATTGGTGACTTCCCGATTTGACTTCTTTAACGTGCTCTTCATGGGGCTGCCCTTGAAGATGGTCCGGATACTTCAATTGGTTCAAAATAGAGCTGCCAGGCTGCTGACGGGGACTGGGTGTTATGTTCACATGACTTCAGTTCTCCGCCAGCTTCACTGGCTTCCCATTGAAGCCCGGGCCCAATTCAAGGTGTTGGTTATGACCTATAAAGCCCTTAACGGCTTGGGTCCTGGTTACCTGAAGGAGCGCTTATGTCCATATATGCTCACCCACCCCTTGAGATCAGCGGGAGAGGCCTTTCTCCGGGAACCCTCCAGGAAGGACATTAGGAGGGTAAGTACTCGGAGGAGGGTTTTCTCTGCGGTGGTGCCCAATCTATGGAATACACTCCCCAGAGAGGTCCACCTGGCACCGTCGTTATTTGTTTTTTGGCGCCAGGCGAAGACCTTTTTATTTAAACGTTATTTTAATTGTTAATTTAATTGTTAATATTATTTATTGATTTTATATCCTTGGCCAGGTCGACTCAAATTATATTGTTTTTATATTGTGATTATTTATTTATTGATATGAGCCTCCCCGAGGCTTCGGTGAATGGGGTGGCATAGAAGCTTCCTAAATAAATAAATAAATAAATAATAAAACTGAGGTAGATGTACCTGGGGAAATGTGAACTGGCTGACTCCTCAGGCAAATTTCCCAGATCTTTTCCATCTTCTTCTGCTCAGCCATAATCTTCTATTGCTCTACTTATTAACAGAGGTGGGAAGGCCATGACAGAGCTTGGTAAGGTGGAAACAGCTTACAAATACCAACTGCCATGCTGGCATTTGTAATGCTTCTAGCTTATGGTTAGAACTACTGAAGAAATTCTCCTAAGAATCTGGCAGAATGGGACAAAGAGGGAAGGGCTCTGGGGAACTGAGGGAGAAAGATTCAAAGGTATGATCCACCAGGGCATTTGGACTGAAGGACCTTGTAAAAGTACCCCTGAACTCTGAATTGGAGCAGTATAGTCCTGTGACTAATTATTTCCCTTACCTGAGAAAGAGTCACTGCTTTTCATGCCCCAAACAGCAGTCTACCTGTGTTTAAAAATAAGCTTCAGCCCCAGTGGGAAGGAAAAGAAAAGGAACTCTTGGGAGGAAGAAAGGAAAAGAAATTTGAAACATGACCCCTGCTCATGAAACATTTATGCTTAAAAGCATAAATTGCCAATTATGTTTATAACCAGCAAAGAGATATAAATAAATTGGTACTTGAATACGAATGTACTGAATCAATAGGTGAGCAGTAGTTTCAGTTTCATGCCAAACATTTTTAGTCTGACTCTGTGCCAAACCTCACCGGCATCAGTGAGAATATTCTAGGGAATTTGCAAAGCCAGGACGCTTGATATCTAACACATAAACTAGTTATGAAAACAATGAACAGTTGCCCCACTAAGGACAGAGCAGTTGCCACCTTCATTTAACTGAAGCAGCAATTATGCTTCCTGAAAATGGCAATAGTATTAGCCCATTTTTGTCACTTTGAAATCAGCTGAGTCTCTCACAGCAATCTCTGGGAAGCATTTGGAGAGAGATAAAACTCTGGACAAAACTCTTAGCTTTTGGAGATAGATTAAGTGGAACTCGACCTTTAGCATTTTATTTTCATGGGGTAGTATCTAATGGTGTTATTCTGCGTTCTCAAACAGCAGTAGCAGAACTGTCTGATTGTGCAAGCGGAATGCATAACAGGTGCACAAGAGGTTGCCTAAAGCTTGCCCAACTGGTTACACAATGGGTCACACAGGCTCAATGGATTGCACAGCCACTTGCGCAAATGTGACTTTAACTGGGCTGTTCTCTTATCCATTGTTCAGAATCCAGGATCTGCTAGCCAATGTCATATGAACTAACAGAATGGCAAAGCTTGTTTCTGTCCCTGTTTCTATGGTAGAAGTGTTTAAGCAGAGGACTGAAAGCCATCGCTTCATTATTTTCCTTTCTCTCAGAGCTTCCTTTTCCTGTTTGCCCAAGAAGCAGAAGATGAACAGCCATTGCTGTGGTAGATTCTAGAGTACAGCAGAAACCTTTCAACAGTACAATATAAGATCTGGATGGGAATTTAATATTAAAATTAATGTTGTTGTTATTAATAATGTATTCATAATCTTCCTTCCTTTCTGGGTAGTGCCAGAAATCGAGGCCTTTTTCTTTTTCTTCCTAAACTTGCAGAAGATTGTGACTTCAGCACTTAAAGCAGCCAAGTTGAGCTGCCCCTGTTTTGGCCATCTGCTGCACTGGGAATGCACAAAAACATGAAATCCATGGATTAAAAGTCCAATTGCACTGACATTAAAGCTTTTGTGCATTTGCTAATATCCTCAGCATTCAGTCTGAGACAGCCAGCTAGCTATTGTTTACAAGGACCCAGAACACATCTCTGCCAGCTTTTCCTGGTGAAATCTGCAAATGAAGGAGCTCCTTGGGGTTCTATTAGCTACTTTTGAAAGCTGGCCTAGGCCTCCAATGAATAATTCACATGCTCCCACAGGATCCCCATGTGGCTGGCCATGAGTCTCATTTCTTCTTCTCAATCCAGCGCTTTTAATCTATCCACCCAGGAGGTGTTCTGATTGCTGGACCATTAACAGCCCAAATGATGCCTTAAAAGGTTTCTGTGTTCTACTGTGGACTTCTAATGGCCCCTAATAGCTCACACGGGTTTTTTAAAGACAAGGTTTCTGCACATATATGACTGTCTTGGGTGCCGCCATCCATGCCTTCTAGATGGCAAAGGACAGGACAGCAAGACTATTTCTGGTATGAAATCATAATTACAAGTGTACTTATTTTCCAGACTAGCAATTTTTAACCTGCCTTCCTTTCACCTCTGTATGTCTATATTTTCCACACTGTCCTCCCAAGATGCAGTCATTTTTCAGGCCTGGTTTTCCGGGTAAGTGGACACCTCCTCTGACAGTGGGGCTCCTTACCCATTGCACCATGCTTTTGGAGTTTCATAGGAATGCTTCATGCTGGGGAACCTGTTTTAGGGGCAGGGTTCAATACCATGGATAGCTCCTATAAAGCTCAGACTAAAAGCTGCAACAGATAAGGAGCTCCAGTGGCATTGGGGTCACCAGCCTTCCAGATGCTTTATGAGCATGTCCGGTCATGACATGTAACCGCAGGAACATACTAAGTGCTTAGGATGGATGGACAGACAAAGTTCTAGAAAGGCTTTTAATTTAAGCCTTTCCTGTTTTCAGGGCCCGCCTGTTCTATTTCTTCAGGTTAACTGCAATTGGAAGACAAGCCCTGGTACCCCATCCCTTAATTGCCTCATTTCCCATTCCTGCAGAAGGGGTGGAGGACTTGTGTTTCATTACTGACTTCTTTTCATGCTCAAAACTATGGAGCATGGTCCTTGCACTATACAGCCATGTTGCAGGGTTCAGCCCAAAGTTTGTGTGGATGCAGCTAAAGCAGTGTCCTAGGCATAATAAGTAGGGCGCAGCTGTCAGACATTCACATCTGTCCTTTGTTCCTCCCCATCGTTGAAACAACAATTTATTCTGCATCGGGGTGGTCATTTGTTAAAACAATCCTAACATGCTGTCAAACGTGTGACATTCAATGTGGCAAGCACCTCGCCTCCTTTAAACAGTGAAATAATGAAGGCTGTGTGGAGCAAACTTGCTGCTTCATTTATTTATTTTGTTTATTTAAAGCTTTTATAGACCATTCCATTACTAATGTCTCGGGATGGTTTACAACAAGCAGAGATACAAATGGCACAGCATCCAGCAATTTACAATAAAATCACAATTAGAACCAATTGAACATTAAAATAATGGGAGAATACAAAGGTTTTCACCTAGCGCTGAAAGGAAAGAAGCATTGGCAGCAGGTGAACCTCTCTGGGGAGCATGTTCCACAATCGGGGTGCCACCACAGAGAAGACTCTCCTCTGGGTAATCACCACGTAATCTCTTTCAAGGAGGGCTCCAGTAGAAGGACCTTCACCTCAGATCTCAAGGGGTGGGAGGGAATATAGGAAAGGCCTTTGGGTTCCCTTGCTTTAGAAAGCTGGAGCTGTAAGAGGAAATCAGGAACTAAAGCCATCTCTACCGTCCGAAAATAAACTGGCACTGGGGCAACAAAAAGAGCAATTCAAGGAGCACTTCATAGGTTTTTCTTTGCAAACTTCTAGCATTAATCAGGAAGCAGTAGGATCATCCAACCCTACAATGAGTCCTTTGATTTAATATTGCTGGATTCTTTGCTGAGCAGGACTTTGTTGTAGTGGATGTGAGGGCAGCATCTTGGCCATGGGGCAAAAACTGTGGAAGGGAATGCCACAGTGGGGCTACGGCATTCTAGCAAGGAAGCAACCCTGCATCCCTTGGTCTGGAAAACTCCACTGCCTGTCAGTGGCCATTAGAGACACAAGCGTAGAGGTGATCCAACTTGGCACCGCAATACTTTTTCCACAGAAATATTTGCTGAATGAACAAAACCAGCTTCTATAATACCCTGGAAAAATGATGCAATATAAAATAAGGTGCTTTGAAAATATGGCATGTAGAGTTGCACGGGTCATGTGGCCGAATGACTCAGTGGCAATGGATATTTTCTTTGGCTAAATCATCTTAGTAAGCAGTGCAAAGAGAGAAATACATTCCTGTCCCAGTCTTTGAAATGGAAGAATGTGAACGTAGCCTTTTTGCTTGGGATTTATGTATTTATGCTGGTTGCATAAAGTTCCTCACCCAATATGATCAGAAAGGTAATATATCTTGTCCACAGCACTGCTGTTCTGTTTTTAGGGCTCATGAGACAAGATTTCTAGGCCCTTGTTTCCAAAAGTCTTCTTTTAAATCCCATTTAAGCCCTCTCGATTGTGGTAGAACGGGCAGTGTTCCAGTACAGATAGGGCGACAGCTCCAGATAGGGCTTCAATTCTCACTGCCCCCTGCTGGGAGCTAGTCCAATCAATATTCTGCTGAAAATAGTGCTGGTGTTCACTGGATTGACCACAGGAGAACTCCCATAGCTGCTAACATTATTTCCCCATTGGGCCTGGGCTGGTGAAATTGATTACAATCCCAGTAATTTCTTTCCTGAGCCTGGACAAGGCTTAGGTGATCAAGCAGTTGTACAGCGGAACATTCAATAGTCCTTTAAATAGCTCTTCCTTCCTGCTTCCTCCCAATTAACCATAAGTGCCTGGTGCAATAAAATAAAAGGAGGCAACATGTTCAGCAGTTGTTCTGGGATATCAACATTCAAGCTATTTTGAGATCATAAAGTAAGCTTCGTTTTACATAGAGATGGAGAGAATTAAATGGGTTCACATTTGAATCCAAACTTACCTGAAGTATGTTTGTCAAATCAACACATGAACCAAACCAGTTCTCCTTCAGTATTTGTATCTCTCTGACTTTTGCAATGCTGTTTCCCGGTAAGAAAAAATATATATTAGCAGGGGACTGACACAGAAATGCACTGTATTAGGACAAGTTGCTTGCAGAAAGTAACATTGGGCACAAAGATGCATATATTCTGAGAAACATGCATGAAAATACAGCTTTCATGAGGGCTGTAATGCAAAAATCAAATAATGCAGGAATGGGATGAAGTGATATTAGGAAAGCGAAACTGTGAACCTGGAATTGACATATTCGTCCATCTCTAGTTTTATCAGTAGCATTCTTCTTCTTGTTGTTCCTTTAACTCCTACTCCATATGAGTTTTTCCTGGTTCAAGAACTTGCCCCCAACATCACTTGTTTACATTCTCTTACTTTTTTTATAAAATAGCTACCCAGTACAGACATTACTGTGGTATCAAGGACACTGTCGGAGTGTGGTTAATTTGTAGCCAGGCTTGGTCTGGAAGGATTTGCAGTTAGTACCCCAACCAACCTCAGCTGGTGAAAGATGTATCATGTGGATCTTCAAAGACAGCACTGGATTCAAGTCCTGAGGATGAAAGAAGGCAACTCCACAATTCTTCTTAACCTGATGAACCTCCCAACAATGGATCCATCAGTTTTAGTTTGCTGAGCCTCATTTAGTCCATTGCTGTTCCACAGGTTTATCAGAATCTGTCAATGACCTACTTGGGTATTTCATGGGGGACAAAAGTGGTCTCTACATCATACCAAAGCATGAAGTTCCTCAAATGTTCAAATAATTTCACATGTATTATATTACTATAAATGCTGTATAAATTCATTTTTTGTTGATCCCCATGTTGAAAAATTGGGTAGATGAGTCTGAGAGCTGGTGGCTTGCCTATAGCCCCCAGTCAGTGGAAGGAAGAAACAATATTTCTTCCATATATCCTGATGTGCCTGATCCTGCCTAACCTAAGCAGAAGTAGGGTCCAGCCTGGTTGAAATCTGGATGAGAGACTTGAGTCCTGCATTGAGCAGGCAGTTGGACCTGACGGCCTGCCAGGACCCTTCCAACTGTATGAATCTATGATTAAATCAGGGAATTCCCTCACACTGCAAGACTTACAGATGACCCAGATGCACATTTACTTAGAAAGAAATCCACAGGAGTTCAGTAGGACGTATTCTGAAGTAAAAGTGTATAGGATCTCAACATTACCCACTGGAGCTTACTAGCTTTCTACAGAGATACTATGGTGATAGCCCATACAGCTCTGCTTTTGGCTAGCCCTTTACAGTGCAATCCTATACATATCCTGGTCAGTACTAAGCCCCATTAAATGTTCCCCAGGACTTACTTCCAGGCAAGTAGATTCATCAGGGGTGCAGAACTCCTTCAGCCTGAGGGATGAATTAAGTTTTGGAGAAGCTCTCAAGGCTGAATTCCAAGAGCAGGCAAAGGTGAAGGCAAAGGAGTGGAGCCAGAATACAAAAAATATGCTGGGTTGGGTTCACACAACACAGCAAACAACCCCCTGCTGCTTCCATGGCACACAGAGTTAGGACTCCGCTTACTGTCCAGGCAGCACGGTGTCTCTGATTAAAGAAGCCATGGTGGAGCATGGAAACCATAGAATGTATCATGTATTCTCTCTGGAATCAGAAATTCCAGAAGTGGCTCTGGATGACACAGTAGATTCACAGCCACACGATTTCACCATGGCTTCTTGTGTTGTGTGAATCTCCTCAGTATATTTCAGCCTAAAGCTCTTCATGCCAGTAACCGAGCTCTAGGGGAGACATCCAGCCTTTTGGAATGGCAAAATCAAAAACAAAAACTGCCAAACCACCCGATAATAGAGGCACTGCCAAGGAAAAGTGGTAGGCCACCCGGAGAACCTGACAGGTCTAAACTGGGACCTCAGAAGGGCTGGATTCATCCCCCAGTCCTGAGGTTCTCTAACCCTGACACAGACAATTGTACCTTTAATCTTCTCCAGCTCACATGAACTGACTACGTTTTATTTCTTCCAGAGATTGTTATTGGTTTTCCGTACTTGTAGAGAGGCCTGGTTGTCACTAAAGCACAAACTCCCAACAAATGCTTGGGAATGCTAATTCTTAAAACCAAGTTATATGGTTAGATCATGTAAAGCAAGAGGCCCTGAGAGGGCTCCTTTTCCTAACTCCTTGTGACAGCAACCTTTGGGCACCATCCCATGTCTGTTTAGACAGGAAAAGGTCTTATAGCTCCTGGCTGGTGAATGTTGGGCGTTGAATAACTTTTTTCCTATCCAAGCACATGTAGGATTGTGTTCTTAGTTAACTGTTGTTAGGAAGACAGGACCATGATGTGGCTCATATTGTGCAGACTGCAAATGATTTATTTATTCATTATACGAATGCCCTGTCCTTTTCTGCAAAAACCCACAACAGCTTGCAAAATCCCCCTTTACTTCCTCACCATTTCATCCACACAAAAGTCCTGGGCACAAGAAGTCTGGCCCCAAAAGTTGAGGGTTTAATTAAATGCTTGCCTGGCCTTTCTACCACACTCTGGTTGGAAGCACTGATGTGAAGACCCGTTGAAAGACACCAGAAAGGAAACTTGAGTTTTGTTGGTTAGCAGCAGAAAAAGTGAAAACTGTACAGTTTAGGAAATCAGAGCGAATGCCATCTTGATTAACAAAAAATTTGGAACGCCACATACCTCATATAAACACACCAAATGTTAAGAAACTGAAGAAGGAAAAATGGTTGGACGGCTGTGGAACATTGTTTAATAGGGAGTATAATTTGCAAGTGATATAGTTTATCTGACTCAAGAAAGCAAACATATAAAATAATTAGATTGGATTGCAAAAACTTTCTAGGATGTGCATAGCTTCAGTTTCCTTGGCAACTGGCATTCATTCAACCATTATATTCTTATCAATTTTAGTAGTCATGATAATGTAATGCAATTTTCAAAAGCCCTTCATCACCTTTCTCATTAGCATGATTTTTAACATACTTTTTAACACGTTTTGTGGTCCTAATAGGGTCTGTGACACTTGCGTTCCAAATCCATATATCATAATTATTCAAAGAAAGGTTCAGGTTGCTCATGTATGACTAGTGGTTATTTCTGATTGGTGTTTATGCCTTAACTAGGATTTCAAACTGTGGAAAATTAAGGGTGCAAACTAAGTATGCCAAGAGAGAAACAATGCCCAGAATTCTTCAGCCAGTAAGGCTCATTGGAGCATGCTTGTATGCCTAATATTGTATCCTAAGGTAAGCAAGATATATTTTGAAAATAGTTCAACCCAGCAGAACATGCAGGGTTCTTTGCAAATTAATTCTGATTCTACTTGGTAAGAAGGTATAAGTCAATATTACAGCAAAAGGGACCTTATTTGGATGTGCCTTGAAATCAATGGGGCTTACTTGCAAGTAGCTGCATACTGGGGATCTTAACATGCAACCTTAACATCTACTTACCCTCCAATAATGTACACACTTACCAAGGACTAAGCCCAACTGAATTAATTGGGGCACACTTCTAAGTCCCATCGAATTCATCGGGCCATGCATAGGAATACACTATGCTTAATATACTATAGAATGCCATGTGGGGCAGGCAGCACAGGGCTTCTGCAACCCAGCAGATTATCTGCCCTATAGACAGCCCTAGTAAAAGATCCGATACTCTGGACCCTTCAGAATTCAAGGTTTGCTTCCTCCTCTTTCCTAGTCTGTCTCTGTGCCTTGTGAAACAAATATGTATTCCTCTTTTTCTTCCTCGCCCACAGAGAGCTTAGTCAGTTCCTCCTCCTCAGCTAGAGGGAGAAGATGAGTCATGGTCAGGGAAGCTGAGAGTTGTCATCGAAACATCTGGAACACACCTGGCTGGAAGAGCCATTCTGGGGCAATTGCCTGTACTTTCCCTAACAATAGAAGTGGCTAGCAACTTGGCCACTGATTTTATTCAAGCTTTAAGCAGCACCCTGGGTCCCATTAATGCTTTTCCATCCGTCCAAACACAGACTCCTTCATAACCTAACAACAACCTCCTCCCATTTGACTGAAACCAAAAGGGGCTGTACTCAAAGGTATTGTGAAGGTCTAGAAAATGTTTCCCCTTCTGCTTCCCAGAAAGCTGCCTCTGCAATGCAACTTGGAAAGGCTTCCATTCGGTGAGGGACTTGTTTTGATTGTGTGTGGCTTTCCACAGCATGCAGTTTTAACATCGCCTCCAATGCTTCTTGCAGGTGGCTGTTGTTTTCCTGGAGATAAGGCGCAGCCACTTAGACTGCCTTACCAGATGTGTTGAGTTTAACTGTCATCCCTTCACTGCATCAGGCACTCGCAGAAGAATAAGTCTTCTTGTCACTAAGACAACAGTTGAGCTTTGGAACAGCTTGAACTGAACCCTTTTCTACTAAATCTGCAAATAATGTGTACCGAATGCCTAATTATTTCAGGTTGCAAGAAGCACAGCCAAAATGCTCGGCTAACAGCTGACAATTGGGCTGTACCTCCAAGGGGGAAAACAGTGGCTCCTCTGCGGTTCAGATTTTTTTTTAAATTTTAAAGTCATGTCATCTATACCCAAAAATGTAACATTTACCCCCAGCACACACACTGAGGAATGTTAAATCAGTGTTATCTGTTACATTCAGGCATTAATGGATTTCTCAGATGTTACCCTCTTTCAGATGCCAGTGGAAAAGGAGAGGTTTTTAAACATTTAAAATAGATGTATGGACTCGATCTAAATTGTTTAAAAACTGCTGCCAATTTGGATGTGGACTCACATTTTCAGCAATATGACATCATTGTGTTAAGTACTAAGAATCTCATAGAAGTAATTGCTGAAAAGGTTTAATGCTTCAGGTTTGGAGAAGATCCCTGCAAAATAAAATGTGTAAAAGACTAGAAGAAATTAACTCTCACTTGCTTGTTTCATTTTTTCCTATCTAGTCTCTGGTTTGGGGGAGGGGGGTTGTTTGTTTATACCTCCTCAGAGAAATACTGTATCCCCTCCCATCCAATCCCTCTTCATGAGGCTGGGTCCAGTTCCAAAGTCATATTTTCTCCAAGTCTATAGAAGGTGAAAAAAGATTTAATTTTTGCTCCATAATTCTGAAGAATATTGGATTTCAAAAAGTACATTTAGCTAACATAAGGACTGCATTTTAAGGTTCTTTTGCCTTCATTTATCTTCTGCACAGTGTAATTGAATTTTTGGCTTATGTGCTCAGCATAATTGGTAACACACCATAAACATTTTTATCCATAGAGCAATCAGTTCTGAATGTCCTGAATCAAGATGGGTCAGGTTTCCACATAGCAGCAGCATGACACCACCACCACCAACACTGGTTGTAATTCAGAGGGGATTCAGTATTTGCGTTCAGACATACCAGCAAACTATGGCTTGTTATTCCAAGAAAGAGCTGCAGCAGGGCTCACACACTCCCTCCTCTGCTTTGGCCCCTTTCACATACAAGTGAAGGAGATTATAGGCTTCCACATCTAATAGTGTGTTCATTATATCTAAATGTGGTTAAATATGGGTTATACAAACTAGAGCTTGCAATCAAACCAGGATCAAAGCATGGTTTGGTTTGCATGTCCTGCAATGGGACAAAATAAGAGAAGTATGGCTAACTCCAAATTGGAAGTGAATGCTTCTACTCTCCTCTCTTTGCTCATGAAGCAACAGGAAAAGACTGGAGGCAGTATATGACTCCAAGACTTGTTGCTGCTTTGCCTCATAAACGAAACCATGGGCCATTGCCATGTGTGAATGCAGCCACCGTGGGACTCTGCAGTGTGTGTGATCCGTGGTACTCTTGTTCAGCAGCTTCAGCACTTCATTTGTTTGCCCCACTGTCGCACCAAACTGTATATCCCAGTAATCCTTAGCCCTCACTCTGTACTGCTGACCTCAACATGCTATTGAGCTCTTGAAGAACTTTGGAGGAAATCAAAAGATCTGGATAATTGTGTAGAACTTAAATCTCTACTTTCTTTCTTTTCCTCTGTATTTTCTTTGGCCAGCTAGCATCACTGCACAATTTGTATTCACTAGCCCTCAAGCAACCCCTGGAATGTCTCTGAACTCTTGTGGTTCTGCCCTCCCTCTCCCTCTCCCTCTCCCTCTCCCTCTCCCTCTCCCTCTCCCTCTCCCTCCCCCAACACTTTGCTTAATTTCCACAATATCTCTCCTCTCCTCAGCAGCCCTGTCCCTCCTCACACTCCTTCTCTGCATCCCTCAATTATTTCTCCTTCTGGTCTCTCTGGATGAGACAGCCACACCTGACCCCCTGGATCCCATTTTCTCTTAAATCTAAGTTCCTTGAGTGGAGAATTTGTTATAAACAAAGTGCTATAACTCTGGAGTGTGTTATTATGATTCTTAGTTTTTTTTTTCTATACTGCTTAATAGCTGATGAGTTCCGGGCAGTTTAAAACACTGTGTAAAATATAATATAAAATACAGGCAACAATAAAGTCCTCATAAAATTCATAAAATTGAATTACAAAATGTAAAACAAATATAAAAAGTTACAATAGCTTAGAAAGGTTACATCATAATACCTGCTTAAGCACCTAATGTAACTCTCAGTATAATAGTAAACTAATTAAATTCCATGTGGTAGAGGACAGTCTTAACCTGACTCCAAAAAGATATTAAAATGGCTGTCAGGCAGACCTCAGTGGGCAGCGTGTTTCATAACTGGGGGGCTACCACTGAAAAGGCCCTTCTCCATGTTGCCACTAACAAAGCCTTCCCTGGAGGTGGCCCTAGGAGGCAGGTCCCAGATATTGATTGGACAGTCTGGGTAGATTGCTGTTGGGAGAGGTGTTCCATTGGGTATTGTGGTCCAAGTCATTCAGGGCTTTATAGATTAAAATCACCAACTTGAGTTGGGCTCAGAAGCATTTACACAGCCAATGCAAATAACCCACGAATTGGTGTTATACGTTCAGACTGACTAATCCCTGTTATTAATCTGGTTGTCACAATTTGCACAAGATGCAGCTTCTGAACCATCTTCAAGGGCAGTACATTGCATTGATTTAATTTAGACATTACCAGAATGCAGATTACTGAAACCAGGTTACTGTCCAGGCAGGGGAGGAGGTGGGCCACCAGCCAAAGCTAGTAGCAGGCGTTCTATCCCCTGCAGCCACCTGGGCCTCAAGCCATGAAGGCGACTCAAGGAACACACCTAATCCATGAATCTCCTTCTTCAAGGGCAGTGCAAACCCAGCTAGAACAGATTTAATTCCCTCCATCCAGTCAGAAGAGGTATCCACTAACATCGTCACACCATGTACCCATGAAACAGTATGAAAAGTATGGAAGAATGGAGTCAGGATCTGCATCCCATTGATGAAAGGGCTCAGGGAAAGTGCCCCTGTCCCATTATTTGGGATCTCACCTGCACCTCAGCACACTGCATTCATCTGAATTTCTGACCCTCTGAGGGTGGAGGACTGAGTGTGAGCAGAGACCTTCTCACAGAAGCTCCCTTCCTTTGCAGAAGACCGAACTAAGATTCAGCCCAATCACAACAAAATGTCTTTGGAGGAGCATGTCAGGTTACATTTATAGGCATTAAAATGGGCCAGTGATTTCATTTGGGAATGTAAATGTGCTTCTATCCAGTTGGCACTCTTTAATGGTGTCACTCCACAAACATAAATATCACTAGCAGAACTCCACCAAATCTTTCTATTTCACAAGCCTCTGTGTATGTTGCTTGTGCAATTGCTCTTGCACTGATGATGCTTTAATTGGAGTTGTCTCTTGTGTGTAATTGGGAATCTTGTTTCTAATAGCACCATGTTTATAATGGAAATGACACAAGTGAATACTGCCCAAGAGACTGTAATCAGAAGAGATAACTAATACAAGTCAGTTGTATACCACAATCCCCTGAGTTAATAGCTACTCTTAAGATCAAGGATGGGCTTCTTGTGCAATGACTTACAGCATTAAATCCAAGGACCTCCATGTTCACAGTTCCTGCCATGAATTCCAACAGGAGACAACCGCAAGTAGCAGTTACAGGGACAACTCAGTGAACATCTGGTAACCAAGCCCCCAGATATCCTCAAGACAAATCTCTTCATTTAAAAATAAAACCAAAAGGAGTGCAGCCCTAGTTCATGGTAATGGGCCCAAGATCAAGGAATATATGCTTAATCTGCTGAAAATCAATGACAAAACTTCCATTAACTTTCAATGAAATTAATGGAGCCTGAAGCGAATAAGGATTTCAACCTAAATTATTAATTGTTGACTGGGAATAGTTTGTCCTAGCAAAAGTAATTACTTTATCTATAAATAGTGGCTGTTTTGACCATCTGTACAGGTTCTACACTATGGAAATTGAATTGCAAGGCTTGAAGGTGTAGATTTGGAGACGTGACTATGATGTCCCCAGGAAAATTTTTTAGATTTGATGTACAAGGTGAAAATAGTTTGTGAATATTGCTGCCAGCTACTCTCACACTGGGCTGTGTGAGCTCTGCCATCATGATGACTTTGACAACCTGACTCCAAGCTTGCACAATTACAATTAAAGAATTCACTAGTGTTTTTATTTAAAAGTTCATCAGTGGAATTATATTTGGACTACTGCAATTGGAAGGTATAGTTCTCTTACCCTTATTCAAGGTTAGGAGAGAAACTAAAATGTGGGGAACCTTGGTTGGGAGGCGCAAGGGGCAGATTCTTCACAGTGGTGGTTCCTTAGTTATGGAATTTCCTTCCAACAGACTGAAGAAAACTTTTCACCATTGCTTATCACTGAGGTCATAAACAGCTTGTATGCTTCAAAGCTGCTTTCTGACATTAGCTATACATCTATATATTTACTTACTTTCTTTATATGTCACTAAGTATTCCAACAGGAATCTCTGAACAGCTTAAGCAACTCTGCTTGGCGTTGACTATCTATTTCTTGTATCACTCTTTTCTTTGTACATGGTGTGTAAATGCATGGCCCCAAGAAGTGGCTTATAAACACCACTTGGAATGAATGAATGGAATATAGAAACTCTGCATTGGAAATCTATGTTTTGTCTGTGAGAAACAACAAAATTTCTTTTCAGTTAAGAGGAGAATGAGTTACAGAACAACATTTCTTTTGACATAGAATTTTACAAACATATCATAATGCCCGAAGACCGCGCGAAGACCGCGCCGCGCCGCCGACTCCGCCGCTACCTGACTGCCCTGCCACGCCCCTGCACGCGTGGCAGGCGTGCCCGGACGGGGTGGGGCGTCGGGTGGCCGGCGGCTACAAAGTGCTGCAGGGGGGAGTGCCGGCGGGAGGAACAACACCTGGCAGGAGACCGCGCCTGCGCCCGAGAACCGCACCGCGCCCAAAGACCGCGCCGCGCACGCGCCCGAAGACCGCGCGAAGACTGCGCCGCGCCGCCGACTCCGCCGCTACCTG
>NW_025336197.1:1875793-1974464 GCF_004798865.1 Varanus komodoensis
GCTTCGGCGAATGGGGCGGCATAAAAATGTTTTAATAAATAAATAAATAAATAAATAATATATACAAACCAGATTGTATAAAGACCCTTCAGTTATTTTTTTTAAACAGTGGAAAGCTGCTTATTTTTATGACCTGAAAATAGAGGTTAAAATATGAATTTCTTTGGAATGAAATAGTGGTTAAAATATGAATTTCTTTGGAATGAAATTTAATAGTATTCTTATTTACAGTTGCAGTTCACTGACTTACAGTTGCAATTCACTAGGTATGGCTCAATGGAGGTTTCTCTACAAGAAGCTCAAAAATGTAAACTCATGATGGCAAACATGACATCACCATTCTGCTGAGCATCTCCCAAGTTGCCCTAGCATTCCCATGGCTTTTTTCCCTTAAGCAAGGAAGGTTTCCCATTATGTGGAAATGGTGGAATGAATCAGAATGAGAATCTCTGGTGCTCATTCTCCTTCAGCACAGCGCCATCTAGAGTTGGTATAATGGAATGTACACAAAGGAAGATAAAGAAGAACCTGCGGGTGGGTGGGAACACATGTGTAAAGGAGCCACTTGTTACCTCCCAAAAAATCCAGAAGCAAAAGCCTGGTAAAGTGGAGTGCTAACAGCCTCATGGAGAAGAGTCTTGACAGATGAAGTGATAACTGCAGTGAGAACAAAAATGTCCTTTCTTCCCTTCATTCACATTTGGGTTATATATATTGAGTTGCCAAATCTGAGATGACAATATGTGTCAGTATTAAAGCTCCAAGGTATTAATCTGTTGTCACCCTCCTATTATGCAGATGTGTGGGTCTTAAGGATGACAGTGTGACTTATGACAGTCCTGGAACACAGTCTGTTGCAATCAAGTGAATCCATAGCAGAAATCTCAGTTAGATGCAGAAATTCCTCAAAGTAACCTAAGTCAGAGACTGAAATTAAATACATTCATGGTGAGCTTTCCAAACATGCATACAGTGGATCACTCCAGGAAATAGGGAAAGCCACAGAGTACAGTTACAATGTAATCAAAGAATTAAGATAATGGAAAATATTGTCACAAGTTACAGATAGGGAATAGAAACAAAAATAATGTGGTCATTATACCTCTCTCTCTCTCTCTCTCTCTCTCTCTCTCTCTCTCTTTCTCTCTCTCTCTCTCTCTCTCTCTCTCACACACACACACACACACACACACACACACGTGTGTGCGTGCACTGGGCCCAATACATTTTGTTACCTGAATTTGAGTGGCACATGGCCCTTGCTTTTCTCACATTACCAAAGCAAGCCAAGTCATGTTAGCACATGAGGCCAACACCTTTCTTCCCATCTGGCCAGAAAATGCATCAGTAGCAAAGTAAATAATATCCTGCTGTTTCACAGCATCCAAAACCTGTTGCCTAGGGTAGATGTCTCACTCCATCTCATAGAAAGCCCGATGGCCCAACCTTACATGCATGCACACACCCACACATCCTTAGGGCCAAGCTAAATATGATGTTAAGCATATGTCAGGAACTGCTGACCACTGACCCAGGTGGGGAATGTATAGAGGTATCCTTTCAGCAAAGCAGCTTCCGGACCTGGACAGGTTCTGCCCAGCTTGGCTAGCCATTGGACCTTCTGGGGTGGGAAAGACTACATAAAGCTTCCTGTAGCAGTCCAGGTTTGCTTAAGAAACAAGCTCCTTTGGTGCTGCGGTTTGCTTCTAGTTTTGCTCTTGGGTCCTGATTTCCGACTTGCTCTCCAGTCCTGCCTTGTGGCTTGCCCTCTGATTTTGCCTGCTCTTAGGTCTTGATCTCATGGCTTATTCTCTAATCATGCCTCCAGGCTTTCCCTGTGATCTTGACTACTCGACAACCCAGACTCCCTGTCCCTGGTGTCTTCCTTAGTACAGATTTCAGCCAGGGCTGCACATCTCTTGTAATGCTACAGTGGTTCTCTCAGTTGCTAATAGCTACCAGTACTACCCAGCTTCATCAGGATCACTGAATGTGTTCTGTCTAAGAAAGGTCCCTTCCAACTTCCCATCCACTCCCCACTGACTTTCGCTGTTGCAGATTATTCTTCTTGGCAACCGCTAAGCTTCCTGGACCACAGCAGTATCCTCCGTAGAAAATTCATTCGAGAGGTCTTCCAGGTCTGCCATAAAAATACTTAGCTTGCATGTGTAATATAACATTGCACTGCTTTTACTGTCATATTAAAATGCAAGGATTTGAACCATAAAACTGTTTATTACATTTATATCCTATCTTTCTTTCATCATAGGACTCCAGGTGGCTCCATGTACTTCTAGGTGATCTCTCCTCCAAGCACTGATGGGACCTGGACTGCTTAGCTTTAGGATCATTCCTGATTTTTTTTACACAATTTGAACTGTCCAAAGGAGTCAGTAAAGATATCGTTTGGCTGTGTACAAAGTGGTTAGGAACAAGGCAACTACAATCAAAGTAAAAAAAAAGTATGCACAATTTTACATATTTCTTCATAGGATATCTCAGAACTTTGGCCAGATCTAGCTCTAGACAATTTCACCAGGAGTGTGTTAATATTCAAGTTCATTCTCTTGATGTCATGATGTATAGTGGGGGGAAAATACAGGCAGTGGCCTTAAATACAGGCAGTTCCTGAGTTATGAATGTCCAAGTTGTGAGCAACTCTAAGTTATAAATGAACTGCATAAAACCTATTAAAAAAAAAGTATTGCAGAAAATTGTCATCACGGTTGAGAAAGGAAGTGAAACTGGAGAGAGGCAGGGTCCCAAAGCATATTTTCCTGCCCTACTCATCCAGAGAGGGAAATCTTTCTGGCATTTCCTTGCTGCAAGGAGAAGGAAGGGTGAGTGGGGTAGAGATATTTGTGGTTTTTCCACTTTCATGGGGTCCCACAAATGTGGAGGGCCAACTTTGTATGATTCAACTTACATACAAATTCAATTTAAAGACAAATTCCCATTATCTCAGGAAAGGAACTCATTCGTAACCCAGGGACTGCCTGTATACAATCATTCACTTTTATCTAGTCCAGGAGAACTTAACAGATTTTGAAGTTTTCCACCCTCAGTGCAGGAAAGCACATTGCCCAGTACCAATACAGCCCTGTAAGCTTCTTAGGGAGCAATTCTGCTCATGCTTAGAAAAACTCCCAGCATTCCCTAGTCAGCCATGCATAGGATTGTGCCCTTCAGTGTTGTGCTGTCTTCACACATAAGTATATCAGAAATGCAAGCTGACTAAATCATAGTGCCTTATCATTTAGCATGAAGTGTGCAAAATTAAAATCTTTGCAAATATTTTATTAAAGGATATCATCAATCTTTTGTTGTTGCTTTTGTTTAGTCCATTTATGGTTTGTTGCCAGGGCACTCCAGCTTATGCTCAAAGGGAAAAAAATGAAGAGAAAGGAGAGGAGGAAGGAATAACAGAGAAAGAGGTACTGGAAGAAGACAAAGAATATGACGAGGAGGAGGAATAGACCAGGTTTGTAGTTTAATCTTACCCAGTGTGATTTCTGTTCATGCTACAACCAAAAAAGTTCTACTATTTACATTCAGTCTGAAAGAAGACACAAGTTTTCAAATAAAAATTGAAAGGAGAATCTTTTGGAGAAATTCTCCTTGGTTCAGGCTGTTTGGTGATTGTCCTGCTCGTGAGATGACACAGGAATGTGAGTGTTCTAAATTTAATTGTGCAGCCATCTCTCCAACAGCTTGTAGCCTCTTGGCTTCCCACTTTTCATTTAAAGCCCACCAGAAGGCATCATGAGGTAATTCCTCCCACAACATTTTTTCAGAGCAGGAAATGCCTGGGAAGCTGCAGAGCAATGGAGAGAGATGTAGTAGAAAGAGAGAACACCACACCTGAGCTTGGCCCCCATGCAGTGATTAGGTAAGCTCAAAAACATCTCCAAAATAAATTCAAAGCAAATTCTAGAATGTCCTGAAAAGGAGACAGAAAAAGGAAGCATCTTTCACTGGGAAAGAAAACATTTAGAAAATGGGAGGGCAGGTTCTGGCATAGGACTAGCTCCAGCTCTTCTCTGGAGCCAAACACAACACTGCTCTCCGTACAATGTAACACGGGGCAGGAGGAAGAATTGGCTCCCAACACCACTGCTGCAGAAATAAAAGAAACAAGATATAGTGAAGCCTTCAGGAAAAAGAAAAACGGTGCTACGTACAAAACCTGCCAAAGGTGAGCCTCACATGTGAGAAATACTACATCTTGGAGTATTTCTCCTTCCTCTAGAGAAATTCAGTTAAGTTAATCATATGATTCCTCTGCCCAGAAATAATGTGGAGAATTTTGGGGGGCTGTTTGTACACAGCTGTAATTTCTATATGAGAACTTTAATGTTAAGGGGCTCAAAATTCATTTCATTGTTTGTTTGTTTTTAAACAGTTTTTATGTACTTTATATTTATTTTGTTAAAAAGTCCAGAAGAAGGGACAGGAAGAAGATGAAGGAACCTGGAAGACTGAATACTCTAGAGGAAGTAGTTGGAGTGGAGCTACAAATCAACAAATCCAGTTCACAAGGACAGAAGGAGATATAATTATTTATTCATTTTATTCTTTGGCCAGGGTGACTTAATTTATATTGTTAATTTATATTATTCTATTGAAGTTTATTTATGGTTGTGAGCCACCCCGAGGCTTTGGTGAATGGGGCGGCATAGAAGCCTCCTAAATAAATAAATAAATAAATAAATCTGCAAGGAGCAGAGAATAGAAGTGGTTTGGTGTACCTATTCAGGATTTTCAACCCTATGTCTTGTTGGAGACCTCAATTTTGAATAAAGAGGCAGTGGTACTCACAAGGAAAGGTTATAAGACTATGTTTTGCTCCAAACAATAGGAGAATCATAAGTGCTATATTGGATATCATAAGCCCCAATATGATATCACAAGCCCCACATGAGGAAAGTAAATAACCAAACAGAAGCAAGAGTAAAGAAGAATATAAGAGTAAATAAAAAGGAAAAAGACCAAAAGTTACTATTTAAAAATAAGAAAATGGATTTCAAGACATTGTTTACACACTATTGGATAATAAATCTGGAAAAGTCAAACTTTGAAAGCCGATATGAAAAGATATTGAAATGTCATTCATCTGAGAATCTAATAGACTTTCTTTCCTTCTTGCTGGAAACATGAAAATGTGGGATTCAGGGTGACATGTCCTGAATAAAAAATGATAGTGTCACAATTAGAGGATATGATTTGGTTCAGGCAGAACTGATACATGATAAAATTTGATAATAATGTGTCATAAACTGGTCTTTTCTAATTATCCAAAGCCTAAGGTCATTTTATCTCAGACAGCATAAGTTACATTTAATATGTACCCTAGAACCAAGTACTTTGGGATCACTATCTATTACTGATATTGCAACAGCTGAATGCTTGGTTTTCGGCTATAAATTTGCCAGGGCAGTAGTTTCTTCTCAGGAATGGCTAACAGCTAGGGCAATTTATTGTAGGAAAGCTGAGCTCCTGAACATAGGGTTAACCCTCTCTAGATTAGCTTGAGAATAGGGACTTTCTCAACAGCAAAGAGAAATCTCAGGTTACAACATCATGATACATGCCTTAATAATAGAGACAAAAACAAGACAGAGTTTATAATTCAGAAAGATTCAGGATCAATCTGTGCATCTCATAATTGTCCAGTTGGAAACAAGGAGGTTCAGCAAGGAATTATGGGGACAGATGATAAGCTTATCTTTGAGGGGAGGCATTTTCTGAATACATTCCATGCTGTACCATTCCAGTTCCATACTGCAATGATAGCAAGACTAATATATGTATATTCAGGAAGACTTTGATTTAGGGCCTAAACAACTCCAGAATGTGGATGTAATTTAAAAGGTAAAGAAGATCAAAGTAGTAATAGGAACTAATGCAAGATTAATAGGAATGGGAAATGAACCATAGTGTGAGAATCTGAACATTTGTAATATTTAGAAAAGAAATATACCTCTGTAAGAAAATATAACTTTACTGAACCAAGCATAAATCCCATGTTGAACACAGAGTGGAAAGAAATACAGTTTTTAGTCATAGCAGAACTGATGGATCTACACAAAATGTTAAAAGTCACCAGGACCACGAAGAGGTTAGCATATGGATATCCTCAAAAAAATGGAGGTATTTTAATGGAGAGTAATTTTTAGAATTATATTAGATCCCATTTTATAATCCTGCCATGTATTTTGCTGCTTTAAAGGGCAAATGTATTTAACGTGTCATATCCATTGGCTGGTATAAATAGATGTGATTGGCTTTCTCTTCTCCCTAGTCAGCAGCACATCTCCTTTTTTCTCTTGAGTGCTAGTTGTGTCCTTGGTGGGGGAAAAGGCTTTTTCCAAACCAACTGCCATGTTATGGGATGGAGCTCAGCCCATGAAGCCCCAGCTCCCTGGTAGAATTTATTTATCAGATTTATATCCTGCTTTTTTCTTTTCTGAAGAACTCACCAAGGCTTACATCATTCCCCTCCTGCTGTTCTCAAACTTATCCCCACAACAGCAGCCCTGTGATGTAGATTGGGCTGAAAGTCTGTAACTGGTCCAAAGTCACCCAGTTGGCTCCATGGTTGAGTGGGGACAAGAACCCAGATCAACTAAGTCCCAGCCCCACACTGGCTTTCAGTAGGATCTTGGAGATTTTGAAGAATCTCATGGCCTCCCAGATGATGTCAGAAAGCCATAGGATTGCTGTCTTTGAGCTGTCAAGGTCAACACCTTGAACTGAATCTGGTAAGCAATTGACAACCAGTGTGGAGCTGATTTTTAGTCTCCAAGTAGGCTTTCTACTAATATGCAATTGCAGAGGGGGGAATGCTACACAGAACAATCCCACAATCTCTTCTTATTTTTTTTTTTTCTTCAAATGCTTGAGGGAGTTATAGTGAAATAGCATGATGCATGTTTGGGGCTGCAGGGGAATAGACATGCTGCTCTGCCTTTAACAGAGTTCATGTGCACAAATGAGCAGGTATAGCCCTTCATGGCATGGATTTAAATATTACCACTTACTAATTACTGGCCAACATGCAATTGGTAAGGGAACCGTGTTACTCACATATTTATATGAGTATGTGACTGACTCAGAAATATCATGATTCTGGGTAGAGGCATGGTGAACTGCTCATGGAATTTGTGCACTGGGCAGGAAATTATCGGCAGTGGGAAGATTAGCTCAGATACCCCAACAAGGCATAAAACAGAAATGCTTTATTTTACCACTAGTATTTACATAATTATTCATATATTTACAACCCTCCCCCAAATACTAGGCTGATGTAATATTCCTAATAATGGTAATAGAGTAAGGAAAGAGAGATACCAGAAGCCCTTCTAAAATCCTGGCTTCTTGACTGAGTCTGGGCTGAGTGGTTTAGCAACACAAAGATTTCCTTCCAACAAATTAGATAACAACTCCAAAGGCACCCTCGGGATGATGTAGTGACATTTTAAACTTACAGCCTATCTGAAGGTGAGGAATCTTCAGGAAGAACCTGAAAGATATTTACCACCAGGGCTTTAGATCAAAGTTGACAAAAATCATCCTTGTCTGGTCTGCTCAGTGTTTAGAACCCCCAAATCCACCAGTGAAAGCCTTCTTAGATGTCCTTCTCCTTAAAGAAGAGGTTGCCTCTGCACTGAGGATTTGTTTTCTGGACCAAAGTAGTACTGTGAGCTTTCAGTATTTTCAAAGAAAAGTCCACTCCTGTTTACTCTGAGCTTTCCTGATATTAATGGGAAAAGTCATATTGATGTTCCTACTGTAAAGTACTGGGAGTTAGACACCTTTGCCAGACAACTGCAAATCACCCAGAAGTCTACCAGGCTTCAAGTCTACCTTCTGCCAGTCTCTATTTTAGTTATCCACTTTCAGGTTACCATGTGAGCAGCTTAGCTAGGTCTTGACTAGTAGAATTCAGTACCTGCAGATACCTGGAGTTCCCATACTTTGCATATATGCAGACAGCAACTCCTATTGATTCAATGAGGGTAGAGGACACCCAGACTTTGAAAGCAGGTATTATGGTGATATCCACACTCCAAAACATGCCTATAAAAAGCACCTTGGCTTGAATGATTGTTCAAATGCTAGGAGTCTTATATTTGGACCTGCATATTTGGGTCAGGGCCACTGGTTCCCTTTTTAAATGTGATCATTTTCATTTTTTCACCCAAAGGACTGGGAGGTTCATGAAAAGTGAAGTTACATACATGGGGAAGTCTTGGATCTTGCCAGTGAAGTGCAATTAATGAAATCTTGAATGCTAAGCATTCACTGAGCATCCAAAATTAAAAGGGACAATAAGTATATCCCATAGATTATTAATGCAAATTCAAATTATTCTAAATGTAGGGTGGATTTTATATATTTTAGGCTCCAATCCTATTTGCAGTTGTCTGAAAGTAAGCTCCATAGAATTCTGTGGTACTTATTTATTTATCGATAGAGGTATATAGGTTTGCCCTTCCTGCATCAACATTTTAGGCCATGAGAATTCCTCAGCAACCTATCCTGTATTTAAGCACAAATCATTGGTTTCATGAGACTGCTGGTCAAACTTTGAAGCCATTCTGTTTGCCCTTCTTCCAATTTCACATGTGGACTTCATTCCAGTTCTGGTTTTTGCCACTTGGGCTTGATTTTGCTCCTAAATGACATTGCAGGAGTAATGCAATGCAGCTGAAAATACTGAGCTCTTAATAAAGTTGGTTAGTCAAAGATTAAGTGGTAATAATATTTGTATGTAATATTATTTTTATTGGCACCATAAAGTATACTTTTAAATTAAATAAATGGATGTGTGGCATCCTCTGCCTAGTTTGTTTTCAGCAAATCCTTCAGCTGGTACCCTTTACAGGCACCAGCAATGCAGAAAACAAATGTTACAGTTGCCTTCAAAAGACAGGATTGGGTGGCTCGGACACAGACCATCTGCGTTCAGTGCTCAGTTCTGCCAACATCTCTTTTTGCGGTCATGACTAAATTAGTCACAGCAGTGTCCAGAAATGTTAGGGATGTTTCAAGACAACAGAATTCCACAAAAATAATTCCATTCATAAGGAACTGGTGAGAAATTATTTTGCAGAATAGAAGCCAGTTCTTTGGTAGTTTAGTTTGTATTCTCCAGTTGCTGTGTTACCCGTGTTGGTGTCACTCTTTCCAGAGCACATGAACAATTTTTAGTATTTTCCACATGCAGGTTGTGCAGAACACTTTGTGTAGTAAACAAAGAGCAAACTGGGTGGCAATCGTCTACCAGAATGATTGCCTAGATGTGCTTTATAGACTGGTTCCAGAGAGCTTTTAAGGGAGATTAGGGAAGGGGAAACTTTTATAGTGCTGCAGCTTAGTTTTTACTGCTGTTAGGTTTTGTTATTATGATTCTTGTTGGTTTTATGGTGGATCAGATTATGTTGATGTTCTTGCATGGTTTTATGGATTGTTAGCTGCCTTGGGCACCTTTTCAAAGGTGGAAGAATGGGAGAGAAGTACGATGAATGAATAATAAGCATAGGCAGGGCCTGTGGATGCACATTATCCTGGCAAAGGACCAAAGCTCTGCCCCATCCACAGAGCACTTGCAGGATCTTCAAAATAATAATCTTATTCCTACCATGCAGGAGCATAGCAACTTTAAACAGTTATCAAACATGAGAGGGTTTTGGACCTAGTACAGCTTATTTTAGCTCAGTTTCCATGTATGTCTTCTACCTCCTTTCCTCTGCTTTTCTTGCATATCCCAACAGTATGCTCAGTAAATCAAGAGGATTGTGCAACATAGCTTGCATAAGCACAACGATTCACAAAAACAACCAGTCCCAGGCATTTTGGCTAATTGTGCTGCTACCAACACAGTTCAGAGGAGAGGAGAGGGGAAGCAAAAAAGATAGATGCCCATGCACACATACGAGTACACATACAAGTACTCCTACTTTTCTATGCTATGTTAGGGATATTATTTGTTATTTGGTAAGATTAACATATAATATATAATATTATATATTATGGAATGTGCTCCCTAGAGAGGTCCACCTGGCACTGTCATTATATGCTTTTCGACGCCAGGTATAGAACTTTTTATTTGACCAATATTTTAACATACAGTAATTTTAATTGGGTTAGATTTATTTAATTTATTTTAAATTGATTAGTTTTATGCTCAGTGTGGAACAGTTAACTTATTTTATTGAGGACTGAAATAATGTTGTAAGCCGTCCAGAGATGACAGTGATGGATGGCTTACAAATTTTCTAAATAAAATAAAAAAATATATAATATATAATCCTATCAGAATGTGTGTGTCCATTTTCTGATGGAATTATATATTGCCCATTTTAGTTCCTATGTAGATCGGAGATATTTTGCCCAAATCCTTGTTTTCTCTGCATATATAGGAATTTATGTTAGAGTTTGCACAGAGTCAATCAAACCTTCTCCTACAGACACCACCCCGTGTATGTGAAAGTCTCCTCTGTGTTGTCTCTTTAATGTGCAATCAGTAGACTGATTATAGCCTCATTCCCTGTAAGCTAACATGGAAAAAATTCCACTGTGTTCAGTGCAGCTTTTTTCTCAATAAGTGTGCTTAGAATTACAGATTTAGAACAGTATTTGACTGCTTGTAGACAAAGAACTTCTATATTGAATCAAGAATAACATTTCAGAGTGTACAGCCAGAGCATAGGTGTTCACCAAGGTCATGACAACTGATTGCCAGAATTTTGGTTAGTATTTTGTTTTTACTGTGGTATGATAAGGTAATATTGTGTATATTACCATTAAACACATGTGCTACTGCACAGCAGGTGCTCCAATTCCTCATGCAATAGCTGTGGCGACTGGGTGAGAGAGAAATTGAAAGCAAGCAAGCAAGCAATATCTGGTGGAACAGGTTTTTAAAAGTTTTGATACACCTCTCTTTATTTATATAAAGCCTCTCCCAGCCTTTTTCTTTTGCCAAAACAACAACATGTAATTATTTTAATGTGTCATTACAAGATAAAATTCACTGCCCATTACAAAATTGCCCTAAGTGCATTTTAAACACTATTCATTCTCATAATTTCTTTTCCAAAGCAAGGCATTCTCTAACTAAATGAAGGCAGCTTTGTGGAACAAAATCATCTTAATTAGAAAAATTGAAATTAACCAGATATCTTTACCTGCAGCCTACTTTGAATCTAGGGCTCCAAAAGTGCAAGAGACAATTGCATTAACCTACATTATATTAAACCTAAGTCACCCTTCAAATTAAGTTTTGAGCCATTTATACAGAATTTCTTTCTTGCTTTTTTAAAGTGCTGCTGCACTCCAGCATATCCTGACAAAAATATGATGATCTCCATCATTTTGACCTGGTCTGTGTTACACTGAGTGGGTATGCATACATGCATCTTATACTGAAACGATGCATTAGCTGTGGCATTAACACCCTAAGCCTCAAATTCTTCCAGCTAGTCCCTGTTATTTCACTATTTTACCTTTTGCCTTCTTTGGTCCCTCCCCTTCCTGGATTTCCCAAGCTATATCTCAACTTCTAAGGTTTTTATGGATTTCTTCTTCCCAAAGACCTCCTGTTAATTCAACTGGTGGGACTGCAGCCTTGATCCAGCTATGCATGATTTCATGTTTGCCAGTTCACCCTTTGTCTTTAATGACTAGCGGTCCCAGGATCAATCTAACAGGGTCCATCTCATTATAAGGAGAAAGTACTATTTCTGCAGCAACCTAAGGACAAAAGCAAGCCGTGCTAGTTCTTAAGCAGCGCTAGGCAACTCATTGTGTCTGCATGTTCTCTGTGTTAGCAATATGCATAAGGGCTCACCCTTTCTCAAAGCATCTTTAATTAGCCACACAGAATCCTGCTTCGCAGTGTGCAGAATCTTAACACGTAACCCTTTCCCCACATTTATGGAATTCAGCAGCTTGCAAACACTGAGCACTAACCATGTACGTAAGGCCTCCCGAAATGCTCCCATAATTGTAATTAGCTTTGTGTTTCTGCAATGTGTAGGGATTGTTTGAAATCTGCAGGTGGTCCAAAGGAGCTCTGAGATGCTCTGCACAGATGTCACCTGGGCTGAAGGACTGAGAAAGATGGGGCAGGTGGAGATGTACCTTTGGAAGGTCACACAGTGGTTTCATTTATTGGAATTTGGGATTAGCCGGAAATCCTCTTTTTTGCTATCAAGCACCCTTGTCAAATTCTGTTTCTTTCTCAAGGGGCAGCAGAGATGTGCCATTCCTCAATAAGGGGTCCTCTTTGTGACCATCCGATACTGTCCCTAAATGAAGATTTAGTATACTTTGAATGGGAAACACAATCTGTATATGTTCTAGTTTGACTGGAGGAGAAAAAAGGAAAGGAAAGGAAAATCAGTAATGACTTTCTCTCATTTTATGGACAACTGTATGTGAAGCAGCAGGACACTGGCAGAATGTTTATCTCCAGCAAGCAGCTGTTATTATTATTTCAGAAGAAATCAAAAAGTTGTGGGTTAAGTCTTCATATTTCTAGAAGTCTAACAGCATATTTACATAGCGCTGACATCAGTGATTCCCGGCGCTTCCTTCTTTATTGTTTTTCCCCCCTTTTAAAATATGATTTTCCATATGTTGTACATCTGTCTTCTGCAGACTCAAGCCAGGAGAATAACCATATGGAGACCTGGAAATCTCCTCTGCGGTGATGCCAGGAGACATCTTTATGTTTATTCCAAATGGCACGAAGAGCCATTTGTCAGTATTCTTTTAACCTCCCTCCCAGTGGTTTAAATATAGTGTGCAATGGTGTTGTGTTAAACACACAGAAAATAACCTCCTCTTGTGCCAAAGGTAAAAGATGTTTCCTATCACTACAATTTGGATGAACAGTGAATTCCACCTTAAAGCTCAGAGACACCTCCTGGTTACAAAATTCCTGAATAAGTCCCCAGTAGCTTCCCATTCGAGTTAAGAGCTAAAGTATTTCTCACAATGTTCTCTCTCCACACTCCACTCAGGCTGTTTAGTTTTTACAACAGCTTAGGACAATTTTTTTGGCCATGAAAACCCAATTCATTTTACTAAGTGGTAATTACTTGCTCCTCATTTCTCAAGTTTAGCATTTTCTCATGTTCATGATACTGCATTTTCATAAGAAGCAGCTTTTTTCCGGTAAGTGTGCTTAGAATTACAGACAGAGAACAGTATTTGACTGCTCATAGACAGAGAACTTCCATCAGGCTGCTGTTCCCATCTTTGTGTCTTTCCTTACCTGATCATGAAGGGGGTCTGAATCGGGCAGCTGGGCCATTTATTCTGCTCTTGTGGCCCTGGGACATACCACAGTAGTGTATTAGCGATGTGGCTATGGGCCCCATTGGTGTCAGTGTGCACTGATTTTTACTTGTATATGAGTTATAGAATCATAGGACAGTAGAGTTGGAAGGGGCCATGAAGGCCATCGAGTCCAACCACCTGCTGTTGCAGGACACCAATTCACACCACCCCACTCAGATGACTGTCAAGTTTCTTTTTGGATGTCTCCAGTCCACCACCTCTCTAGGCAGATGGTTCCACTGTTGTATTGCTGTGACAGTGAGGAGGCTCTTCCTGATGTCCAGCCTGAATCTGGGTTGTCACAACTTGAATTGATTATTCTATGTCCTACACTCTGGCATCAGCAAGAAGAGATCTTGGCCTTCCTCTTGGCCTTGAGGTACTTATAGAGGGATATCATGTTCCCCTCATTCTTCTCTTACCAAGACTGAACATGCCCAGTTCTCTCAGTCTCTCCTCATAGGATAGTGTTTCCAAACCCTGGATCATTTTTATTGCCCTCCGCTGGACCCTTTCTAATTTACCTACATCTTTCTTAAATCTTGGTGCCTAGAACTGGACACAATAAACCAGGTGAGCTCTGACTAGTGAGGAGTATAGAAGAACTACTACTTCTCATGGTTTGGAAGTAATACTTCCAAAATAGCATTTGCCCTTTTGGCAGCTGAATCGTATTGTTGGAATTTAGGACAACTGCCCTATTCTAAACACACTGTGGTAGCTGATGGCAGCTGTGTGTCATTCCAAGACTAAGGAAGTTGTCCTAGAACTGACTTTCCCAAACTTGAGTTCCTAGATGCTATTAGGTTACCATTCCCACCATTCCCAGCCAGGATGACCAATTGCCAGGGGTGGTGGGAGCCTCTCATTTTCGGAGGATTCAAGCTTGGGAAATCCTGTTGTAGGCATTTATTTATTTATTTAAAACTTTTGTATGCCATCCCTTATGCATGGCAACTCAGGATGGCTTACAATAATAAAAACAACACAATAAAACAGAAATAAATAACAATTAACCAAAAAATACAATTAAATAAGTTAAATAAAAGCGACTGTTAAATATTAAAAATTTAAATTAGTTTTTAAAATAACAGTTAAATAAAAGGTTTTAACTTGGTGCTGAAAAGAATATAAACTTGGTGCCAGGTGTACCTCTCTGGGGAGCACATTCCATAATCTGGATGCCACCACAGAGAAGGCCCTCCTCTGAGTAGATATCCTTTTTACTCCTTCAGGGTTCTCAGAGCAGGGTCTCTCCCACAGATCTTAAGGGGTATGAGGGCAGATAAGGAAGGAGACATTCCTTCAGGCATCCCATTCCCAAGTCATTCAGGGCTTTATAGGTCAAAATCAGTGCCTTGAATTGGGCCCGGACTTCAACTGGAGGCCAGTGAAGCTGATAGAGGACCGGCATTATATGAGAATAACGACCAGCCCCTGTTAGCAACCTGGCTGCTCTATTTTGTACCAGCTGAAGTATGTGGACCGTTTTCAAGGGCAGCCCCACGTAGAGCAAACGTGGGATCACTGAACGAGGGATGAATGTTTAAAGATTTTGGGTTGGATCCAGGCTTAGACACACTTAAACTCATCAAAATCACTGAGACAAGTAAGTAATAAGTAACTTAAATCTCTTTTTTTTTTCAAGTAAGGAAGGGGACCGGAATTCATTCACTTTGCATCTTAAGTCATTAAAACATGAATGGGAATTTTCAGAATTATGAGAGCTGCAACTCAATTATCCTTTCAAATTTGTTCATCTGTCAAAAATCTATACAAAAATGTAGGTATTAGGAAAAGTAATATTAAAAAGGCTCATATTAGAACACTTTGCATCCAAAATTGTATTAGTCAGAAATGCAGGAAAGTGCATTTATTAGGACAAATCTTCACAAAAATACTTTCAATTTTTAGGCAAACTTAAAAAAAATTCAGTATGATTTGAACTTAAGATTGAAGAACTTCTCAAAGTTCAACTAAGATTGGAATCACAGAATCATAGAATAGTAGTATTGGAAGGGGCTAGAGAGCCATCAACTCATACAAAATGAGAAACTGCACTGACAGAAACCAAATTCTCTGTGAGATCTGTCCATTCCTAATTTCAGTGGGTCTGTTCCAGGTATGATAAGCCAAGATCCAACTTATACTTTTTATTTTCAGAGAAGAACAGTGCCAACCTACTTTAATGATGCAACAATTAAGAATCAAACCAGATGTGACACAGGAGATTTCCAGTAAAATATCCTGGATTGTAATAAACCCCTCAACAGAGCAAAAGGGCACAAGACGGTACCAGCTGAGGGATTCCTGCAGCTGCTTTAAAGTTGTGTGTGCGTGTGCATATGTGTATGCACACATGCATGCAGGGGGAGATGGAGCAATTAAAAAACCTAATTGTGGATTCTCAACTTTCATCCTTCTGCACTCAGGACTGGCTGCCAGAGTAGGCATGGCTGGGCAGTTGCCAGGGCCCACACTTTCATAAGGGCTCACTGACAAGACTCCCCTGGAATGGTTCCTCCTCTTCACCCTTGCAGTTTGCATGTTCACTGACCTTTCTCAATGGTGGTGGGAAGAAGCAGCTGCAGGAGCAGCTGATATCTCTGCCCACTTGATCCTCGGGCTCGCTGCCTGTTGAGCAAGCAGATGGCAGCAAAGTTGAGAAAGAGAGGAGGGTCAGGATCAGTGATGAGAAAGGAGACTCTCTGAAGGAAGGCTCCTATGGGGACTGTTGTGCCCAATAGCCATGAACTGGAGCTTCATTTCATAGAGTCAGGGTGCCAGTTACACCACTGGAGGCTTCAGGCAGCTGGTCCTTCCAGGTATCTTGATGCCACAGTTGAGAAAACAGCTGGCTTTCCTGAATACGGGGAGCATCTCAATATAAAAATTGAAAGTTGCTGAAGCAAAGCATGCTAAAAGGGCAGTTTTCTTGCAACTCTGCAAAATATTACTTAGGAGCAGATTTTCCACCGTCTTATCAGATGCCATGCTCAAAGCATTCTCAGAGTCTTCACTGCAGATAAAAATTATATCTTTAGCTTTCCATGCTCTTCTGAAGTGCAGAGTGGGTGAAATTCTACACGTTATTTTGGACTGCTCTGTTCGCACAAGCAAAGGGGTGTTTAAGGCACAATAAGGTGCAGTTAGTTGTTCATTATCTTTTAATTTTCTGGATACCCATCTTGTACTGCAACACTGTCTTAATTTCAGGATTACTCCTATCCCTTGACAGAAGCACTGACAGTTGTCACTCATCATGTAAAGCAGGACAGGAGCAAAAGATGCTTGCTCTTCCTTTTTCTCTCTTGCTCTGCCCTGCTCACAGCCTCTCCTTGTTCCTGCCACCTTTAAACAGCAGACTTGGGAATGCAGATCAAGCAAACCATATTTCAAAGACACTCACGTTCAGTTGAAGACTCCTTTAAAAACCTCTGTGTCTAGAGCCTGACGGAAGTAAATTCAGCAATCTCAGTAATCAAACAGAGGGCATCTTGCTATGAGGGGTGGGAAGAGAGAGGCAAAAGAAATCAATTTTTGAACCCGAGATGTCAACATGAATGTTCATTTTCTTCTCCCGGCTTCTTTGATTAGAAGAAGATAGTCTGAGATATCAGAAGAACATTGCAAAGTCAATTTCAGTAGTTTGGAAAGATCACAGTTAAAGCGGTACAAAATGAGCCAAAACGTCTAATTATGTCAGACAGTAGTATCTATAATGTTGAACATGACTTCATTTTGTCTTGAATACGTTTTTGATACCAGCTGTCAGTATCAACCTACACTGAAATCAGGTTTGAATGTTTGACTACCGGGAAACTCAAGGTAGATATCACATCATAACTGGTGTGTGTGTGTGTGTGTGTGTATGCAGCGGGGGGAGTTACCTCACTTGGGCAATTTTCTCCACACCAACACAAGTTCTGTCTGGCAGAGAAAATAATCTGCAAAGGCATTATGAGCCATTTCATATGAGAACAAGAGCTGTAGAAAAGCCTCTAGACAGAAGATATTTCAGTGGCCCTCAGTCTAATAGCAAGGACCACAGGGGAGGTGCATGTTAATAGCCTAGTGCAATACGTAATATGCAATCAGATTTTGCAATTGTCTCAGGAAGAGTATGGGCTATGGAGGACTTGTGGATTGAATGTTGGATATGAATCTCATAGACCAGGCAGCTATGGGTATTTTAGGAAGTCCACAAATTCTCAGCCTCAGTTCCTATAAAATTCTCAGCCTGTAAAACTGTGAAATGTTTTAACTGCCCTGTGAAGTTATCATAAGGATACCAGTGGAAACTGTGAAGAAAGTGCTATGGAAATTAAGTCAAAGAGCCAAAGATGTGCTACATCTATAGAGAACGTCTAATTAATAACGTGCTGTCTCCTATCAATCTCCTGTGCTCTGTTGCTTCTGCTTTGATTTCAGACACATTTTGTGCCTCTCTGTGAAGCATTTTTTTTTTTACTTATGGCATATCTTAGTTTGATCTCTCCCCAGGCGCTCTTCAGATGTCTCAGTGGTGCATCAGAACCAAAGGGCATCTGGGAACCAAGCCCTGACAGTCAAATTCTCCCTCTCAGTCTCTGTCTCCTCCCTCCATTTATGAATGAAAAACATGCAAACTATACTATTGGCTGGTTAATAAAACACATTGCACAGTAACAACTGGGGCCTTATTTGCCTAAAGCTGTAACTTATTAACAAAGCAGCCAATAACAAATTATACTCTTTGTGTGGGATTTTATTATAACTCCCTAAATATGAAATAAATCTTAGTAGGACATCTACTGTCAAATGCATTGCCATTTTATGGCTGCAGGAGTCCTCTGTATGCATTGCAAAACTGCATGTGTGAAGGAAATCTGGTGATTCACACCCTCCTCTTTTATCCACCCCTGACCTGGCAGGGTGAACAAGGATGGTCTGAAAAGAGACCATCTCTTCATCTGGCTGAGCATGGGTTGAGTCTTGCCCAATCAAAGTGGCTGATTGCAGGAAGGAACTGGTGCCAGTCTCTCTTCAGATCTTCCTGGTCAACATGAAGGAATGGGGTTGGATGAGATATGGAGGGACTGGGTACAGGAGTGGGGAACGTGAGTAGCCCTTTCTCCTTCATGCTTTGAATTTTATAATACCTGCAGAACACTGGTATTTATGCCAGAGACAATGCGCTCTTTTGCTTTGCATTGTTCTTTCATTATATTTCATTACTATTTATCTGATGGAAAGAATACAGTAAAGGGATTTGGCTCTGTAATCCGGTCCACTTCTCCAACTTGTTAGAAGAAACTTAATGATGCTTTCATTCATGCTGGCAGTGAAAATGTTCTTCTGAGCCCTTGTTCAGATGAGAAAGATTGACAGTTCCCCTTTGTGTTCACCTTGCTTCCTCAGAGCAACTGTCAGCTCAAGACCAGAGCTGACAGGCTTCTGGCCACAAATACCCCAGCAAATATCCATTATTTTGACTAATTCTAAGAACCTTTTGTTAATCCCTGATGCATTTTCCAACACCATTATGAACGATCTCTAGTTTTGTTTTTTAAAAGCACACAACCTAATTTAAATTTGACTGACATCTGCTCCGCTTCATGTGCTATTTTATCTTCCACTTTTTCTTTCTTCCCTCATATTGTCTTTGAGGACAATATGAAGAATGAGGACCTTGTCTTCCAAAGGTAATTTTTGCCCCAGGAAATACTTTGCCCACCTGCATTGTCAGCATTATTCATTAGATTGACACCTTGGCTTAGCAAAGGGGATTGCTTGGGGACTATAATGGATTTTCCTCATCTTTTCTCAATCTAAATTATTCAGAAGAAAATCTATTGGAATCAAATAGGACTATACCAAAGAGCCAATGGGACAATTTACCAATAGATCCTATCAGTGGTAAACTAGAGTTAGGTTTTAGATTTGTATCTTGTTTCTCTGGTTATTTTTGCAGCATTAGCCATCATTGATTTATTTGCTTTATACCAGTTTGACTTCTTGTAAAGCAATATATTTACATTCAGATGAAACTTGAATTCCAATTTGGATCGGAGCACATTGGATTCATGAAAATGTTCATGAAGAACTTTAGCTTTGCTTTGTTTCCCTGCTATTTTTGGCAAATGCCTAAAGAGCCAGTTCAATGTCCATTGAACTGTAATGTGTGCACATTACTGCCCTCCTTTGCCTTCCCATAGAGGCATCTGTTTTTAAACTGGAAGCAATCCAGAGAAAACAGTAGCAGCAGTATTGTCCGCCTGGGCCTCTTGGAGAAGGTTCAGCACATACAAAAGTTCCATAGTTTGCTGGATGATCCATACAACAACGTTTTTTCTACTAAAATCTGAGTAGGGAATAGATATTTGTGACAAGGCCTAATACTGATAATTCATGGGAACCTTCTTAGAAATCTGGAAACCCAGATGTTACCATCCTCTCCCACATTATGCCTCATGTTATATATGTTATCTGGCCCTGTATAGATTCTGCAGCAATACTCTTTCAAATGCATGTCATTGGCAATCCCAAGAACCATATCAGATACACAAGTGCAAAGTCAAATGTCAAAAGCAGGCTTTGTGCAGCTGCTTAAGAAGTGAGGACTAATTGTGTGAATGCATACAGCCTTGCACAGAACTTGAACAAACAGTGCCTGGCTTTTGCTGCACTCAGGTGCTACACCAATAGATGGAACATGTCACAGAGAGATCCCAGTTATATTTTGCTATTTTTTATACTTCTTGAGTAACTTGTACTGTGTACCCAGTGCTGGGTGTGTCTGTTCTAGAAGACTATGAAGAAACTGGAGTGCATCCAGGGAAGGGCCACTTACATGGCAGCTCCAGTGTTCAGCCAGGACTGAGCAGAGCTGGGTTCCAGTCCCCATTAAGTCATGAAGCTCTGGGTAATGTTGGACCAGTCACTGACTCTAGCCTGACCTACCTCCCAGAAACTTGAACTCAATGCTACAACAGAGTGGAGACATGATAAAGATTTTCAAATATCTGAAGGGATGTCATGCAAAGGATGGAGCAGACCTTTTCTCTGTTGCCCCAGAGGGCAAGATGAGAAGTAATAGGTGGAACTTGCAGTAAAGCTGATTCTGGCTAAGCATTAAGAGTACAATCTAATCAACAGTGGAACGGACTATCTCAGGTGGTGGGCTCTCCTTCACTAGAGTTCTTTCAGCAGAGACTGTATGGGTCTCCTTCAGAGAAACTGTAGAGGCACCCTATCGTGTAGATCCTGCACTGATCTGGCAGTTGGACTAGATGACTGCCAGGTTCCTTCCAACTCTCACCTGCCATGGATTGTACCAAAGGTTTCCTCCTCCTGCTGAATCAAAATTCCCCCTGCTCCCCATGAACAACCCTCCTACATGCCCCGGGCTTTTGCTCCAGTGGAGGCCCTCCAAAGCAGATTTGAGGGCTGTGAGAGGAAGAACAAGACATGTTGCTATCACAAGCAGTCTTCCACTCATTCAGTGAGGGATGCAGCTCTATGATGCTGTCCTGCACAGATGACAAAAAAGAGAAATTAGGGGTTCATAACTCATGTTGAGCAACACCAAAGACTTCCAGACTGGATAGATGTGGAACAGATAGTACTTTTACCAGTGGTGCTAAGACTTTCATTTAGCCAAGGATGTGTCATGGGTTAATGAGCAACTTAAGAAAAGGAAAAGAGCAATTGTATAACGGATTGTTCATCATGCTGATTTATGTCTTCCATTAGAATCTCAGACATGGGAGACACAAATCTTTAACACATGTGCAAACAGACTAACAGCATAAGCTTATGCACCTCTCATGGTATGTAAGCTGCATTGAATTCTTGGGTAAAAGAGTAAAGGATTACAATAAACACGACTGATACACACAAGTTTACAAAGTAAACTGTGGTCTCAGTAGATCAGCCGGTCGTAAGAACACACGAGTATCCCATGCGCCGTGCGTTCCTTGCCAAGGTTGAGGTGTCATTCGGGGTCTCTACGGCAAGTGCAGGTGAGGGCAATGCAGGTCTCCTTGTGCTGTATAGAGGACACTGTTTGAGTGTCCACTTCCTGAGCATTTCCTTGTGCCATAGGATCTAATGATGATTAACCAGTCTGCGTCTTCTGCTATTGCACTTATGCTTAGCTAGTACTTGCTAGGAGAATATGCACTCTTCCCTTTGAATGGTTTTTTTCCTCCCATAAATGATATGATTGATATTAGGACTTATACCTTAATTTATCATAGGAAAAGGAGTCAAACGCTTTTTATATGTTCATGGCTGTACAAGGGGAATTTGCTCACTGAAAGTGTGAAAAGTGATGCTTTAATGCACCTATATATTTACATCCCTCTTTTTTCCTTGGAAGGACTGCAGGCAGCTTACATAATCTTCCTCTTCAGCATTTTATCCTCACAACAGTCTTGTGAGGTAGGTCAGGCTAGAGTGAAGGACTGGCCCAACTTCATGACTGAATGGGAACTAGAACCCAGCTCTCCTGAGTCCTCGCCCAACACTAGAACCATTGCACTAGGCTAGTTTCCCCACTCCCCTATTAAGAATGTATAGGGAATTTATTTCTGTTCACAAATTATGTAAATATGTTCCATTCCTACTCTCAAATGCACACGTAGGCCAAAAGAAAAAAAAATGTTGCAAATTTCCACATTTATTATTGCATTCAAACTAATGTTTGTGTACATATATTTAAATACACACTTTAACATGTGCATTTTCACAATATGGTTATTGAGGGGAAAGTGTGCATTGTTGAAAAATATTCACAGAAACATTTATTTATTTATTTATTTATTTATTTAAAGCATTTCTATGCCGCCCCATTCGCAAAAAGCCTTGGGGCGGCTTACAAAACAGATACCATTCACACAACCTTAAACATTTTGGAGACATTTCGGCACAATATAAAACATGTCCTTTCCCCATTCAAAATGTGTTTCAAAATTCCCCATTCAAGAACAGGAGAAAAATAAAAACTGGAGCAAGCTGAAATGAGCTTTAAAATGATTTGGGTATTCTCTCAGTGAGCATAACAATTTCTGGTTCTTTCATCCCTGGTCACTATAAAAAGCCAGCCTTGGGGTGCTTCCATGTGGAAGGGTCCTTTAGTGTGAGAGGTACACTAAATAAAGAGGTATACTAGGTTTGACACCAGCAATTAATAGACAGGCCATGACAACAATATCTAAAGGAAAGAAACAAGAGGGTGGAGGGACCAGCTGTAATCACATTTTGCATTTTCCTAAGGCTTCCCATGCTGACTAAAATAAAGATTTCCATTCCTGTGCTCCCAGCGCCATGCTTCTCATAGTACTAATTAATTTCACAATTAATGATAAAGTATGCATCATTTCTCAAAATTGTTCTTGTTCTTGTGTTATTGTTATTGCTGTTTTTATTACTATTTAATATTAACTGGATTATCTGAATTCTGATATTCGGCAAATATCTGAAGCAACAAGCAGGCATAAGAAACTTAATTTTATATAGATCTTTCTCTACACACACAGAGAATTCAGCAGCTTGAAGTCAACAACCCTTTCCCACAAGTGAAGCCTGCTGTCCGTAAAAGGTTTTCTTCTGAAGCATTTCCATGACTGCACGAATGTACCATCTGAAGCTGCTAACATTTCTGGTAGTGACAAGAGCTCTCCTGTGGAATAAATACTTGCCTTGTTTTAATTATACTGATTGTCATGCCAGCACTTGCCTTTTGTTTGTGAATAGTTGACTCAGAGGCTTTCTGGGGAAATATTGATCCTAACAATATGTACTTCCAAAAATGAGCAAGTCCAGGGTCATAGGGCTTCCACTCCAAACAAAAATCTGATCCCAATGTAATATGTAGGAAAGAATTTGATTCTCAATGAGTGTGTACGCACACAAAGAGAGAGACAAACTCTTTTCCACACACACACACACCAACCCTTTTAAAGTTTAGCACATAAACAACACACAAAGACAGAACCTACAACTGGGTTTAACTGGGCTTTGCGTTGGTGTGTGGGTGGATGGAAAGAAGAGCTGGTAGATCTCCCAGTGATTTTTAACAGCTCCACAAAGAGAACAGCAAGAGAATGCCCTAAATTATACTGCTCAGATATTGAATGTCTGGGAAGAATATGCCAAAGGCCATTCAGTTTTGGTACACAAGACTGCTATTCCTGAGCTCAGAATTCTTTAATCTTTGGTGCAGGTTTTCTCCACCAGGTTTTGGGTGATGGATCATATCTCTAGGTAGATATGACTCCACACCGTGAAGTCTTCCAACTGTGGTGTATATATCCTGAAAGATCATCCAGAGTAAGGCAAGGAAAAATGCCCCAGACAGGGGCAGAGTGCAATGGAAGCTTCTGACTGTACAAGCTGCCTCCTAAGCATAAGCCAGTTTCCACCAAATCACATGTGAGCTGGGCCCACGTTTCAACAGTAGTTTGTCTTCGTGCTAAATGGGAGTGTCAACACAGTTATCTGAGATCAGAAGACTCCTTCTCAGTTTAATTTCAAAGCTTTAACAAAAGATTAATGGGAAATGTCACTGTGATGCATAACATGCTATGAATCCAATAATTTCATTTTAATCAGTTACACATTATTGGTAACAGTGAATCATAATTTTACTTCTTGTTCAAGGACATTTTGACCTTATGGAGCTCAAACCAAGTGTATTATTTGAGCTGTATGTCACACCGTCTTCAGGTTCATATATACATACCCCACCACATATTTATATTTAAAGATAATTTTGTTTCCTTAAATAGACAACCTTCTGCATCCAAAAGCAAATAAAATACAGTACAGTAAAAATCCAGGGGCTCACACCAGTCAATCAGCCCATATGAGTCCTAGTGAAAGCAGGAAAGATGGTAGCGTTTCAGTTGTGGGTTCTTTTGTGTTAAACTCACAATCAAATCCAATATTTCAAAGAAAGCAATTTTAGTTTTGACAGCTTAATATGAAGATTTAATTTGTTCCAGATAATTTGAAAAAAAACCCACACAAAATTTATGAATAATGCTTGGAAATGGATAATTTACACACCACAATTAATTTTGCACAACATATTTGTATAATAGATTAGAAATATTGCAACGTATTAAGGTTTCAGTAGCATCACAGAAGGCACATGCATATGCCTTTCTCGGAGCTGAACTATTATTGCTACAAAAGTATTTTTCCCTACTTAAACCAGGGAAAGCAGAGTGGTGTCTTTGGTCACTTGGGCACCCCGGGGCACCTTTCTCTGTGCCCACGAGGTGTCCTATCCTTCACACTTTTTTCTTTTAATTAAAGCATTTTTCTTACAAGCTGCTGGGATCCTTTCAAAGCAAAGCAAAAGCCTACAGCTGCTGCCAACTTCATCTGCCATGAATGCTTGTGGGTGACTCTTTAGGGAATGAAGAGGCAGGTGACTGCAGGCTGAACCTTTCCTCTGCGGAGCACTCAGCTGCTGAGAAAAAGAAAGCAAAAGGGAATCTTGTGAAAGTGTGACAGAGAAATAGGTTGAGGAATGTGGCTGGCAGAGGGATGTGGGGAGAAAGCATTTGCCTGCTGGTTGTGTCTGCACCGAAAAGTGTGACTTCACAGAAAGGTAGTGTTCAGAGGCTCAGAGTTCTGTCACTCAACCTTTTGCACAGGTGACTTGCCACACCTGTGATTGGCAGTCAAGTTTTGACGGGGTCCATGATAGTTCCCCGAGCTTCTGAAAGTGCCTACCAGTTCCCAAGGGCTGCCTGCACTGACTCCTAAAACTGGATGAAATTATGGAATTCAAATCCACCAGATGCCATGGTGGCCACTAATCTTTAGAAAGAGAATGAATGATTTCACAGTGGGGAGAATATCATTGTCTACTAATCGCGATAGCTTTATATTGCCTCCTGTATTGGATGCTGCATGCCTCATTTTCTGCGTAAGGCATCTGGGAGGCTACTTCTGCATTCATGTCCCACTCATGGTGTCCCACAGGCCTCTGGTCAACCACTGTGAGGACACACTCGATAGGCCTTGTGGTCTGATCCAGCACAACCATTGGTCTGTATTAGTATAGTTTTAAAATATTGTTTAAAAGCCAGAGCAAAAGAGGAGCATTGTGTGGTGTGAAAACGAAAGGGATGAAAAATGTACGAAGGGTAAGCATACTTCAGCAGAACTCCATTTATAACTCTGCAGGTATTGTTCATACACCCCTGCTCTGCTCACACGGCAGAGAGTGAATAATTCAGAGCGTCAGACCTTGACAAGCACCCTACTCTTCTTTCTATCAGGCTCTTCCCCATGTGGGAAGAAACAGGGGAAAATAGAGTGAGGCTGTAAATCTATACACAGGCTCAGCTCATTTTCCTCTCTCTTCTGACAGTGGAAAATGCTAGGGAGATGGAGATTGCAATCCATTTCCAAAGGAAGGCCATGGGACTGCCTGCTTATGCACAGGGTTAAACTGGAGGGACTGATTATGATCTGGATCAAGCAGGACTTTTCCTTCTCTTCTAATAGCCAGAGGAAGGGATCTCATCTGTTGATGCTCTAGGTTGCTGTAGTCAGCTCTGCCCCTGTAAGGAAGAACCATAAAGCAAAATAATCAGGATTTCCTACAATGTGTTCTTCACAACTCTTTGTGACAGCCACAGATCCTTGGCACTGTCACCACCCACGGTGAGAGGGAGTGTCAACGAGGCCATAATGGGGCTAAGGATGGTCTTAACCATGCCAATTACACCCACACTTCAATCCTCCATTTTTGGACTTTCCTTAGGGTCATGACTATGGGAACTGTCATGATGAGAAACTGTACTGCAGCATCCTGGACTGGAACTCAAAATTATATAGTCATGCTGTCACAGTGCTTCTTCGGTGGGTGCAATGCCTCTTGTGTTTGGAAGGGGCAGAGTGAAACTCCTTTCCAAATCCAAAAGACTTGTGAAAATCAGCATTGTACAACATGTAGGAAAGTGCAAGGCCTCACCGTCCTTTGCCTGCCAGCGCAAAACTCTTGTGATGGATTGTGCATCGACCTTTGGCAGGAGTGGGTTGCTGTACTCATATCCTGCAAGTGGGGTCTTGTGGGCAGCTGGTTGGCCACTGTGTGAACACCATGCCGGGATAGAAGGAACCTTGATCTCATCCATCATGGCTCTTCTTGTGTTCTTAGGTATCCAGCCCTATAAAGATGAAAACATTGGCCTCTCTTTCTTCTGGGCCACTGGTTTTTCCTCGATCATTCCTCTTAAAAATACGGTTCCTACACTTTGGCTTCCCCGTCCCCTGAAATCGGACCATCTGACCAGAGAGGAAATGGGACATTCTGCATGGAAAGCCATGCTTGCATGCTGGGTTCAGACTCTCCTTGGCTGTGTCAAGTGAAACTGGACTATAGTTTGACCGAAACCGTTTTTGATCTTGACAAAGCTTGCTAACAAAGTGTGCAGAAAGTATGCTCCTTCTGCCTGGAAAACAACACGAGTCGTACCCCAGCTTGACCCCTGCTGAATTCATCTTCAGTTCAGATTTTTTTTTCTGATGGTGGCAGACTTCAGAAACATTGGCATGACTGATCTTGGTGAGTGGCCTCTGCATTAACGCTTTGAAAAAAATCTTGCCAAATGTAATTTTCTTCTGGTGTGATAGCCCTTTTCTCTACAGTTTCAATGGCAGGTACACACTCCACTCATTTGAACTACCCTGTGCCCCTGTGGATAAAATAATAGGCCACATCATTGTAACAGGCTTTATATTGACTACTAGACAACTGTGAGTTTAAGTCACTATCCTTTCCCTAACCTTTTCAAGCTGTCAGCACCCCTTGCAGCAGCCATCCTACTGAAAAGAACGAAATGGACAACACTGGCCGCCTGCCAGCTGCATGCTTCATCATTAAGTTTCTGACTAGAATCTCATTTTATTTTTTGTGAATATCCATTGGATTTCTGCCACTGCTGCATTCATTTAAAAAACACTTCCATCTTCCAGGCAATAACCTTTTAATCTACAAGCTATAATATTTCCTTAAGGCTCCCCCCATCCCCATTCTCTCTCTTGCTATTTGTAAGTCATTATATGATTCTCCTTTATCAGAAGAGCAGAGGAATGTTTCTTGAAGGGTGACTGCTTTTAACTTCTCCTAAAGACAAAATAAGGCTGAATGAACTGCTGCTAAAGTGTGTGCTGGGGAGGGGATGCAGTGCAGGGTTGCACGTGAAGATGGTTCCAGGTTTGGTCTTTGGTATCTCCAGGTAGGGCTGGGAAGGACAACTCTTTGGAATTCTGGAGAAGCACCAAGGGGCAGGTAGACCAGTGAAAGGCAATCTCTGCCCCACAGGCTTTCTCTGGCAGGGCTGGGGCTTAAACTGGTTTATGGTGGGTTGCACATTCCCCAGAGGGCCCGCTTCCTGCCCTCACCAAGCCCCAGTCCTTCATCAGGTCCCTCCTAGAAGAACCCCATGCTATCTCTGGTCAAAGATGGCAGAGGAATTCCTCCTTTGTGGCATCAATCTTCACTTGGAGGGCGATAATTGCAATCTGATTATTTTTGATCAGAAATAATGGCGTGGTTTGATTAACGCAATGACTTGCACTCAAGGGCTGAGTATGGGTTGGTGGTGAAATGCTGCTATTGTATTTATTTATTTATTTATTTATTTATTTATTATATTTATATGTTGCCAAGCAGTTTGAAAGGCTCTCTAGAGGGTGTACATTAATCAACGAAGGCAACATACAAAAACCCCCCAACAATTTCAGAATACTAAGATCAATAGATGCACTAGAAGCCATTAATAAAAATTTGGATAATGATAATAATAATTTAACAATAATCATTCTAAATCATGTCCAGGTGAGATGAACAACCAATAATAAGCTACTAAATCCCTTAAAATGATAACATCATCTTAAAAATTGTTAAAATGGGTGGCAAAATGTTTTTGCCTGGTGCCAAAGAGAGAACAAAGTTGGTGTAAGGCAAGTTTTTTTGGGGAGCCTGTTCTACAAGTGGGGGCAACCACAGAAGACGGCCCTTCTGTCCCTTTTACCTCCTTGAGAGATTTATCTTCCAGAAGGGCCTCTTATCCAGATCCTAATGGGTGGATAGGTATATACAGGAGACGATGTATTGTCTGAACCCAGCTGAGATAACAAACCATGCTGAACAACCCACAGTTCAGACACCACCGACAAATCGTGGTTCTCTCTGTATGTTGCTCATAGCAAACTATGCTTCATTAGTGCATGGGGTACGGACAACACGACAACCTACATTTCAACAACCCTTGGCACAGTACTGTGTTGTCTGAACCCAGCCAATAGGGGACTCCCGCTCATCACTTAGCCTGGACTTGCAAAAGCCAGCAAGTCCCGCTTGGGTACCTTTTTGTGCCATTTGTGTCCTTGACTAGTATATGAGCATAACTAGGTCAGACCTCATACCTGTTCTGAACAATTGGTGGGAATGGGTGGATGATGTCATGGGAGGGGAAAGGACTTGAGGGGGGGGCGGGGGCTCCCCATGCCCTTTTCATCATCCATCCATCCATCCATCCATCAATCCATCCATCCAGCTTGTTATATCAGGGAGAGTAATTTGATGGTTGTCCTCCTCTGGTGTAGGTATTGGCCTATGTGGACCAATGGCTTGATTATACAAGACAAATTCCTGGGTTTTCTAAGCTTGCTATTTTCCTGTGCCAGAATTCACAATGATATCAGCACTGGAAATGAATGTTAGACTATGTCAGACCATGTTCACATATAAGCAGCATTAAGTGAGGCATTGCCTGGTAGGCGTGTATAGATTTCAGTTTGACGCTATTGGAAATGCATAAAAGAGCCAGCTCCTAAGCACCTAAAACAGAGCAAAACAAAACCACTCAGCCCTAAAATTCTATTGTGCATTTATCAAGCGGCCGGCAAGTGTCTGGGCAAATCTCCAAAAGAGTTAGAATTCCATGCTATAACTTTCTAGCTGCTATGAAAAATGCTGCTCTCCACATACCCCAGTCACACAGAAATCATGCACAGAAATATGTATTTGAGAGTGCTCTTTTGTCAATACTTATTCACTTAATTGATTACACTCACAGCCCTCTTTTTCCTCCAAGGAGCCTCCTCCTCCTCCTCTTTCAATCTTCAGAACAACCCTGTGAAGTAGGCAAGGTTGAGAGTCAGCGACTGGCCTAAGGACCCCTAGAGAGCTTCACCCCTAGAGCGTGCATGGAGACTTGAACCTGGGTCTCCCTAGTCCCAGGTTTGAATCCAGCACTCCAGCCACTGAGCAAACTGGCTCTTGATCACTGAGCTTACCAAGAACCCATCACAAAAGCCATCTCAGTGTTATTGGAAACACTAGATTTTCTATTGGACTCAAGGGCAATGCTTTGCAAAGCATTCTCAGATCCAGCCCAAGGCGTTTTGCTGCCCTAACTGGTCCCAGCTGTCACTACCATGCACCCAGCAGTTGCTGCACCACTGAGATGCTGGTGCTGTTCTTCAGTCCTTCCACATGATGGCGCAATGCGATGCCCATGGCTTCTCTCTCCTGCGTGGCATTGGCATTGGCGGGTTGGTGGGTGGGAGGCAAGGAAGTGAGGGTTGTGATGCTCTGACAGGAAGCAGCAAACTACCAGCAAAAAGGAAGACCCTTTTTATATATTGCACAGAAGGGAAGGCTATTACTGCTTTCGGCCACACTAGGCTGTGTGCTCTTGCTTAGTTAAACAAATTCCATATGGTGCTTTCTTCTGCTTTGGATTAACAAGCCTAGAGTTTGAGAGGTTTGCAATGCAGCTGGGCCACTATCTCCCTAATGCCTTTACTGCTTGATTAAGCAGGCCACTGAAAAGGGCTCCCCAGTCTTGCATGAAAAGCAGAAATGTTGGGCAGTATATCTTGCAGCCAAAGAACAGGCAAATTAGGAAAATCATATAGAACAAGAGGAAATGGTTAGAACTTCCATTTGTGTTTGACTGAGGCTATTGAACTGTCTGGAATCTATGGGGAAGAATCAAATCCTGCCTAACCCTTTAGAGGATCTAAAAATATTTCACTGGACACAAATTAGCCTGCACGTCTCCCCAGTTTGCTGGAACTGTGGATTTCAAGCCAAGTTTTCAAACTATCCTTGTTTAAAGAATCCAATCCTCCTATTTTACTAGATATGATTCCAATCTGGTGGTGGAATGGACACATCTGGTGCTAGTTTAGGCTGTAAGCACATTCTGGAACCTGAAAACCTCCACTGTAGCAACAAGTCGCCATGGCTCAAAGGGCCATTCCCAGACGGAGCTCACACTGCATTTTTACTGTGCTTGTATTGCTACTGATTTCAGGCTCCACGTAGGTGTGGATAACCGTTCTACTAAGTGGGTTATATACCCTCAGCAAAAGAGATCTGTGGAAGGCACTGTCCTTGGCCAAGGGAAAAGGAGGAGGTTGGGTGACCAATTGTCAATGGCCAATGGAGAGGACATGCATGACCACCAGAGAAAACACCAAGCCACACCAAATGTGCATAGGAAAAATTATATGTAGAGATGACACTGAGAAATCATTATTATGAACCAAAGCTGCAGGCCATCTCACTGTACTATGGAAGACTGTGACTGCATTCCCTGTGTCCTTGCTTAGCCTGCATTCCAGGTGATGTTGATTCAGCAGGCAACTTGTGGTCCCTTGCTTTACAATCTTAACATTTGTAAATAAACCCAGTCCTGGAAATCAGCAGCTCATGTCTCCATTAACTCAGCTACCTTTCCATCAGACTGATTTTCTGCCTTCTTTCAGAAGCTCATTGAAATGTATTTATTTATTTACTTGTTCATTGAAACAGACTAATAAGCAAAGCTCTCTGGCCATTGTTCAATGCATAACAATACACGAATGCTTATTTTTATTCCCCTTGCCTTCAACAGTGCATTTTTCTGTATTGTTTACATTACGTGGGCCGTGGTTACATATTTTAACTCTACAAAGGCTTTGGGGCTTTAGTTAATATGAAAGAGATGTGGCATACAGTTAAAATAGAGTGTGCTGCTGTTTTGATTATACCTCCGTTAACAAATGACACTGCATTACCACGCACAACACAACCATTTGTCAGCTACAAACCATTTTACAGCAGCTTCTGGATACAAAATTAACAGAAACAAGCCCACCAGGAACAACAATGCTTTAGCTGTGTTGCCATCCCCCCTCCCCTCCCCTCAAAGCAATTGCAACAGATTGTGAATGATCTCGGAGCACAAGATGAGCGAGCCCCTGGATATTTTCAGACACCAGCCTTAAAATGCTGCTTGTTTCAGTCCCTGTAAGCATTGGCCAGAATGCACAACCCAGACATCTCTATCTATCTTTGTCTGTCTGCTGGATGCTCATTTGCATTACAAGCACCTTCGCCCACTTTCTTTTTTCCATCATGCAACCTAATGGGGGACAGTCACTTCCTTGGCTCACACTGTCTTGTGCAATTTATACAGATGTAGACCAAGAACCTAGTTCTTCTAGGGCATTGTTACCTGCATGGGAGTAACCAAGGACCCCAGATTTTCAGTCATCTGCCAGTTATTGTCCCCTGCTCTCAAAGCAAAACATGCCTGGAACTTTAAACTGTCTAAAATCTAATTTTTTTGTTCATTGCAACGCTTATCGTGTCCCACACAGAGTTGGGACACACAATGTCCCACACCTTATTGAGGTGACTACAAATCATTGGAGTGACAGTAAGAAGAGCTTACCACTTCTTTGCCCCAAACCTGAAATCCACTGTTTCCCAGATATTAAACTGATGGGAGAGGGATTCATTCTCAGGTGAGCTCTGCTGAGACCTGAAATCCATAGTGATGCTGATTTGCAAGCTGATGGACAAATGATTCAGACTTCCTGCTTCCCAAACCACCAAGATGGCACAGACAGTCAATTCATCACAATCCAGCATGGATCGTGTGAGTCTTTACTGGGAACATGCTTCTCTCCAGAACTTTGCTGATAGACTAAAAAGCCACCCACTGCCTTAGGGTTCTATATTTCCTAGAACATTGAACTCTACCACTAAGCGCCTGAGCCAACATGTGAATCACTATTTAGAGTCTTTTTATGTAGCAAACCCATGTATGAGACTCTGAATCGACTTTGAAAATGTCTGTTATATGTCCTGTGAAGATTATTTTTATTACTACATTGCATTGATCTCTGACCTTTTTTCTTCTTTTGAGGAACCTGCAGCATCTTGCGAAGCTCCATTTTATCATCATAATAACACCTCTGTGAGGTGGAGGCTGAGAAGGAATGTCTGGCCCAAACTCACCCGGTGAACTTCATGGCCACGTAGAGAAAACCTGGACATGCCAGGTCCTCCATCCAGTGCTCAGTCATGGAATAAGTATTACTACACTCATTGTACCACTCTTTGTACCACATCACCAATACACAACAATGACTTTCAGGTATCCTATGCGGTTCAACCAGTAGCAGAACCAATTACTAGTGCAGAAGAAATCATGGATTCAGGAACACAAGTACGAGTAGTAATACTAATTTCTGGAATTGGTCTGCTCAGCAGAGCTCACTGCTCCATTCCCCCCAAATGGGGTGGAAGTCATTTCTGGGGTTACTTTAAGTGCTGGTAGTTCTTGTTGAATGAGTGGTTGGTTCTCTTGCAGCAGAGAACCAGTGGAAACATCTTGGAAATCTAGGATGCTGCCCTAAGTCTGTGCATGTTGACAATTTAAAAATCTGTAAAGCCAGGATGGGCTGCCATCAGTATTGCATAATCTACCTTTGATATGAGAATCTACATGGCACAGCAAAGTAGTTTAAAATTGCAAAGTGAAATGGCATACTTAGAACCTCTTCACACTAGCATAATCAGTCTGCCTTAAATTACTTTGAATTCTATATACCGACATAAAAATTTCAAATGTAAGATGTGCTTTAATCTGGATCGGTCCAGGAATTCTTTGTGAGAATCTCAGCAACCAACAAGCACACCGGATATTAGCCAACATTTCAGCAATGTTTTAAGAAGATGAGAAAGAAAAAGGTTTAAATTGTTTATTGTAGCCACTGATGTTAAGAAAATCAGCAGTAATTTTATATTATGCTCCATTTCAAGAAGAAATTGCAGCAAAACCACAGTTTTGTGACACCTTAAAAATGAACAGATTTATCATGACATAAGCTTTCATGGACTACAGACCACTTAATCTGATGAAGTGGGCTGTAGTCCAAGGAAGCTTATGCCTTAATAAATTTGTTAGTCTTTAAGGAGGCCATAAGACGCTGTTGTGGTCAGGTAATGTTGGCAGTTAAAAAGCAAGAAGTGAAGTGCTTGTGAAGTTCCACTCCATAGGAACTCTCAATCAGACAGAGCTAAGATAAGCTTCCCACTAAACTTGCCATTACTGGCAAGCTAAGCTCTTCCCTTTCCTCCTGACTGCTATGAAGCTTATCAATAGAAGATGATGACACTCAGCTCAGAATGCTGCATTCCATCAATAAAAGTTCAGGATGTGGTACAACAACCTGCTCCATCTGCTCATTTCAGCTGCCCGTGATGTCATACCATAAAAATGCAAGTTATGAATTGTGGGATCAATTCAGAGCTAGGTGTGGGCACTGGTAGATGTTTGCTTTCCTATCCCCTCCTTACACCCCTTGGAAGATCAGGCGACTCTGCTGTGTAGAGGGTGGGAACAGGTTTCCTTCTGTAAATGGTGCCTTTTCATCCATGGAAGGCATACCCTGGCTCCAAACCATTATGGTTTGCTACTTGGGGAACAAGACCGAAGATCTTTTTAGATCATATGACCAATTGCCTCCATCTTTCCCCCCTGACCAATACATCTATCTCATCTTTTCTCAAATCACTCTGTGCTAAGGTATTACATTTTGGTCCACCTTCAAATCACCTGCCTGGCTGAAAATATGGTATAGTGTAATGTGCTCTATAATTTTAGTCCACATATATGTATGTTCTTACATTCTATTTATACTCTGCTTTTTTCCCCTTGAGAAGAACTTACAGTGGCTTACTTTGTCCCCCTCCACCCCATTTCATTCACAAAACAACCTGGCAAGGTAAGTTAGGAAAAGAGTAAGCAAATCATGAACAAATGGAGCATGTTCTGCTACCTGGGAAAGTGATGATAGGAAGTAGCCCACATATATAGGGAACTATAGCTACTCTTCATGGAAGTCAGGATCATCCTCAGAATCTGCTGTGAAAGGAAGGGAGAGTGACAGCAGAAATTCAGCAGGAGAAGCACTCTCTTGCTTGTCTACCCTTGGCTGCCTTGCAAGAAGGCACCATGTGGTTGATTTTCAGAAAAGCCCTGCTGGGTCACAGGAAGAGTCCACTTGGCCAGCATTTTGCTCCCACAGTGGCCATCCAGCTGCCCATGGGAAGGCCAAGAGCAGAATATGCATGCCACAGCACCCTCCCACCCATGTTCCCCCGCAACTGGTGTACATAGCAGTCTTATCACTGATCCTGGAGGCAGCACATAGAAATGGTAGCCATTGATCATTTTCTTCTCCACAGATGCATCTAATCGCCTTTGAAAACCTTCCGGATTAGTGGTTGCCACTACATCTTGTCAAAGCATTGCCTTCTTCCGTGTCCTGCTGCTATTCCTGGCCAGCCACGAATACACACCACTCCTGAACCTATTTGGCTTGATGTACAGAGCAAATTTTTGCCATAGCATTTTTGTTCTGCTCAAGCAGATTGCGATGTGGATGGGGATTTTGCAACAGCTGTGCTTACGGACTTGCACCTCTGTGCCTATTGCCAAAGAATAAAAGGTGTAAGAGGACCTATTTGGCAGAGAATGGAAGAAGAGACATAAGTGTGCAGGTCCACACTGAAACACACACAGACTTGAAAGGGACCTCTGATTTCAAATTGGAAGCAATGGGCAAGATAACACCTTGATTGATCCTTCAATTGAAGAAGAGAAAATAATGCCACAAACATACGTAATTTTCAAATAATAACGTTGTTTTCTCTTTGGCTGCAACGGGGCCTCATTTGTACAATGTCTCTATTTCTTCCTCTTAATAGTTGTCTTGTGATTTATCTGTTAGGGCCTTTTGTGGCAGGACTGGTAAACAGAAAGTTCCAAATATAGAACTCTCTTGAGTTTCAACAAAAGTAAGCCACTTTCCCCTTCAAAAGGTAGCTCTATTCTTTATTTGCCTTTTCCCTCTCCCCATTTCCTTTATAGAAAGCCAGCAGGGCACACTTTTCCACACAGAAAAGTACCAAATAATTAAACACAGCAGTTGGTTTGGGAAAACTTGACTGGAATTCTGTAATCAGTGGAGTACAGACCATAATGTTTAATCCAACCCAGTCTATCTACAAGATAGTCATACAGCTATTGCATTGATGCTATTAAGAATTTCCATAAGAACATTCCAAGGCATTAAAGAATATCAGCTGGACATTGGAAAATATTGAAATGGTTCTTGCTCATTTAAACCTTTATGTTGATGTTTGTCTTGCAGTACACCTGAAGTATCTGCGAGTCACAGGGCTGCCTTTTTCCTTCCAGTGGAAGACGGGGCTTCAACGTGCAATGTGGCCAACCTGATCTTCTGCCTTCATGGGGGAAAATAGAAAAACGAGAGAGCAATCATGAGTTTGGACAGCGGTAGTAAAACATGGCTTGTATTTTTTTTACTACATTTCTTGTATTTTTCCCTGGAACCAAATGATGAGACATTTGCCAATGGAGTGGGTAGGACTACAACCTTAGGAACTTTAAACATGAGAGAGATCCCAAAATGTCTTATGACTGTCTGGGATGCTATCGGAGCTTTCTTTCACAAAGCTGCTAATCCACTGTATCTACTTTTGGTTTCACCCCAAACCTGAGATCAGATCATTACAAAATGAACGTTTCCTTTCTTGCTTTTCCTTTACATAATGATGAGGCTGCACTGTGGGACTGCAGTGTGGCACAATTGCACAAGTAGGGAAAAGGGTTTCTTTAATTTTTAGAATACTATATTGTCTCCACTTAAAAAAGCCATGGAATTGTGATTTTAAAACAGAAGCAAAAGTGGGCATCATCAAAAGAATCTATGAACAACCATGCGTAAGGAATGGCAAGTGCATGGTAAATGCCTCCTGCAGAAAAGCTCACCATGAAGGAGTCTTCTTGTGGTGATCATTCCTGGCTTTAAAGCAGGGCAAATCTGATCCGGCCCTAATTCAGGGGCAGGAAGTTTGTTTGTTTGTTTGTTTGTTTATCTATCGAGTTATATCCTGCCTTTTTCCTACAAAGGGCTCAAGGCAGCTTACATCTCCTTCTCCATCTTATCCCCACAACAACAACCCTGTGAGGTAGGTTGGGCTGAGAGTCTGTGACTCATCCAAAGTCACCCAGTTGGCTCCATGGCTGAGCAGGGACTCGAACCCAGATCACCTGAGTCCCAGTCCCATGCTCTTAACTTGTCCACTTCCTCCCCACACTTATCCATACCTGGACAGGTATTCAAAGAGGCCTTCCTGGGTCAGTGCCCACTCCACCCACCAGCATCTCTTAATGCCAAAGGCTGCCTTTTTCTCACCCCCAAGGGCTGGTTTAGGGTGCAGAAACAAAAGCCCAAGTGGTAAATATTGCCTGCTCCCAAGGACCAAGGACTTTCTTACTCCTATCAATCACTCGATGGCTTCATGGTGTAGCACATACCTGGCTGGCCAGCTTTAAGCAGGAGCAGGTTGGTCATATACTGAAGCCTTATCAGTGCAACCAGAGTTGTCACACACTCAGGAATTTCGAGGAATCCCTCTCCAGAGCTCCCAGCCCAGCCTCCAGGTAGCCCAGCCTCCCAGGTAAGCATGGGGACCACCTGAATTCAAATGTACTAGTCAGTGCTCACAGCAAGAGTCTCAATCCAATGAGTGTCTGTCCTTGCAACCTGGTCATCCAGGGTATAAAAGGGGACTGCCGCCTGCCTTCTGGGTCGATTGCCACTTTTCTCTGATCAAATTTATTCAGGGGCTTCTGTGCACATTTTGGCCCCATTCAAAAATATAGCAAGTCTCAATGACCAGCAGGAATAATTTCAAAGCTAAATTAGGCTGGGCTTTTGGGGTATTTTCTGGCCTGCCCCTTCTGACTTTGGCCTCACACATGATTTATACAAAATGGGCTTTGACCCTTGGGCTGAAAGGACTTCAAGCCCCTTGGTCAAAGGGATCCCCTTCACTTGCTTGGTGCCTCTGTGCATGCACGGAATATCTTACTGTACGTATCTTACTCTACGTGTTGTGCTCCTGAACAGTCCCTGCTGCCATGGCCAATGGGACCACCTATTTACTGGATGTCCCTCGGCTCTAACTGGTCCCAGGTAACTGGCACAGAGCAGGTAAAAGAATTCCCATCTCCTTTTGTCAGCCTGGCTGACAAAGAGATGTTCCTATCTGGTCCTTATGCGACCAGCAGCTCCTTCCCTGTGGCAGTGCTGTGAAAAACACCCAAGAGGCTTGGTTGGAGCAACTAGTCATACAATAAGCACGCCTTGCCTATTCTTTAGAAGAATGGAGCAGCAAGCTAGTTTTATCCCACTCGTGGTTGCTGCTCGATGCTGCCTTTACTAGATCTGCTGATTTGTGCAGGTTCTGCTTCTGGATGTTTTGTGGGATTGAGATAAAGTCCTTTCCATGCATGTTCCCCACCCCTCCCCTGGTTTTCCTTGTCTGTCCTTCTAGATGTTCCATTACACAACCACTAGGTGGGGCTGTGACACAGTGGAACCGAGCAAAAACACCAGGCTTTTGTGCCACCATTCATGAAATAATGTTTTTTATTGGGGCGGGGGTGGTTGCAAAGAATGGGAGCAGCTTTGGAGGATGACAATGCCTGTACAGTGGTCCCAGACTGCTGCAAGTGAGGAATTGTGACTAAGCCAGAAAAGCCTCAAATAAAGATTCTCAGCTTTTCTCCAGGACTGCTCCCACTGGAACCTGCTGTGTCATGAAGGTAAAGTAATGTTCTGGAAATCCATGCATGCTTTGGGCAAGTCTGCAGTTTAAAAGTAAAATACTCTTAAAGAGAACAGCACACTTGAAGAAGACATCATTACACTGGTGTAAAAAACATGGATTGCCCTCATCCAGATCTACCTGCACCATACATTTTTAAGATGGAAGGAGTTGCATCAGAATGTATATTGTGATTCATATTTCTAATACGAATCCAATAAAAAACAATGCAGCATGGACTGACTGGGTCCATATGAAGAGGTGCATCCTAATCTGTACTTGATATATATTGATTTACTCAGTGGTTTCTGATAAAAGAAATGTTAAGTGCAGAGCAAAGTGGGGCAGATGGTGGACTGCAACTCCCACCAGCCCTAAACAGCATCACTAATGGTAAAAGAAAATGGGAATTGTAGCCAGAAACATGTGGACTCCTTTGAGTTGTGCACTCCTCGTGTGTAGTTTTTGTCCACACTTCTTAACTGGAATTGGTGAACGTACATTATACCACCTTCATGAAATACATTCCTTGATCATAACTGAGATTTGCTTGACTTACTTTGTTTAAACAGCTCTGGGCTTTCACTGAGCACAGGAATTATGTTAATACATTTCCACCTTTGAAGAGGCAGGTGATGTAGTTGACTTTTAAAAAAATCATCCGTTCTCATCCTTGGTAATACAAAAAGAGGGTTAATTGGGGAAAGGAGGATTCTTGCTAAAAGAAGGTTCAATATTTAACTTTTAAGTAGCAGGAAGGGATAAAGAAAGAAAACAGCAGGGTATCATTAATTAAAATTGCATTAAGCCACTATATATTTGCGAACGGAACTAAACGCTGCAATGCACGTGTGGATCTAGGACACGCAAATCTTGAAATTGGGAACAGCTCCTAATCAAAAGATTGTTTCAGTGCTAAAGGTTCTTGGCATGAGCCAATGTCTGGGTGGATAAATCTATCAGTTTCACTCGCTCTCACATTTCTACTTTTTAGTCTCACATTTCACTGGGTTTATAAGGAGGTTCTCACTCATTTGCCAAGGCTGTATTCAAGGCGGCTATTCCCAGCATGGAAAAGACCATAACCTGATCTAACCTGCCTGCCAGGTGCCTATCATAAGAGAGAGCGCAGAGAGTATGCAAAGACTCTCTCCAAACTGGGGGAATGGGCGTCAACATGGAGAAGGCAGTGCCATGTGCACAAGTGAGGTGTCAGTCACGATGAGGCAAAATATCCCACTTTCAGTATACACTGATTAGACCTGAGCTAATTGACTGAACATACTTAAGTACACTGGGCACTTGAGCACAGGGTCACCCTCATCTACAGCTTCTTGTAAGTTTCCTGTGGAAAAATAGGCAAAATTTGGCAAGTTTTTAGCAAGAAATGAATCAAGCTTTCTCATCCAGCCCTTGTATTAACAGCTGGCTGCAAAGGGACTTCTTAAAAATTGTAGCATAAAATCCTACTTCAGCCTAGGATAAAATATTTGGTGCTGCACCCCCATCACCTCTATTGTTTGGGACCACGCTGTGAAGGAAGCAAAAAATGGCACAATTTATTATTATTTGCCATTATTATTCCTTCTCTCAAGGCCACTCATTTCTGCCGAATGAGAAAAGGCAAGGAAGAGCATGCATACCATTTGATTACATCAGGGTCTCACACATCTGCTTAATAAGCCACTGTACATAAATATCATGTTGTGATGAATCACTAGGACTTTATTAACTGACACCGAATTAGCCTTTTCACACTGAAGCATTTCACAGCGCTTTTTTATTGGCTGTTACTGTCACCATGTAAACTACTGACTATGGAATGATGTACTAGGTTTGGACAGGCTGGCAGATCTAAAGGACTTATAAAAGAGACATCTGCAGCAGTAAAGGGGATTGGAAGTTTATAAAAGGTCACTGGCAGCTTTCACAAATCTCAGCAGAGTTAGGCTGCGAGAGGTAAATGAAAGGACAAGGAAGAAGAAGAAGAAGAAGAAGAAGAAGAAGAAGAAGAAGAAGAAGAAGAAAGGCTTTTCATGTACACACCCCATATGAAAAGCTGGACATAGTTTTAAATATCCTGTTACTATATGGCCAGTTTTAGGAAAGTTAAGAAAATGGAAGAGGAAGAACAAGGACCAGTTTCTACTTGTTCGTAGAGCAGGGGTGGACAGATGATTTGGACTTCCACTCCCAGAAGCCATTGCCAGCATGGCCAATGGCAAGGAATGCTGGGAGTCCATGTGCAAAGCATCCGGATCTACTTTCTGCCTACCCCTGGCTTAGAGGGCTTAGTTGCCAGGCTATGCCTCCCATAGTGACTTCAGTCCCCCAAATGCTGCATTGTCCTTGGGCATTTAGAGGGAAAACAAAATCAAAACCCACCTCCAGATGCTGCAAGCCATAAACAAGCTGTTGTTGAACCCATGTTGCCATGAAACAATGGAGCTTTCAGAACACTGAACTTTGGTGAAACAAAGACGGCAACCATAAGGCTTTTCAGAGGACAGTCCTCAGTTTGAAGGTGTCTTCTATCTATTGTGCAACTCCAGTTTAAAGATCAAGATAAGAAAGAAAAGCAGAGGCCTTGAAGTTGCCCACCGGCAAAACCTGGATGAAAACCATCTGGTAAAAGTCTTCCCCACTGTGTTGAGATGTTCTCTATTTAAATTATAGTACTAATTTCCAAATTTGCTGCAAAGACATACACTCTGGGACATGCAAATTTTATGCAAATTTTCACACTCCTTTGGACTCTTTTTCATTGATGTGTTTTCTCTTTTATCTATCCTGTCTCCGTCGCAGCATCAAGGGCCCATTCAATGGCATCCTCAGAGGGCTTCCCCAAAGCTGGAGCTTGTCTCCTATCAAGAGCTTGCATTGTTGTGAAATATTTCAGGTATTCCAAGAATCAGTATTCACTATTCATGAACATGATTTATTAATTACCTTTATATACCACTCCCATTGCCCTTCAGGGTTCTCTGGGCTGTGTATATTCAAAACGAGTATATAACAATTTACAATGTAGAATAAAAATTCATGCAATAAAACATAATAAAATGCACTACAGATAACTACAACAGTCAGTAAAATTACTTCAGGCACAGCAGTGATAGAAGCAGTCATTGGCATTTCTTAAGAATGTAAAATATTAATTCAGCAGTTCTTTAAATATCTGGTGAATAAAAATGTAATTGCCAGGTTGTTGGAAGGAAAACAATAAGGCTGCCAGGTGTACTTCTTTGGGAAGTATATTCCATAGATGGGGTGCAACCACCAAAAAGGCCCTTCTTCTGTTTGCTACTTTTTAGGGGGTGATTCCCTGAGAAGGATCTCTGCAGCTGATCATGGTGGTCAGGTAGGAAAATATGGGAATATTGTTTATGTTAAGCATCATAGGTATTAAACCAATCCATCCCATTGTCGTAGCTTCAATAATGAATGAATAAGAAGGCATCATCCCTGGAACAAGATACCCATAACAAACATTCTACTGCTTCCTATGAAAAGCAGGTTATATCCTATATTCTTCAACACTGGAGCATAATTTGCTTAAGCAGTGGGATACACACATAATGATGCACAGCCCTGGAGAGGATGAATCTGCTACTGGTCATATAAAGCATCCAAGGTTATGTAGTCTTGGGTTATGGTCATATGCTCCAAACATGTGCTGCTGGTCATGTACATGGATTGGAGTTGGCAAATTACCTCCAGAGTTTCCTTAAAATAATATTCCTGTATTGACAACTCTCCTGCACTGTGCTCCTGCTTACTATGATACAAAACAAACGGAGGAAAAAAACTCCTTACTTCAGAGCATTAAAAATGTGTTACTGGATAACTTCAAAAATGAATTCAGATTTTTTAAACAATCAGTGTTTGCCTCAGTATCATGGCTTTATTTCCATGCCAACATTTTCGCTCCAGGCAGCAAACTCAGAGGCGTACAAAGCATCCAGTACAGGGTGGAAGGAGTGGCTGATGGGATCTATCCCTCTCCCACAACCTGGGCTGCAGTTTTGGACATTTAGCTGGGGTGCTTTGGGGTGAAGGGAAGGCTGCAGTGGACATAGGATGCTGCATGTCCTGGTCACTGTGGTCTCCTTCCTTCCCTGTCCACCCCCAGAAAATCTTATTTACCCCTTCAGCTAGGACTGAGCATGCACCCTCAGACAGGTAGGCAGCATGGTTCTTTCTGTGTTAGTTGTGAAGGGGCAGAAGGGCATCAGAGCTCTGTTCCTGACCTCAGACTAGGTAATCTAAGGTCCTGTGACCCTCTAGATAATCCCTGGGGGCCATTGGATCATTCCCTTAAGTCATATTCCTGTCACTAGACAGAATATGCACTACTATCCTCAGCATAGCTGGCTGGGCTTGTAAGCCTTTTTCTGTCTAGGAGGACATAGGACTGTACCCTCAGTATATAGTTAGAAAATCCAGTTTGTTATGTCTGAATGTACTTTGTGGTCTTTTCAGAACTGGGTGAAAATCATTTTACGTATTCTTCCATGTATTTTTGTCTTTCAGCATCTGTTCTTTTAAAATATATTATTGTTGGCTTGTTTTAGAACTTAATACTGCAGCTGGCTTTTACTTTGGTTTCATATTGTGGTTTTAACCTTTTAAAAGTTCTATATTATCTTGCATTAGGTTGTTTCATTTTTATGTTCTGTATTTGAGAGCTTTGGGATCATACAAAATATGGTCAAATTAATTAAAACACATACATACAACAGAGAATGCAACTATATTCTTAAGCAGCCAGTCCTTTTGTTTGGCTGTTTTGGAACTTTTCCTTATCTAGAAAACGGCATAAATAAAAGCTAAACAAACCTCTCCAAGTTCCCCATGGACAAGGTGGACAACCACAAATGAGCTTTAAGAAAATGGATTTTCACCTAGGATCTAAAACAGCTCAAACTGGGGGCTAAGGACCAAATTCATGACTGAGCATGCATGAGTGTCTTCAGCACTTTTTCAGCTGCCCGTCTATTTAATGGTAGGATTCGGGTTTCATGCTTTGCATTTAGGAACTGAGTTTCAGATGAGTCCTTGCTATTGCAGCTGAAGTTTTCGCATTGTGCGTGCTGAATCACAACTGCAATTTCATGCAATCTGCATGAGCAACCAAGAGCCGAAGAGAACGTTGATCAGTTATGCAGCACCTGCGACTAGGAAGAGCCTGTCAGCACAACGTTATTTGCTCTGTCCTCGACATTTTACTGTGTCGTTCGCATATTATATTTGCACATCTCCTGTCAAAATGGTTTTATCCATATATTTGCTATGATAGCAATACTTTTAAATATTTGGGGAAGGAGGAAGTGTTTGAAAATCCTATATGATACAATGTCACATATGCATGTGGTTTGGAACATGTCCAAAATCTAGACATTAAAAAACCCTCTCTAGCAATTTCATCACAATCCAGGCCCATTGTCAGGCATGACAAGACAGAGTGGTTATATTAATCCATTTTTCCAAGAGTTTATGTTCATAAGGAAAGAAGTAATTTCGCAAACAATGACAGATTTGGCCTTGACAGGTGGGTGTAAAAGGGTCTTTTCCAACTTTGTGCCCTCCAGATGCTTTGGATGCCAGTTCCCAGCATTCCTGATTATTGGCCACACTGTCTAAGATGATGGGGGTCGCATTCCAAAACATCTGGAGGGCCACCAAGTTGGGACAGGCTGGAATAAGGAAGGGACCTTCTTCAGGAAAGAGAGCTCTATTCACAGAATGTTCTCTCCATCTCATTTTTGAGCATCTTCTTAAAGCTCACCTCTTTCAGAAGTGCCTCCTGATTTTCAGTGTAGCATTTTTGTAGGGCTAGAAGAGCTGCTGTGGGAAAAGGGGGCAGGAAAGCCTCCTTCCATCCGTGCTGTTGCTCCAGTATTAATCTGGATCCAATTCAATGTCTCTTTGTGTTACATTGGAGGCTGTTTAGCTCCTTTCCTCTCTGTTGCATTCTAGAGACCTGCCTGATAGAAAAGCCTATTACTGATTGTAAATGAACATGACAGAATTGGGCCCACACCATTTAACTAGTAGACAAGCCCAACTTGTAGAATTTTGCAGTGCAGCCTTAGCACTTGTCCAAAGCCACTCTCTGGTAACTGTTTTGACACTGCTTCCCTGGAGACTCTGCAATTGAGCAGGCGATTGTGGCCCATAAAAACACACTAGTATAGGTAATAAAAAGTCTTGGGAGATTCATGTTCAAAAGGCTAAACACAGTAGACACTATAAGCCTTAGTATCTCAGAAAAAAGGACTGCATTTTCCAGTATGACTTCCTATCAAATTGCTAGCACGCCTTTGAATCCCTTACTATGTTCCACTGCCAGACTGAAAAGTAGCAAAATATGTAGATTTATTTGGAATGTTTCTCAAATCCAGTGCTTAAGTTTGCCGGCTCATGTTTCATGTATCTTTTCAAGGGATTAGTTTTAAGCCAGAGGTGTGCACTTTCCAAACAATATAATGCTTTTAAGTGTCAAATATACATGAAGGGCAGTGCATGTGATAGTTTTCCGAGGAAGATGCATGTTGGCTGGGCTAGGCTTGGTTTTAGATCTGACAACTTCTTGCCACACACATTTTCCTAGCAACAGAATGGAATCTGTGGAACCTCCATGACACATGAGTCTTATACAAAATAAAACCAGTTTTGACCACATGGTTTGATGGTCCAGGGGGCATAGAATCAGAGCCTGGCCCATGGGGCTCTGATTTTACATGGATCCCACATACACTTTCGAGCTGCCTCAGTGATTTGGGAGTGAGTCTCTCAAGGCTTTCTATCAGTGGGATTGGTCATTTGAATCCTGCTACAGCATCTTCCATGAACAGGGAGGTTACGCTTTTAAAGAAAAGGAGGCACAGCTCAAGGTTAGAAAGCACGTCAGCATTAAAATTAATCCCTCTTTTAGGTAATTGTGGAGGAATGTTGCAAAGGGAGGAAATAGCTTTCTCCTACTTGGAAACCATTTGTTCATTTGCTATCTGTACTGCTACTGCATTTATTCTTGACTTCAAACAGCTTCAGTATCTATGGTGGATGCAATATATGTACTTACTTTAGGAAACAGCAATATTCTACTTTAGTACTGAACCACTGCTCACACTCAGTGAACAGTATCCAACTTTTTGTTGTTGCTAGTTGCAAAGTTGCGTCCGACCCATCGCAACCCCATGGAGAACACTCCTTCAGGCCTTCCTGTCCTTTTCCATTCCCTGGAGTCCACCTAAGCTCACACCGACTGCTTCAGTGACTCCATCTAGCCACCTCATTCTCTTCTCCAGTCTTCTCCAGTGAGTCCTTCCTTCTCATTAGGTGGCCAGAGTATTTGAGTTTCATCTTCAATGTATGACCTTCAATGTATGGCCTTCTAAGAGCAGTCAGGGTTGATCTCCTCTAGGACTGACTGGTTTGATCTCCTTGCAGTCCAAGGGATTTGCAGGAGTCTCCTCCAGCACCACAATTCAAAGGCCTCAATTCTTCGGCGCTCAGTCTTCCTTATGGTCCAGCTTTCACAGCCATACATTGCAACTGGGAAAACCATAGCCTTGAGTGTACGCACTTTATCCAACTTTATCATTCCATAAACTCAATAGTGATAGTGGAGTTCCACCAAATCCTTCTGTTGCTTAAGCATTTGCACATTGTGTTTTCACAAGTGAACTTCTGCAAATGTAACTTTAGTTGGATTCTCCTATTCCTTATAGTTTGGAATCAAGTTTCCACCAGCACAAGCCTTCTGTATCACCACCCTATCTGCAGATATGATTGGCTGCATAATAATGGGAAGACATCACATTTCCCCCATATTCTTCATTGCCTGGTATCACAATGAAGAAAGGAGCCCTGTGCAAAAGGACTCATAATGCCAAAGATAGTGAGCAGAAGGAAAAGCTGAATGTTCCCAATAAGTAAGCCCTCTCTCCAGAAATGTGTTACCCCACTCCAATAGCTCTGTTTTTGGCCTGAGAATTGAAATTACCACAAGTTCAGTATAGTCACTCAGCTGAAACAAGTTGGTGAGTTTTAATTTCCCATTAGCTTTTGAAGGACCCCAGTGTCCGTAGTAGATGGAAGGTAAGTACTCATTGAATGAAATTCAGACATTGAGCTTTAGTGTTCAGGGGTGAGAACCCTCATTCACAGGAGCACCAGATACAGCTCTTTGTCCGTAATTGTCCTTGTAAAGGATCTTAATTATGAGTAGATATACATAATTGCATAGTAAATAACATGGCTTTTCTATTGAGGTCATCATAGCTATATATCCACACAAACTTAATTAATATTGCGCTTTTCTCTAGTACATTCAGCATGTGTGCTATCCTTGCAGTCTATTTTTCCTTCTGTCACAAGTCCTTTCATGGCTTTTATTTATCATCTCAGCAGACACCATCCAGGCATTGTAAATTTCAATTCAAATGAATCAAATTATTAAATTGTGTCATTCATCTTCAATATGAGAGCACTTCTACATGAAAGAGACTCTAATTTAACATGCTTTTCTTTCTTTCTGGAATAATTTGTAGAGATTCTCCCAGAGTAGATGCAGATAATAAATTTAAAGTTAATGAAACTGTGGTACCAGTGAGTCTGTTTGCTCATTGTTAAATATTAATATAGAGATCACATACATGTACAGGAAGGAGGAACAAAGGAATTCCTATGACACATCATAGCTGTATCCGGGAATGCACTGATTCTGCTGTGGCTCCTAAAACATTTGCCACTGTGCTCTTGGAACTCCTTTCTCCTTTCTTGGAAGATATGACTGCGCTCATACAAGATCTAAGCCATGCATTAACTGAAGGTTTCCTCAGTGGTGGCCTGGAGGCATCAGATGGAGAAAGTTTGAATATAGTCAGTCATGTGAATATAGTCTACCATTGGTAATATCAGCCATTCTCTTGATTGATGTCATTGGCTGGAAACAGAAATGTAAAAACCTCATTGGTATCTCTAAAGGGATTGGTTGCTCCTCAACCACAGCAACAAAATTGGATGAACTATTAAAATATTGACCATCACACCATCGCAAGTGGACTTGGTGTCAGCATCTGACATGGTTGGGCAAATGCTGGGCCCCGGGGTTGAAGCAGAGCCAGAGGCTAGTAGCACCACCGCAGGTGATGCAGATCGTCTGGGTAGCCATGGTACCAAGTGGAGTTCCATGCCCATTGAGTGTGTGTGCAGTGCTTTCATCACTGTGTCCATATATTGTAGGCTCTCTCTATGATATATGCATACTTGGTTTAGGGCCAGCATCCTTAACATTGCAGAGCTAACCACCAGATGCATGTGAACTGGGAGCTCGGCTTGTGCTGGTGCTGCTGGGTTTTCTCTGGCTCTTATTCTCAGCCCAGAAGACTGAAGAGCAGGAGTATGGAGTGCAGTTACTAGCATCCCCACAGGAGCAGCATTGTTGACACGGGGGACCCAAACACTACACAGGCACTATGAGGGTTTGGAGCCATTGCCTGCTCACCCATCTCAAATTGTGGGCAAGAGGTACCATCTAGGTAATCCAGTAGGTAATCTGACAGCTTCCCCCATGTATATCATTCTTTTGGAGGACTCCATCCAGTTGTGTCTAAACTGGAAGTGGTCCTCCAGAAGAAAGATATATTTGGGAAAAGTTTAAAAATTGCCTACTATTTTTCCTAAGGCAACTGAAAGACAAAAATAACTACCAGTGTGATATGTGGAATCAGCTAGTTCTGGAGGATTCTTAGCATTCAAGTTTAATATTTTTCAGGGAAGAGAATATGACAAAGCAAACTTTGCATTAGGCAGGCAGCGTCTAAAAATCTACAGGGTATTAGCACACCAAGCAGGCTGGATTGAAAAGATAATGTTGTCCTCTAGCTCTAGAGGGCAAAGATGGTGCCTCCACTCTTAACCAAGATAATCTAATCATGCAAATATCAGTGTCAACCCATATAAATGTATCGGCGCTGCACTAAAATGCCAGAAAATGCTGAGCTCAGATTTTGAAACAAGGCCTAAATGTATGCACACTTTTAAATGTAATCCAAGTTCAATAATTTATTCTAAATATAGATTTTATGAGTCCTCTTGCCAGACATTTAAAACACTGTAATTCTAACTTTTTTAACCCCACAAGTTTAAACTGCAATTAATGTTGCACTATAATCCTCAAGGGGCAGCTAAGAGGAAACAAAAAGTGTATTTGTGTTTGCCACAAAGCCTAGGTTTACACAGGAAAATCAAAACCTAGAGCCATCCTTAGGTCTGATTCAGTGCAGTCCAACAATCACAAACGGTGCCATGCCAAGAGCTTGCCAAAAACTTCACAAACAGCGTATGTGCCAAGATGCTTCCATACCCCAATACATTGATAATGAAAAGCTGCCTACTATTATTGTGATATTATTTGCTATTAATATTTACATAAACTGTATTTGCTAATTGTCAGGTAGAACAATTTAAACCAATGAAAAGTTAGCACAGTCTAAAAACTGCACACAAGGGGTTGGGTCTTTGTGTTTTCTGCACAAAGAAGGGCTTCACTTGTGGAAAGTGCCTTCACCTTTTTTGGGGGGGGGTCATTTAACCTTCACACACCACAGTTCACCCCATTCAGAAAGATATCCTGGCTTTTTGTGCCAGGGGGCTAGAAAGAGGCAAGATAGGCTGCCATGTGATGGAAGAGGGAGGAAAATCTGCATTCAGCCAAAGAACATTTAAAATATCATTGCTGAATTAGTGATGACAGGTACACTTGCTTACTAGGCCTCACTTATACTAGAGAAGAACTGGAGAGGTCAAGAGATCTCACACTTAAATATCACAGCCATGGCCCACCAGACTTTGCTATATAGATGCTGGCTCAACAGTCCAGAAAATACTGAACAGGCCTGAATTTTTATGCCAACATGCCTGTGTTTATGTAGTGCCATTGCTGCTTCTTTTTCTAATCCAATTGGTTTGCACCTAAAATTATCTGCACAGCCTCTTCAAATGCACCTGTTTTCAAGGAGCCTTTACACCAGCCATGAAAGTGATATATTATGTGATCATAAAGGAAATAAACGACATTGATGGTCCCACCATGGTGAATGCTCATCCTGAGCTTTCTTTTCTCAGGATGGGTGATATCCCTTCTCTTATCTGTTTGAGACCTGGGGACTACAGTCAAAATGATTGACTGTGACTATCAATCTCATCTTCTTTGCCTCATTCTGCAAAGAAGAGGGTCAAACTGCAGGGAATTTGTGCTTAGCGGGAAATGACAGGTTCTTCTCTTATTTTCAAAGCTCCTCCACAGCTCTCACTGCTAGGGATAATAACTTTCTTAGACTTTTCCTGGTTTTCTTCCACATATACCAAGGCATGCAGCATGGTTGTTCTGTTCACACAGTGAGCCTCAGGTCCCTAATGTGATATTTCGAACATAAATAAGACCTCATGCAAATTCTATTAAAATTCGATAATGGAAAATAAACTACAGACATCTGCTGTGTGCTCTAGCATCATCTGAAGTGTTTCCCCTTGGTTGCAGCAAAACTTGCTGAAGTTACTTGAACACATGCCAGCCCAACATTCTGGTGTTTGATCTGCTAGATAGGAGAGTAACAGCAGATAAAAATAGAAGGTGAAAGTATTTCAGGATATGGATTAGCAGGCTGGGTTTCTCATTCCAAAAAAAAAAAATGCTGATCACTTATCTTGTTTTTAAACCAAATTAGAAATGAATGCTTCCCCCCTCCCCTTTCACTTAAGTAGAAAGCAGTCACCTTCACATTGCAAAATAGATGATGCAGCAGTCCAAAAAGTGTGATTCTCTTTGGATGAAGGAGACTGTGAGTAGCTCTGGCAGATAAGCACATTATGCCCTGCCTGGATACTTTCATCTGTATTAGTCAGAGCATTTCATGTGCATTTTTCCTGCAGGACTCGTTTCTCCATAAGAAAGTCATCCACAAAGTTCATGAACACCAGAGATGTGGAACCTCTTTCCTTCCAGGGCTGCATTTAGTTTCAGAGTGCTGGGCAGGGCCGAAGACAAAAGCAACGGGACCAAAAATGACAGTGTCTTTTACCTGAAAGCTCTTCCTGCAAGTCACCAAGCCCTGCTGCTGGTGGTGGTTCTGATGTTGTTGTTATGTGCTGTCAAGTTGTCTCCAGCCCATGGTGACCCTCTAAATGAAAACCTTCCAGACTGTCCTGCCCAGACCATCTCCATTCATCTCTTCCAAGTTCAAGGCTGTGGCTTCCCTTCTGAATTCAATCCATCTCATATTTGGCCTTCCTTTTCATCTCCCACCTTCGACTTTTCCTAGTAGAATTGTCTTCTCCAGGGAGTCTTGCCTTCTCATGATGTGTCTGAAGTATGACAGCCTCTTTTGGCAAGCATTTTTGCTTCTAGGGAAAGCAATGGCTTGATTTGATCTAGCAGACACTCTTTCTGTCAATCCAGGATATTTGCAAAGCTCTCTTCCTGCACTATGCCTTAGGAAAGAGATTTCATCCTATCGAGTAGGAGAGGGGAATAGGAACAAAAAACAGGAAACAATGACACATTCACAACATTCACAAAGGGATTATTGGCTATCTAGGGAACTCCAGAGACTGTGATTCACTTGATGCACATGATCATATGCGATTAACATAAACCATACATTTTGTAAAGGTGATTTCCTGGGACTCCCCTTCCAGAATGACTGGCTTTGAAGAACGACCCCTTTAATACCAGGTGTTCAGGTTTCACTGGCTACCTGAAGAACTGCAATGGCCACTTTTTATGGCCAAAGTGGCTCTTCAGAGAGCATGCCTACCCTCTGGATCTTCCTAAGAGGGTAGGCATGCAACTCCAGGGAGCTCTGTCAGCCTGCTCCTTTGCTGTGGCAAATGTCACAGTGGGAAAGTGGCCACTGGGGTCTGTACAGCACCTGTTTTTCCACCCATCAGTGTGCCTACCCACCTGGCTGGCACCATCAAGAGGGACCCTCCTGGCAGGACAGCATGCCCCTTGATGCTTCTTCCACTGCATCATTCTGTGGTGGGGTTCTCCTGACACCATAGTCCTACAAATTGCTGCCAATACTTAAGAGAGGAAGCAACATCTTTTTAAACTTCTGCAAACTATAAAATGCTGCCCTTGTAAGGGCCCTTCCCCCCCCCCCCCCGCCACTATCTGCCTGAAATTGCCTTGGAAAAGACAGCTAAGTCTGCAAAATTAGTCCAGTAGTGGCAAGCTATGAAAATATTACAGTATTACAGACAACTTTTTAAATTAACAACAACATTGAATTTAAAGGCTATTGGAACAAAAAATTCTGTGCCTCTCTGGCTGAAGTTTGGTTGATTTCATCCACTCAGATATGTTGATTATGCCAGGAAGATCCAGCAAATCTTTTAAAAAATAAACAATAAAAATATAGCATTTTGTTCATTTCCCCAGATCAGTCAATGCAGAGATATGCAAAACCTTGGATCTTCCAGTGGGGTTCTTCCTTAGAGCTTAAGCAAAGTGGGACATACCTGAAGAAGTCCAAGTCAAGACGCTGCTTGGACCAGAGGGAAAGCAGGTTGTACTCAAAGCAATCCAAGCCAAATCAACGTGCTTAGCAAATGAGAGCTAAACTGAACCTTGTGCTTGAGGCTGACCAAATACAGGCTATCAGCTGCATTCTCTTTGTTCCATAGTCTGGCTTCTCACACTGGTGTCTCACAATCATTGGACATCAGCAAACATCCCAAGGCTGTGTTCCATTCTCAGCTATTAATGGAGAATTATCGCAGAATTAACAAAATGAGATTGCAGCTAAAAGTTATTCACATGAGCTACCAGCTAACAGTTAAACAAATTTTACTGAATATTTTTTCTTTAGCTCATGTGGTTGATCAGACCATTCATTCTTACATGATGATTTTTCTCTCTAGTTGCAATGTTTCCCCAGTCTAGTGGCATTAACATGATTTCCTTAAGAAATGTCTATTTCCCTTGCCAAGCTTGTTAATAGAAAACACTGGGAAGAGAAAATTCCAATTCAGCTTATCCTGATCTTCTCCTTAAATAGCTCCTTGCAGAACATTCAAAATTAATGTTATTTTATTTAGAGTTTCCAATTTAGGTACTAATTTCCCATGGGATGCTTAGTAAAATACTTTGCCTATTTTTCAGAGAAGAAGACTGCAATCCCATGGTCATTTACTTAGGAGTAAACCCAATGTATTCAGTGGGACGTGCTTCTGAATAGACGTGTGTAATTTGGTGGTGATAATGCAGAGCTGTGCACATCTGCCCTGAAGTGAGTCTCTCAGAATTAATGGAATTTAGTTTCAACTAAGTGTGAATAAGCTGTAGCCTTCGACTTGCTTCTTACCGAGTTGTGTCTACGTCATACCACTTCAGGATCACCTGATTGAAAGTCTCTCTGTAACAGTGTTTCATCATCTTGGGTTCCAAGAGGCTGTTGGACTACCATTTCCATGATTCCTTATTATAGGGCTTGTTGGTTGTGAGTCGGTATATACGGATTTTGTTAAATGCATTCTGTGTTTTGCAGATTTTCTGCCATTTTTCATTCCACCACACACACATTGGTAGAACTGGATTTTTTGTAGGATATATACATATATGTATGTGTATGTATATACTGTATGTATATTTGCTTAGCAAATGCTCATTAGCTCTAATGTGCAGTTAAACCAGTGCACACTTATGTACAAATGAATGAAACTGCAGATATCCACCTCAAAAGTAAGCAAAGAAAAACCTGTTCTTACTTCCTTGGAATACACATGATGCAGAAAAAGCAGACCTGCTGAAGAATCCCTAGGTGAGATTCAGAGAAACCCACGCTCATTTAACAAAATCCACTGGAAAGTGTTTCTGTTTATCTATATTTCTCTGTCTATCATTCTACATAGATAACTCGACACCTAGCAAAATGGCCAAGCTAGAACTGTTTTCACTTAGTAAAATTAGACGTGAGCCACCAGTATTTAAGAAATAAAGAACGTTTTTAAAAAAACTACCTTGGTAGCACAAAAGAAAACAATGAATATTTTCTTCTATTTACTGTTTTGACTTGTATGTGTTATTTCATTGACTTGGGTCCTGGATCTTCCTTTTACAGATGGATGGGCTTGACTCATGGAAGGCACCTTCCCACCATAATTTTTGGGAATCCCCCTATACCACCTAAAGGACTTATAAGGGCAAGGTCTCTGCAACCCTGTAGCATTTTTACAGACCCGGAGAAGCTGCTGAAATGAAGAAGGGGCAGAGAAGTCATCTTCAGTCATTCAAACCGAATGCACCTAAATCTGGCTCCAGACCATTATTTATTTATTTATTTATTTATTTATTTATTATTTATTAAAACATTTTTATGCCGCCCCATTCGCCGAAGCCTCGGGGCGGCTTATAACCACCTTCATCAATCAGTTCCCATGGTAGGATGAGAACTATGAGAAGGATGAAGGAAGAAAATTCTCCATCTCATCCTTGGCTTTTCACATTCATTTGCAGGTTCCTCTACCATCTGCTCTCAGAAAGCAGAAGACAATCAATAAGGCAAGTCAGCACAAGCTTGTTGGTGGATGGAATGGGCTTAATCCATCAGCAAAAGCAGCAATGGAGGAGGAAGATGGTGGGCATAGGTTTGACCTTGCCTTAAGAAAAGGCATTAGGAGTTGTGCTTATGAAGCTTCATTAGCTTATGAAGTGCTAATGTGCTTTATTAGCTGTATTTGCTGCACTCTGTGCCACTGACTCCAGTCCACAAACTGGTCTCAGGATCTTGGCTAAGGAACTCTTTCCTTAATCAAACTCATTTGTAGAAGTGGGCTCAGACACTGAGAGAGACTCAGTAGGTAAGGATGGGATCTTTTGTTTCCCTCATTCCTCTCAGACCCCTTCCCTTTTATGTCACAACTTCGTGATTATAATCCTGTACTATTTTTGACCCGTAAGCCGCTCTGGGAGGCTTTTTGACTGAGGGTGAGAGAAAAATGCTATAAATAAATATTTATAAATGAATAAATTTATATTTATAATAAATATAAACAAATATTTATAAATGTAAACTTAAACATAAATTTATGTTTATATTTATAATAAATATAAATAAATACTTAAAATAATGTATCGAATGAGGTACCTCCTATATGTTGATCTATCTCAGCTGTGCTTCCTAAAGAGTCCACATTTCAGCACCTAGCTAAGTAAACAGAATAACGTAAATCTTCCCCCCTCCCACCAACATTGAAAAGAAGCACTTGTGCCCAATTGTTAGTCCAACTAGAAATGACCAGTTCTTTTATAAATCAAGCGTAGTTAAGAATGTGGCCGTAGTTATTGACTATGATTCTGATTTTCTGGCTAGCTCATTCACAACAGAAATGGGAAGTGAAAAAACAGTGAGTCCCTGTTAAGAAGCTGACTTTCACTAACCCATAAATATTGGCTTTGTTCTCAGGCTGGGGGACAAAGATGATTTCACTTAGGCCCTTCTCTTTGCAAAGAACTCCACGTATGCTCTGAAACCCAAGGCTAGTCAAGAAGGGAACATGTAATTAACTAAGTTAGAGTGACTTTGGAATTCTGATTCTGTTATTGTTGCTTTCCTTTGTTTGACTATCTTTTCCATTTCCAGTTTTGTAATATCAAGTAGCCTGCCTTCTTTTAACAGGAATCTCTTGTCACTGGATCAGCTGTCCCAAAAGTATTTTGGGACAATAATCAGAACCTCTTCTGTGGGGAGGGTTCATGGAATGCTCTCGCAACTGGCTTTGTCACCAGCATGTAGATATTCAACAAGATGGTTCTTATGAACATAGTCCAAGAAAACTCTCTCTCTCTCTCTCTCTCTCTCTCTCTCTCTCCTTTGTAACGTGTGCTGACCCATGTTAATTACCTATTTATAATCAAGACACACCAAAATACTTTTCATTAAAACAGTGATAGCTCACACTGATATAGGGGTATTGGAAGATGTAACTTCCTCCAGGCCACTGTGAGCATTACAACTAAGCCCAGGGGGAACAGGAAAGCCTGGAAGGGCTTTGCAGAGGACATCCTGCTCCCTGCTGGTAAAAAGCCTGGCCTCTCTGCACCACTGCTTGTCACCTGCCCGTGAAGAGGATTCCCGCTTGGAAGCAATAAATTGAATGCGGAGCCTCGCTCGTTACTGCTTCCAAAAGTGGCACTTCATGCTGCCGTGGATGCATAGCTGCAAGCGGGAGGACATCTGGGGACAGGATGGAGTTACCAATGATGTTACCAGAGCAAACAACTCTATTGCCATCCTCACAAATTGTTTTGGTGGAGGTAACCAGGCTAAAGGGACCTGGAACCAAGTGCCGCAGCTGCTCCAACATTGTGATTTGTAAATAACTCACAAGGAGTTGTGTTGGGGATTTTTTTAAAAGACTGTCCTCTTGGATAATCTCTTTGGGCAGTATAATTTCCAGAAAGGATGTGCTTTGTGTAGCATATCATTTAGCAGTCGTTAAAATTGGAACCATTCCGGTAGGTACCAGCATCACTGAAATAAATCAGACCGAGCAGCATTAAGGGCCACCTGAAAGAGAAAGATTTTTCTTTGCAGCTACTTTAACATGAAGGAATGATGATTTCATAGTTAAGACAGAGGACTAGCCATGCAGATTACAAACCTGGCTTTGACACAGGTTTCCCATGCAATGCCTCGCAGTTCATTGGCTCTCTCTTTCTTTGTTTCTTCATGTGTCAAGTGAAAATGTAACATGTGGGTAACTAAAATAAGATATCGAGCTGAGCATACGTGTAATGGTCCCGTCGGCTTAGGCTGGATTATACTAACTTTGGGATTGATGCGAGCCAGGTAGTGTTTTCCTAAATAAATAGGAAATCCAAATAGGATTGGATTATCTCTCCAAATAAAAGAGATCTGGAAAACAAGGCAGGTGGGGGGATTGTTTTCCCAGGGCCTAAAATGTAAATATAGCCTTCTGTCTGTATGAATGCAATTGGGCACTTTCATGGTTGTCTGTTATACCTCTCCCCAGCCACAAGATGACAATGTTTCAGATGTTTGCTGGCATGTGATGAACGGCAGCTGCTTGTGCTGTTTCATCTGTCTGTATAAATTAAATATCCAGAGAGTTAAGGGTTTAGCCTTGGTGTGGTAGTGGTGCCACTGCAGTCAGCAATAGAGATATAAAAAGGATTGGCAGCCCTCTGAAACCCTGCCATGCGAGATCAGTTGTTCAGACAAAGAGCTGCTAAATCTCCCACTTGCTCTGCGTCAGTCATCTGGGACATTTTCCCCACATAACTTTGCGCTCCATAATATGATTTGCAAGGTCTCTGTGCAAACCATCACTTCCTGCAGCACCAGCTCGCTTGGCTCCTGCGCAGGACCCTGAGAATGGGAATATATTTTTTCCCTTCTGTGAACAGCACAGGAGAATCAGTTGGCGATACAGAAAGAGAGCAATCCATTCACCAACATGTTGTTCCTGAAGCCCCGTGTTCCTGCTTTTGAGCTGTTTCCCACTAACCAGCAGCAAGGAAAGTTGAAATTCACTGGTAGCCTGACACATTGCCCAACATGTGAAACATCCTACTGTTCAGTGGATCTGTGGCTTTCGGCTCTGGAGTGGGTGACACCAAGTGGTGGGGCTTGATGAGAGGAAGAGGCTATATGTTCTTTGCTGCTAGGCTAAATCCTATAATAATCACACATGGATGCATCCTTAATTCAGAGTAAGTCCAATCCCAATGAGCAGGTCTTGCCTCTGAGCTGGAATGAGAGGATTCTGCTATAATACTTTATATGATAAATGGTGGCCTTCACAAAAGATCAGTGGGAGACAGGCAAGTTCGTGGAGGATAAGGATGCCAATGGCTACTCATTCTGAGGGCTACATGCTCTCTCCAATATCTGAGGTGGAATGCCTATGAGCACTAGTTGAGGGGGAACGTGAAATCCTTACGGATTTCTTGTGGGCAGCTTGTTGGCCATTGTCTGAACCAGAAGCTGGACTAGCTGGACCTTGGTCTGGTCTGCTTACACTTGTCTATTCTTAACCTCCACAAAAGACACAGGAAGGCCTGGCCTGGACAGAATGTCCCAAGGCAATCATAAGCCAGTGCAGCCTGGCCACAGGCAGTGCAGCAGTTTTAATCCCGAAATGTTAAGCATTTGGACTACCTGTCAACATATGCCTTAGAAAACTAAGTGATAAATTCCTGTACAATATTACCCTCTTAGGTTCTTTTCTTAACGTGATGAAATACTCACTGGTAATATGATATAAATGGCAAATGTCCAGGAGTAAGATATTGATACCACGGCCGGGTCATAAATCTGGCTGTGTTGGAAGCAGAAGACTGCATATATCTCAAGGGAATGTGACTCATATCAAACAGAATTTGCTCTTCTGGCATGACAATGCATAGCTTCATCAGTGAGCTTATGATTTCACAATGAGCTGTTCTAAAAATGGTATATTAGAACATTCCCCTTCTTCATTTTAGTGATGCAAAGTCTACTTTTGTGTAGATCTGGAACATGGCTGGATGGATCCCGGAACTGCGTTCAGTGAAAGAAAGGTCTTGTGCCTAATATTAGGGATCCCCACTTCCTTCTTCAACATCTCACCCTATTTATTGGATCTTGTGACAATGTATCATTTTCAGGGCTCTGGACCAGCTGCTATGGGAAGAAGAAGTGCCGGCTTTTGCTAGCACACCTGTGTCTGCATAAAACTAGAACTGATGTGTAACTTTGTGACCAGAAAATGTTCTGGTGCATTCCATCCTCTGCTGCCAAACTTCTGAACAGGGCTAGAAAACTAATCCAAATTAATTCTGGTTCAAATTCCTGCTGCTTAAAGAAACAAAAACCCACTATTTTGTTTTGGGAAAGGCACTGTTAATTATTCTAAACTACAACACAGATTTGCTTTCAGGGTGAAAGAAAACATTCTGTGCATGAACACTGGAAGGTAATGATGTACATTCCATTGTCATGACCATAAAGAAAGGCACTAAAAACAAATCTGATATGACTTTATAAAACCCTATGGTGCGGTCGTACCTAGAATATTGTGTATTGTTCTGGTCACCTGGTTAAAAACTGATATAGTAGTGTTAAAGAAGGTGTAGAAAAGGACAACCAAAGGGATTAAGGGGGTGGAGCAAGCCCTCCTGCAGATAAATCCCCACACATTTGGGGCTCTGTAGCTTAGAAATAAGGTGATCAACTGGGGCCAGAGGAATGATTCAAGGATGCCCAACAATGCATCCTTCTGTTGCACCACATAATCTTGGGGAACAATACTGGAATTCGGTGAAGGATGGTATAGAAAAGCTTTTAATAAATAAAGAAACAATACACCTCAAAAGGAGTTGCTTGCTCTTTGGATTGCCTCTAAGGTTTGGGGTATTTTGTGGGAGTTTTTAACACACGCTCCAGAGAGAGCAAGCCCTGGTATTTCATTCACACAAACATACACAACACTTAGAAAGGAAAAGAACAGTTTATTCATCAGAAGAACATAGAGCAGGTACAAGCTTTAGACCTGTGTGATCCAGACGGCAAATATTCCCATTACATTCTAATCTTACTCTATATTTCTAAAGAGAGAAAAAGCTTTCTAGCTAACAAAGAGAGAAACCAATAGAAAAGGCATTAGCTGTCCTGGACCAGTAGAGCTTGTATGTTCAGCACTCTTGCTGGGGCAGGGGAAAGAAAGAGAGAGAAGACAATGAGTCCTTCCTAAGGCCCTGAAATATATATCTTTTCCCTTTGTACATATGGCCTATGGAAAAGATGAGCTTCCCAAGCTTCTGCAAATTGGTGAAATGGACTTGATGGTTTCCTGATGGCTTGAAGTATTGTTTCCCTGAGTAAGAGGTGAGTTCCTTGTGTGTGTTGGCTAGGTACTGAAGGGGAGGTAATTTCCAGGTGTTTCGGGACAATGGGTTATGCTCCTTGCACGGTTGTTTTGCCCGATCTCCTTAAGTGGGGGAATGCCTGACCTCTTGTCCTCAAGAATGCCAGCATTCATTCATCTCTCACACTGGTTAGCTCAGGAGACTAGGTCTTTCTTCCTGAATTCAAGTGTCCCCAACATGATCCATGGCCCAAAAATCTGTTCTGGCCTGGGTTTTATGGTTGTGGCAATAATATTGATATATACATGCATTACACTTCATTAAAGCTCAAGAGAAAATCCATGATTTACCATTATAGGGTCATTGGAGACTGGTTGGTCCAAAATCTATAAAAGCAGAATGCTTTTTCCAATCTTTCTGGTGAATATATCCGACTGAGATGTGTTTTTCACAAAATATGAACAGATCAGGAAAATTGGTAAATGTTTGAGGGATGAAAGAAGGGGTAAAAAACTTGCTCAAAATGAAAACTGCTCAGTGTCTGTTTTTCCCCCACGAGTTTTGAAGAAATTATGGCTCCCTCACTATAAATTTTGATGGTTTCCTATTTCTATTGCATTGTAGATGGTGGAATAAGAATTTTACAAAATCCAGTGTCTTTTCTTTACAAAATTATGTGTATAACATGTAATAATTGTATTATTGTAATTAAATATATTATTATAAAGGGCTAGTGGTTAAGAGTATGGATCTGGGACTCAAAGAATCTGAGTTTGCAGTTCCTCAAACTGTCACCTGGTTGGGTAAAATTACATTGCCAGAACCCAGCAATGGGCCCATGCTGGGAGGCAAAAAGGGAGGACAGTGGTGATGATGGTTTCCACCATATCAAAATGGCACTCAGCTTCCTTCCATCGCCCTCCATGGTGCTTCATCTTGACAACTAGAAATTGATAAGCAGATGAATAAAGGCTGCCAGGTACCACACTGGCAATGGCTGCTTCTTCTGCACATCTTGCTGTATGTTAGTCTCCAAATTTGGGGGCCTACATGCATCCAGAGCAGGCACAATCAGATCGCACCCTTCAGCAAATTTAAAAGAGGATTAGACAAATTCATGAAGGAGAAGACTCTCAGTGACTGCTAATCATGATGGCTACCAACTCCCTTGAGGATCTGCAATAGCCAGTTGCTAGGAAAGTGGGCCAGGAGAAGGAAGATCCATTCATGTCCTGCTGGTGGGCTTCTCATGAGCATCTTTTTGGCCAGTGTGTGAAGAGAATGCTGGACTTTGTCTAATCCAGCAAGGATCTTCTTGCTAATACATTAGACAGGCTTAAGCCATTTAGGGCCTCAGGGTAAGAGAACCTTTAAAATGGCTTCTACTCACATGAGCTTCAAGTGTATTGTATTTCGAAGACTCTTGTTTTGGTGGCATCAAAGACAGGGCCCTTTTGGTTGTAGCTTCCCCAAATTGGAACAACCTCCCTGAATATTCTCACATCATTCCATGCTGCTTGCTTTTAGGCGAGCAGGAAATATGTTTTTACATTTCAGTGGTTATTAGTTTTCAGGATGCATGGTTCCAATCACTGCTTTCATGACTGCGCTTGAGTTTTATCTTCAATTGTGTTATTGGTGACTCTTTTAATATCTTTTCCACATTTGCAAGCTGTCCTGATTTCATTTTTGAAAGGAAGGGGAGACCTTCCAGCAATAAATAAATAAATAAATAAATAAATAAATAAATAAAGCCACAATACAAAGAGGAGAACCCAAAAATGGCATAATAATGTTTCTTATTAGAAATTGGCCACTTAAAATCCATGCACAAATTTCTCTGAAATGTTGATTTCCATAGTGGAAGGGGCTGAACAGTAATCAGTTTTAGATGGCGGATTTATTTATTTTTTTATTATGGTCAATAAAATACTTACATTCTTCAAGAAGTGACGCATCAGGTTTTCAAATGGCAGAAACTGTTGAGCTTAATGGGTATTAGAGGGATGATAAAATCACAATTTTCCTCAGTGCACAGGTCTTGCAATTTATTATATTTATTATTTTCAAAATAGACACTGGAATCATCTTTTACTGATGGCTTCTGCATCCCTGTAAGCTGAATTGGCATCACATCCATAGACAAACCATTTTAAATAAAAGACCAGGATTGGGAAGCCTCCAAGAGGGAAATGGACAAAATATAAAAAATCAAATATTGAATACAAGAACAGGAAGCACTGTATGTAAAATGTTAGATACACATCAGGTTTTGATAAGACATACTTTAAGTCTTCCAAATCACATTACATCCTTTATTTCCTGGGTATCTGGATGGAGAGTTTGATTGCTTTCAGCTACTGCACTAGAGGTCATTTGCTATTTGGCTTTGCCTAGCTCCTTCTACCTTTTAGTTTTTCAGCAGATCCAGTGCATGGCTCTTAGCTCATTTCATGTTCTGTTGGCTGCTCCTGCCACCTTTATTATTTACAGTATTTGCTTCATTGTGCTCAGAAAAGCAGGGGCATGATAGAGATAACAATAATTTTAAAAATTGCTAAAATGTGGCCACAAACCCTGCAGGAGGAGTTCTTATACAATTCTGCCTCCCCTCCCCCTCTCCCATGGAAGCAAAAGTGACTGACACGTAATATATGAAAAGTAGACAAATGCTATATAAGGAACTCAATTCTCTAGTTCAGTCGCTACTGGGAATGCACAGATTAAATCCGTTCTGTCTGTGTTTTGCGGATTGTCAGGCATCTTTCGTTCTGTCATCCGCTGATTGACAGAATTTCATTCCGGTTTGCCAATGTGCATTTGCACTAATGAACAAATTCCATCCCAGAAGGGGACCCCCCCCCCCCCCCCGCCCAGTCTGTGGAACCTGCATGACTTGGAAAAAAGCTGTTTTGTTGTGGAATGCAGAAGCTGGTTTCTTCAACAGCCTGACATTGTGCTCATTGGTTAAGATTATCCAGGCTGTGAATTTGCATATTCAGTTTGTCCCTTGTGTATTCAAGTTCACATTTTCGAGGGTGCTGCTGGGGTGGTAGGCTCGAGAGTGCAGTACCGTACTGTGTGAATGCCCCAGACACGAGAACCAGTGTGGCTTAGTGCTCAGGAATCTGGGTTCGAGTCACCATTCAGCCATGGAAATCACTGGGGTACACTGGGCCAGCTATAGACCTTGCCTAGCCTTCCTCACAGGCTGTTGTGAGTATAAACCAACTTAGGTTTCTGGCAAGGGGAAAATGGGATATAAATGTAATAAAAACTAAATCCTGCTGAGTCCTAAATTCACTTTTGGGCTAATTCACATGGATTGGTATATCCCTGGGTGACTCCCAACTCCATGTAAGAATGGATTCACTTGACCTTTGGGTGTTAGACTTGTGATACTTGATTTCTTCAACAATTCTGTTGGTGAATAGCCATACAGAAACATAGTAACAGAGCAAGTCAGAAGGGGTCTCCCGGACCATCTAGTCTGACCTCTGGCACCAGCCAGCTCCACTCATGACATGCCCACCATGTGCACGTCCAGCCTATCCTTGAACACCCGCACCGATGGGGCCTCAACGACCTCTCTTGGAAGCCCATTGCACACCCTCGGGGTCCTAACTGTCAGGAAGTGCTTCCTGGCATCTAAATGGAACCTTGGATCCCTGAGCTTTGCTCCGTTGGAGTGCATCTTGCCTTCCTCTGCAGGAGAGAACAGGTCTCTACCCATCTCCATGTGACATCCCCTCACATACCTATATGTCGCCAACATATCCCCTCTGAGTCTCCTCTTCTCCAGGCTGAAGAGACCCAGTTCCCTCAGTCTCGCCTCATACCCCATCCCCTGCAAACTGGCCACCAACCTTGTAGCTCTACACTGCACTGACTCTAACCTGGCTATATCCTTTCTGTAATGAGGGGCCCAAAATTGAGCACAATACTCCAGTTGCAGGCGCACCAGAGTAGTATAGAGTGGTAGTAATACATCTCTTGATCTAGAAGCCACACTTCTGGCTATGCAACCAAGGGTGGCATTTGCCCTCTTGACCACCGCATCACACTGCTGATTCATGTTTAGCCTGCAGCCAACCAGCACCCCGAGGTCCCTTTCACAAGTGCTGCTCTCCAGCCGCTTGTCACCTAACCTGTACTTATGACAGCTATTCCTATGCCCCAAGTGCAAGACTTTGCACTTATCCACATTGAACACCATCCTATTGTCTCCTGCCCACTTCCATAGTCTGTCCAGATCTTTTTGGATCTGGAGTACCTGCTCCTCAGTTGTGGCCACTGCTCCAGTTTTAGTGTTGTCTGCGAATTTGATCAGCAGACTGTTCATCCCTTCTCCCAGGAAAAGATTAAACAGGATTGGCCCCAGGACAGAGCCCTGGGGGACCCCGCTTGTCACTGGCCGCCATCCCGATGATTCCCCACTAATGGTTACCTTCTGCTTTCGGTCAGTCAACCATGCCCTAATCCACCGGACAGTGCTTTGGTGTATCCCAAAACTCCTCAGTTTCTCCACCAGGATATCATTTATATATTGATCCCATATCACCAGGATATATTTATATATTGATCCCATGTGGAGCATTCACATGTTATAGCAGGCATGCGGTTGTGCTCCTGTGCTCATCCCATAGCATGACATTCCCTCAAGCTGGCCCTTCAGACACTGTGCATTGTTAGCTATATGTTACATTCCTAGATTGACATCAATTGGTTCTGTCCACAAACCAGATTGGAAAGTGCTTAATGTCATAGACCAGCCTTCCCCAACCTGGTGGCCTTCAGAGGCATTCAGACCACATCTCCCAGAATTCCCATGCAGCAGGGTCATAGGCTGTGCATTCTGGGTGCTGCAGTCCAAATGTGACTGGATGGCACAAGGTTGTGTGTTGTGAGCTGAGTCCTGCCTCCCAGCAGTACCAGTCTCACCAGCGCTTCTTGCCAAACATCTTCATTTTACTTGTAAGTCTCTGAGCATACACAAAGCGAAATGTTGAACCCCCTCTGGCCCTCTTCACCCAAAGCTTTGCTTATGAATCCTTCTGCAACTGTCTCTGGCAGGAGAAGCACCGTGGAACTGGGCATGGCTGCGTTCCTCCCTGTGGGATCCCAGTTGGGCCACCCTACGACTGTGATACAGACTATCAGGTCCACCTCCTCAGGAGGCTGGAGTCCTCCATCCGACAGACTCCCCATCTCTAAATCCCTCCCTCAGGATGCAGTTGCTCTTCCTCATTCCCACGGTTGGGTTGACTGGGCCCCTCGGCTGCCCCTGAACTAATCTCTTCCCTCCCAGGCACAGTGGCTGCTCGGGGCTTAGAACTGCAGCTGGAGCAGAGTCCATTTCAACAGCCATCTCATTATCAGAGCCTGAGCTGCCAGCCCTGCCAGCATCAGCCACCTCCCCTTCACACAGCTCATTCTCAGGATCTGAGCTGCCAGACCAGCCAAATGGCCAGCTTCTCATGCGTGCCTGGGAAGCTTGCCAGAGTGCGCATGCAAGACATTGGGGAAGGCTATCATAGAAAAAAATGAGACTGGCCTCTCTGCCTGAGCTATGTCCTTCCTGCCCCATCCCTCATGGAAAGGCAAAAAAAGTCATTTTTGTCCACCTCTCTTTGTCCTGTTTTTCTCTTTCTTTTTTTGTAAGGTACCCAGCTAACAATGAACCAAGATGAGGAGACCAACATCTTTCCTTCAAGCAGTTCACATATGGATGGTCTGTAAGTAAATAAACCTTTTTCACCTTTTGTAAAAGAGCCTCTCAGTGTGGATTCTGACAAATCCAGGTACAAGCAGCAGCCTCTTAACTAAACCTGCAATTTAATTCTTTAATTCTACTGGGCCTGCATATAACCAAATATCCAACAGGTTGCCAACAAAAAACAACCCATTTGCTTTGGGTCTGCTCTTGCACAGTGGACGGACACAATTAGGTTAGCATGGACCACTTGCTTGTGTGGAGCTTTAGCTCATCAGCAGCTATTCAGAAGCAGAAGTGTCTTTCAGTCATCTGTGCTCAGTGCACGTACCTTAGCAGGAAGGGCTTGCCCAGGCATGGCAAGAGCAATGCCAGCAGCATCGCTCAGTGAGGGTCATCTGTCCAAAAGCCATGCGTAAAGCCAGAATGAAATGGCTCTTTTCAGAGTTCATGTACTATGTGGCTGTTGTGCTTGAGCAAACAAGGAAAAGAAAAGAAAATTGCTTTGGTCTTTCAAAATTGATGTTATGGCATGATGGATGGACAACCAAACATGCAAAATCAGTCGAGGAAGTGAGGAAAGCGGTAAAGATGATGAGTGATCATTCCATGCTGCTCTGTAATTAAGGAGATCACAGGAGATTGCTAAAACTTGTGCATTACCAACTGGCAAATTAATATTATATGCTGAAACATGCCACATGGGAAGACTTGGCTATGCTAATATTGTATTAAAGTGACTGCCATTGGCAAATATTTCACTGGAGAGAATTCAAAACAAAGCTTCAACTCTAGGCAAAATGGTTTAATGCATGACATCAAGTTACTGAATTGAAATCATTAAAGAGGAGGATGAAAGAGGATGAAAGATATAATCACACCTCTATTTCCTCAGGGTTTCCAGTACTAACCAGTGACCATGCATCACTCCACCCCCACAGGAGGTTTATAGTATCTTTGTTTCATAAAAGGAGCAGGTCATATGAAGAAGTATTTGAATCAGGAAGGGAATTTTAGTAGCTTGCAGGAGAAAAGCTGGTTTGATTAAATTTAATGCTGTAACAATAAGTTTTGCCAAGATATCCCAACACCCTCAACCCAGAATCATTGGAATACATCAGTCCCTGCTTCACTTTCAAGGGTCTATTGATCCCAAATGACAACACACTGTATTTTCTGAACACTGCTGCTGCAACCTCTGAAGCCAAAGTTGCCAATAATCTTCAGCGATTCAAACTAAACAGTGCTACACATCATAATTGAAGTTGCTCAGAAAAACGTTCCAAAAGTAGCAATGGTTATATGTCAGGATCGGATGAGCAACATGGCTTGTTAGAGCAGGCACCTTGTGAGTACTTACAGGACTGGTATCAGGCCTGTAGGTGCTTGTAGGGATTAGAACCACTGCAGTCCTGAGAAACCAGATGGAAGCCATAGGCGGGGCTATATAAAACTGCTCGGCTATGCCTTGTTTCATCACAATAATGGGAGTTTCTGTGGTGGCTTCCATTTGTTCCTACTGCATCTGGACTTGTTTCTTGACTCCTGCATGTTCTGAGTTTGCCTTGCCTCTGGTTCTCCTATACCTTTGCCAAGTAGGCAAGCTTTTCCTGCTCCTGATGGTGACTTTGCCCCAGTTCTGGCCTGCTTTGGCAGTATTTAACTCTTATTGTTTCCGACTCTGAGTTCACCTTTGGTTGTACTATCCATTGGCAGGTGTTCCTGGCTCTGCCATTGCTTTAGGTCCTGCTATGCCTTGCTGGGCATCTGACCCTTGATCCTGATCTTTTCCTTGGACCTGGCATGTCTTACTGTTCGATGACCCTTGTTTGTGCCTTACCTTGCCTTTCCATCCAGCCCTACCACATCTCACCCTGTTCCCCATCTCTCTCTATCATCCCTGGTCCTGGTGCTCCAGCTGTACTTACCTGCTGCTTACATGCCAGAGCTGATAGTATACAAGAAATATATTGGCGTTTTCCCCACTGGCAAATGACCCTTTGTAGTTCACTAGTTATTGATGGTGCACCTATACTCCATCTGGGAAGGAGTAAAAGTGGGGAACAGGTGAAAAGATGGATTGTGAGTGTGGAATAATGGCACAGGCCTGCTTCTACAGATAATGCAAGCCTTCATTGTTCATTGTACTGGCTGCAATTTGCATACCTGAGCACCCTTTCTTCTTCCGTATTCAAAGACTAAGCCAGTTCTGAATCAACTGGGTAAAAAGCAATTGCATATCAATGTATATAGGAGAGTAGTTGGTTCATGCACAGCATAAAATATGACACTCCTTTTGTGAAATAAATACATGAAATGCCATTGTGAATTCTATGAAAAGCAGCCATTCCCTGAGCCATGAAATGAACCCCAAATGCACACAAAGTAGAGTTGGATCTGTAAGAATATTGTTTGAACTAGATGGGTTTTTAATACACATATGTACTAAATGCCACACGGTAGCAGAAAAACATCTCTGGCATTTAAAACTACTTCTAGGGACACATTTCAGGGACTGTCAATTTTCAGAACTATCAGTTGTAATGAGAATCAGAAAGGGGGTAGAGGGGGGTCCGTTGTAACTGGCTTAAGTGAGAACAAAAGCACACAGAAAACAAAGCAAGATAAAAATAAGGCAGTGGGTTAAAATGGGTTCTTTATTGCCCTTTATTAGCCACATGAAATATTTTCTTGCACTTTTTTGCAAGTTGACCTGTAGGTGTGGTCCTGATGAAAAGGGAGGATATAACCTCTGGAAATCATCTTAGGTAGGAGCAAGGAACTGAACCTCTGATTCTCAAGCTTGCACAGACCATGGAAATTCTAGTAAACTTCTAGTCCTACTGGATATCCTTATGGACACGAGGGTGGAAGGCCCCATGTGGCATGATGTTAAACTATGGGGAACTCAAATAAGTCAGAATTTGGGGCAAAAAATCGTGTATATTTTTAAAAACCTTGTGGATTTCTAACTTTCACAACCTTCCTTTCCTTGGTGTAGCTTATCTACTGAATCACTGAATAGTTTGCACCTGTAGGACCAAGAGTAAGCTAGTAGCATCTCTGAGCCTTCCTCATGTTCTCTGCAAAACTCCAATCACTAAGGCAACTATATGCCTAGAATCATAAGCTTCTAGAGTCTCTTTTTCAGGAACCATTTGGAACACACTTTGAACATGCCTCATTTTTTCCCCAGAAAAAAAAACCTTAATTGAACTCCAAAGAAGCTTTGACACTTTCTATCATCACCTGAAACCATGATTAGGGGCTATAATTCCAGCTTACAACCAGCTTGGTGGCTGCTTCAGGAATATATCTGGCTTGGAAAGCCACAGGCAGTCTTGACTCTCCTAGATGTAGGGTGATTCAGGTGTGTACAAACACTGGTTTGTCATTATTTACATATTTTACATTTTATATGTACCCTTAAGCACCATGGATGGTATCAAGGATCTACAGATAGAAAGACTTTGCTCAGGGAAAAAATATGGGAGAAATCAAAACTGGTATCTACATCGGGGTTTAGAATGCATAAAAGTTTGAGTTTGAATCCCTGTGTTTTCAGTTAACTTACTGCTTTGGGTGGCTATCACATCTTCAGGCTCCACCAGGCTCCTCATTTTTAACAGCTGTCTGCTTGGCAGGGATGTGCATCCAGGTCCTCTTCAGACAAGGAAATGCTGGACTAACCAACTTTGGCCAGTACAGGTGGGTGAGAATTTCACTTCACTTCATTTTGGAAAAGTGTTTGTTGGAATTCTCAAATATTTGTTATGCTCATTCCTAATGAAATAACAAATAAAAATAACAAATATTAAAAGCATTCTCAGAGTCCATTTTTGCCTTGAACATGAATGGCTATACTTAGACCAGAATTCCCCAATGAGGTGCTGTGGGCACCCAAAAGCAATTAATTTTCCCACTTTTCAAATCTGTATATATGGAGTTGTATGAAATTCGGATGAATTTCTAGTAATTATACATAGAATTCAATACAAATAGACAAAATATCCAAATTAATCCCCATTTATGGTTTACATCTATATGTCACCCATTCCTATACTGAAAGCATTGTAAGTCTTCAATCCACTTCACTAAAAGACATGATTGTTTATTTTTCCAGTTTTGAAATATCAGTCTTTTCACTGTCAAATGGTCTGGGGAATCCATTTCTACTTCTATCAGTTAGTATCCATGAAGCAGGTAAATCATTTAAAAGACTGAGTACATCAGTGAATATTAAAGACTGTCCCAGCGTAAAAGTTATTAGCATAATAACGTCCCTCAACAAACATTAAAATACTGGAGACTGTGAAAATGGAAGCTTAAAAGAAGCATTAGCTGCATTGCACCATCGGCAATGGGCTAAATTAGGCAATCCCATGTTAAAGAGACATTGAGGTATCCAAGAGCATGAAGAAAGGGTTTTGCTGAATAAGACCCAGTTTAAGTCCACAGATGTGAGAAGCAGATGCCAAAGCAGCAATTCACTGAATAGGCATTTTGCGGTTGCCTGAGGAGTCTCAAATTTGCAGATATGCCTCTGAGTCCAACAAGTATGGGGACCCTGCCTTAGATAGGAAGGAACCCCTGAGATAGCTCGTTAACGGCAAAAACAGCTTTGCAAAAGTTTTTGGAGAGAGACTGGTGATGCACACGAACATTTCCCTTTGTATTTTGGGAACCTACAATGAAGGGGGAATATGCAGTAATTGGTGTTGTAAGTGAATTCTTTTATTGTAATTTTGCCAAGCCCTGAGCACTGCAAAATCAGTCTGAGCACTTGCTGACAAGCTGTTCTCCAGTTTATTAGGGTTCCTTCCCAGGAGGGCTAGATTCAATTATATGTTTCAGCAATTTCCCAAGAGAGTATCAGAGTTAAACCAGCAGGGCTTACATTCAGATTTTCTTCTCCAGGTTACAAGTGTCCCGCTTTTCCAAACTTCTAATCTACCCTAAAATGACACATTGAGATGGAACAGAAATTTGAGCTGTTCTGTCAAGTTTTACCTCTTTATCCCATCATTAGGAACTTAACACCTAAAAATCAATTTCCCTCTTTTGTGTGTGGATCTGTGTGGTACCATTTGCCCAGATCCCAGGAACCTTATTTTGTCATTTAAATTTTTAATAGGGGGCTCTTTTAGAAGAAAAATAATTTCTTGAGTATTGATGCATGGCCATTTGACAAAATATTTCCTTCCTTCCGCCTGTTTCTCAGGCACTTGTAGGTACTTCTGACAGATCATTCAGCTTGAAGAAAGGATCAATGTGGGAAAGTTCACGCTGGTTTCTAAATCCAGATGCGAAACTATTGTGTGAACGCTTGCGCATGTGGTGACCAGGTGTCAGCTGGCAACCCTTGCATCAGAGGATGCAAGGACTGATGCAGTAGTGGCTCTTGGTACCAACTGCCACCACCAAGGATACAACAAAGTCAGGATCCTTAGTCCCCAAGTGCTCTTAGTCCCACTGGGGTCCCCTGCCTGGGGCTTCTGTGTAGTCCTCCTATGTCGTTAGGGGAGCATAGTTAGGTTGCAGGTTGCCCCAGCACAACTGGCAATCCAGGCATTGAAGCAGCATAGCGTGACTCCAAAATATGGCGCATCTCTTCTGAACTCCCCCCCCCACCCCCAAAACCCGCATTTGGAAGAAAACTGGGTAAAAGCTTTATTAAGGATTCAGGAAGAAAACACTGGTGGGGAAAAGGATGGTCAGCTTCTGAGCACATACCAGTATGTGGCTTAAAGGAGCAAATCAGTTTCAGGGCGCAAGCAATACGGAGTTCAAAGTAGCAAGTCAAGGTTCACGAATGAACAAAGGGGAAAAAGTACTGTCTGGCTAGGACAGCCCTGCACTAAGCTGCCTACCTGGTTCTTTGAAGCTCACTGTGTCCATGGCAAAGTTTTCTGATGGTGGTCTCTGGTTTCTCTCCCCACCCCTGCTTTGGTTGTCCTGGTGAAGTCATGGGCAGTATCTCCAAAAGGCTCCCCAAGCTTTCTAACTTCCTGGGAGACCTTCCACCCTTACTTGAAAAGAACCCCCACCGAACTGTCTTCTTTAGTGACAGTCATCAGCTCCATCTCCACCAGCCTGGGTGGAGATTGCAAAGGAATCTCTTGTCTTTCGTCTGTTGAGTGTCTGGCTATGGTTCATCCCCAGTTCTGTGATGGAGCCTGGAAGATTCCTGTTGTTTGGGCAATTTGGGAATCACTTACTGAGTGGTTGTGTTTTGCCTAGGTCATCATTATTGTTAAAGGAAGATTTGGTCTCCTACATGTTAGACAATTAGTATGATCTGACTGAGTGGACTGCTGCAGGCCAACCACCACCACCACCACCACAGGGCAGCTGCTTTGAGAATCTTCTGAATAAGCAAAGTGTTATCTTAACAGTATGACTGACATTACTGTTTTATTTTAGTGTAAGCACATAGATCCCCAATCCAGATCACTACACATGAATACAAGGAAGTTATACCTCCCTACTGGATGCTTCCCTTTCTATCCCCAGTGTTGAGGTTAGGAAAAACTTCCATTGGCCCTCAGAGGAAAAAAAAAAAAAATGGGGTGGGGGAAGAAATAATTGGATGGGAAGGTTAGCGCCCCCTGACCCCTATTGGGACCCACATGTTGATGCAAAAGCATTTGTATTTTGTTTGGTTTGAGGTTGGGATAAGCTCCTCTTAAATTGAGTTAGACCACTGGTTTGTCTAGCCAGTATCATCAGAGCAGCTCTCAAGTGTTTCTGGCAACAGTCCTAGCCAGAGATGCAGAGGATCAAAGCTGGGGCCTTCTTCATCCAACATCTGTGCTCTACCCTGAGCTATGGTCCTTCTCCAAACCCACCACTGGACCAGCCAAGCACCAAGAGCTGCCTCACTATAATCAAAGCTGTCACACCACTGGCCCGACATAGGGATGAGATGCTCTTTCAGTATGTCTGAATGCCTTATTTATTTATTTTGATAAAAGAATAATAATATATTTTATTTTATTTTATTATTTTATTTTATTTACATTATATATCAGAACTTAGAGACCTTAGTGGATATCTGAAAACATGTAGGCCACCCTGAGCTACTTGGAACAGGGTGGCAAAATGAAATCCATAGATCCAAGTGGCAGGTCGAGATGTGAGATTAGAATGTAGATTGAGATATTACACTAAGTAGCAACTGGGCTGTGTCCAGTATTAGTTATGCTTAGAGTAAAACCACTGAAATTAATGAGAATGATTAGACTAAAGCATTCACTTTAGTTTACTGTTCAATTTGCCTTGAAGCCAACCTTGCTGACGCTCTTTTAATCATTATAGCTAATGTACTTTGAAGGTATCCTTGGCTAATTTCTGAAGGCTATCTGAATACAGCTCCTATTGTCTGCTGAGATACCATTTGAATAGGTCTTTGGGGTGAGATTAAATGTAATTAGTGGGTATCTGAAAACATCACCTGACTTTAGATGTGGGAGGAAGGGCATGTGGGGTGGGAGTGTTATATGCTTTGTTTTACAGTTCATCTTCATCTTTCTTCTATAGCTTCCCTTCTCAAACCCAAGTGGAACGATCCACCCTTGATATGATAATTGATCATCCTTGCGTTGAAGGCAGTTTAAAGAAGGCATTGTGTTCAGCAGTCCTTTAATGATACTAATCCCCTGAGTCACCCAACGCATCTAAATAGCTGCAGCATAAAGGTACATAAAACCAGGTATACCTAGTTCTGAATTTAGGCTGAAACATTCTACAGGATGTTTGAAAACAAATATTAACTCATGCAGAATAGTGTCACTCTTCCAAAAAGGTCAGTGAAGGAGAAAATCAACAAGGCTTCAGTGTTGTTTTCTCCCCAACCATCTTTCCTTGGATACAAGTCTGATTCCTGTTTGAAAAGTGCAGCATTGATGCCAGTCTTCTACTAGCTGTGTGTACTATTTCATAAATGCCTTTTTGCGAGAGGTGAAGCAGATAACACAAGCTCTTATTATTAAAAGCCGTATATCAGTAGCACGGGGTTTCCAATTTTGTGATTCTTGTCCAGAAAATACTGTTCTACACTCCAATAGATTTGACCAATAGGAATCCTTAAATACCTCTGCTGTTTGTGATTTGTGTGCCAGTCCTTTCTGAGCGATACAATAAACATACCCTTAGAGATGTAGATACAAGATAATAATAATAAAGGTTATTATCTGAAGCAAGCATGAATGCTGGTGAATGGAACGGAAGATAGGAAGCATGTGAATGGAAATTGTACTACCAGTCTGATAACTGGAATATATATATATATATATATATATATATATATCAGAATTTGTTCAAGTTCAAAGCATCATATATTATATTACAGCTTTTCTCAACCTAGTGCTCTCAAATGCCTTCAGATGCAACTCCCAGTATTTGCAGTGATGGCTGATAGCAGTTGAAGTTTAAAATAGTGGGAGGACAACAACTTAAAGAATAGTGGATTATATGTTTGTCAACGTTAGTTTCTCTTAAGGTGAAATCTGTGTAATATAAGTGGAAAAAAAGATTTTCTTCTGTCTAAACACTGCAGTGAAGGGAACAAGCTTATGCATGTTTAGGTAGACAAAAAGGCCTACAAACTGCTGAGATTTAAGGGAGTTTTCCTGTCTACACTCACTTAGGATTACAATAGGATCACCTTCCTTAGCTTCACATTTTCCAATGTTAAAATTGGCTTCTCCCAAATATGGAGCATTTTGAATGTTCACATGAAAAACTAAACACATTTATTTGTTATTTTGTCTAAGATGTGTATTTGCTGTGAGCGGTCTTCCTAACATAATGCATTTCTAAAGTTATATTCACAGAACTATGCATTTCTGTACACATTTTATCTCAACATGTGGAATTGTGTGGTATTTTTTTAATGTGATGCTTCATTGCAAAATTTGGAAAAGTGAAATTTGACAACTGAATCTTGGTTCACCTATTGTTTGAAAATGGAAACTTACTTAACTTTGCATTAAAATAGGAACCAAATAAATTTCTTCCCCTTTCCTAGTTTTATTTGGTAATCAAAGCCAGTAGCCATTGATCTGTCCTCCAGGAATATGCCTAGAGTTACTGCAAATTGTGGAGGCAGTGCATTCCTATATGCAACATCAGTCAGCCCCATTGAGTTCAGTTAGTCTTAATCCCTCAAAGTGCTCCAGACACTTGAACTAAGAAAGTACCCTTTCAGTTCAAAACAATTCTTAATTGGTTTACACATCCAAACCAAGAGGGGGAAAAACGAGACTACAGGCTTCAGGTAGGCAGTGGGGAAGGGCTGTGGCAATGTGGTAGAGTTCCTACCTTTTGTGCCCTCATCCGAGGTTCAAGCTCTGGCTACTCCAAGTGGGGGAAATACTATCCAAATCTAACTCTGGTTGCTCAGTAAGGATGGGAGTTGTGATCTAGCACATCTGGGGGAAGCAAGATTGTGGGGACGATTTAGGGTATTTATGTCCATATATGAATGAATATACAATGAATGCAGATTTCACTGAACTCATTCCAGGGAATGCCTAGAACGGACATATTGCTACCACAGGCTGAAGTTCTCTACACACACACACACACACACACAGAGAGTATAAAACTGCATAGATCTATATATCATTTATACATCAACTTCAACAAAGGCAGACCAAATAGGCTTATATGTATGTATGTATGTATGTATGTATGTATGTATGTATGTATTTAAAACGTTTTTATGCTGCCCCCATCGCAACAAAGCCTCGGGGCGGCTCACAACAAAAGAAGACATCTATATGCCATCCATTCAAATGCTAAAAGCATCATTACATCCTCAAACCTCTGCAATATGCAAAGCATTTATCATTCCATTGTCGTAATATCCATCTTTTAGCTATCCAGAAGGCACAGAAAATCCATTACATTGACTATGTATTAACATCCACACAGCAGGTAGATAATTTAAAATGTTGTATGCATCAGTAAATATTAAAGTGTGTCCCAATGCAAGATTTATGCCTATTATAGCCTTTTCCCAAAAAGAAGAGGTTGTAATGAAAAGTTGCATTCTTCTCAAATATATTCACAATGGATATTATTATTATTTTTTATTATTATTATTATTATTATTATTATTATTATTATTATTATAACATTTCTATGCCGCCCCTTGCCGAAACCTCGGGGCGGCTTACAACACAATAAAATACATTGAAATACAATAGAACATAATAAATTACCATTAAATACAAAAATACAAAAAATACACTGAGTTACAAACATAATAATATAAAATTAAAATTATCAGTATAAAATAAGTAAATAAATAATATAGGAGGAGAAAAGAGAAGGAAGAAGAAGTTGCCCTGGCCAGATCATATGTTTTAACAATTAAAATGATGTTTAAATAAAAAGGTCTTTACCTGGCGCCGAAAAACCAGTAACGACGGTGCCAGGCGGACCTCTTTGGGGAGTGAATTCCATAGGTTGGGCACCACCGCAGAGAAAGCCCTCCTCCGAGTACTTACTCTCCTAATTTCTTTCATGGAGGGTTCCCGGAGAAGGGACTCTCCCGCAGATCTCAAAGGGCGGTCGGGCATATACGGACGTAAGCGCTCATTCAGGTAGCCAGGACCCAAGCTGTTTAGGGCTTTATAGGTCATAATCAACACCTTGAATTGGGCCCGGGCTTCAATGGGAAGCCAGTGAAGCTGACGGAGGACTGGAGTCATGTGAGCATAGCGCCCCGTCCCCGTCAGCAACCTGGCAGCTCTATTTTGCACCAATTGAAGTGTTCGGACTGTCTTCAGGGGAAGCCCCACGTAAAGCGCGTTACAGAAGTCTAGGCGGGAAGTCACCAGCACGTGTGTCACCGTCGCCAGGCAGTCGTACTCCAGGTAGGGGCTCAGCTGATTAATCAGCCGAAGCTGAAGGAAGGCGTTCCTCGCTACCGCTGTCACCTGAGCTTCCAAAGAAAGCTCCGGGTCGAGGAGTACTCCTAAGCTGCGGACCTTATCCCTAAGAGGGAGTGTTGCACCATTCAGGACCAGGTCAAATCCACCCTCTCCGAAGCCCGATCCACCAACCAACAGGACCTCCGTCTTGTCTGGGTTGAGTTTCAGTTTATTGGCCCTCATCCATTCCCTTACCTCGGCCAAGCACTGGTTCAGCACAGCCACTGCCTCACCTGGATTAGTGGAAAACGAGAGGTAGAGCTGGGTATCATCAGCGTATTGATGATTCCGCAGCTCACACCTCCTGATGACCTCTCCCAGCGGTTTCATATAGATGTTAAATAGCAGAGGGGATAGAATGGAGCCCTGTGGTACTGCATGGCATAGCTGCCATGATGTAGAGACATGGTCCCCCAGCACTACCTTCTGGAATCGACCGTTGAGATAGGAGCAGAACCACTGCAGAGCAGTGCCTCCAACCCCCAATCCCGCTAGCCTATCCAGAAGGATACCATGGTCGATGGTATCAAAAGCCGCCGAGAGGTCCAGAAGAACCAACAGGGATGCACTCCCCCTGTCCTTCTCCCTGCACAGGTCATCGTATGACCCCCTCCCCCTAGTTTAAGAAACAAAGAATTAAAAATTTGAAAATATTTACCCAGTGTAGAGGAAGCACATATATAACATAGACAATCTGAGGTATTGTTGTGAGCTGAGGTTCCTCCTTTGACCAACACTAACCACAGACCCCTTGCAACTTTCTTTATTGCTCCCAAGTACAAATCTCCCAGGATAGATCTCTCAGCACGCACAGCATGGGTTGGCCTTTCCCAGGAATTTCCTGGCTTGGCAGGGCACCTGGTCTTGAGATATCACCACCTCTTCCTCCTGCATCTCAGAAACTTGACCTAGCCCATCCTCCCCACCTCACTTCACTTTCCAATTCCAAATCATCTTCTGGAATGCAGCCAACAGTCCATGGGAACAATTGCCCAAGGCATCCTTCTTCATCCCAGCAGGTATAATATCTTATGCATATTAACCTTACCCCACAAACTCAACTTCAGCAATACTCGTCTGTCTGTCTCATGTGATCCGATTAGTCAATTTATTCAGGTTTGATTTAATTAATAGAGATATATCTTTGGGGATAAATATTCCCAAATAAGTAATGAAATTCGGGCATCACCAGAATTGGCAATTAGCTAACACACATCACCAGAATTGGCAATTAGCTAACACACATCACCAGAATTGGCAATTAGCTAACACAGAGAGATTTCGACCAGTTAATTGAATAACCAGGCAAATCACCAAAGGCTTACATCAGCTGCATCAAAGCTGGCATAAATGCCAGGAGATTCAAAACCAACAGTAAGAGATCATCCACGTAAATAAAAATTTCAAATTCTAAACAGTCATCCACAACGCAATGAGGTTTCCTATTTACTTTGATGGTACATATCAGCATTTCCCGTAATGGAGCAGGGATCAATGGAGAAAGTAGACATCTCTGTCCACTCAGAGGATCTTGAGGAAGAGGGAAGGAGGCTGACACAGGTGTACTATACCTCACACCCCTGTGAACCCCCTCTCTTTCATACTCTGCCCTTTCCCTGCCCCCCTTACCCCTCCTGAAGGTGATTTCCTGATCTTGGAAAGTAGTCTTTATGGTTTCTTTCCCCCTTGCTAGCTGTGAGGGGCTTTGATCCCCAGCTTTGAGATTGAAGTGCTGTTTCTAACTTCAGAGCTGTGAATGTGAATAAGGCTGTGGGCCTTCAAACAATGTAAATTACAAAGGAACTGTTTGCTTGTTTGTTTATTCCACTTGTATACTACTCAATAGCCAAAAGGCTTTCTAGGTGGTTAATTCTTTCCAGTGTTCCATCCACAAGCAAAATTAAATCTTCTGCCAAAGTTCTGCCTCATACCAGCTTAAACTGTAAAGAGAACAAATCAATGTTACATTTGGAGTTACTGGCATGTGTCTTTGTGTGTGCATGCACGCATTTGTGTGCACACGTGCAGAGAGAGCGAGCGAGCAAGAGAGAGAGAGAAATTTAGGATTGCCACATTTTAATTGCTGTCTTAGAAGAATTTAGAAAAGACACCTTGTTATGTGTTGCAATGTATCTAATAATGATTAAACCTGTGGGGGAAAAGTTCTAAAATTGGTTGCCAGTAACTGACTATATATTTTTTCCAAACTGGATAAAATTCAGCTATTTTTAACACTTGGAGAAAGCTGGGGCTCTACTGTCTGGAAAGGTTGACTTTTACCAGGAATAAATTCATGAGCACAATACAGAACTTACAAAATAATCCATATAAATTATGGAAACTATTATACCTTTGGTCTTTCTTAGCTCTCTTTTTAAAATGACTTCCCATATGGTATTAGCAGCTGGTTTCTCTGGCACTTCACTGCATGGGCTTTTACCAGCTTGGTACCCTCCAGGTGTTTTGGACTGCAACTCCCAGCATTCCTGACCTTGGGCCAGGCTGACTGGAGCTGTTGGGAGTTGAAGTCCAAAACATCTGGAGTTCCACACCATACAGGGGAAGGATGCCGTCCTTCCACAACTGCTTTTCTCAGGCATAATGCTGGCATAATATAGTCACAATCTTATCCAGAGCCTGAACAGAGTCAATAGCATAGCAATAATGGCTGAAACAAACATTGATATCACACCAGCAGTCATCTCTAGAAATTCTTGTCATCACCCACGCTTCACAAAATTGTCCCATCTTGTCCCAAAACTGGGCAATGGAGAATAGACAAACCAGAGACTCGCAGTGCAGGACTGGACAGCTAGGAAGAGGCTACACCAGACTCCCTTCAGAAGCTCCATTGGCCCCGGCCTGTGGCACGATGTCTCCCTGGAGGGAATTCTCATAACAGTTCATACATTTTATGAGGAAGAGGACATGTGCATAAGGAAGGTCATAAACCGCAGCAGAAAATTCATGGTGGGCCATGCATGTGTTGCCCATTTGATCAGGGGACTATGGTATAGGAAACAAGCAGCAACCATTGTAGATGGAAAAGAGGAGGGCCTGCTTCTAGAAATTAACCAAATAGCCACAAGAACAAGCAGAGTAGAAAGTTTTGATGCAGCATTTGCTGTCTGTAGGAACGCTATGCCCTGTCAGGCCTCTTCATTCCTTATCTAATCTTCTATGCACCCACCATATAGCCAAACTGAAGACACCCATATAAAGTTATACCTCAGTAGAAAAGCATGGGCTTGGCATATATAACATCCTGAGTTTCTCACTATGATTTCCTAAGAGCAAGAGACAAAAGAACCTGGACATATTGTAGTGTAGTTATCCACCAGTAGAGTCCCACTTTCCATTTTGTATGGCCCAACTGCTGCATCCCTAAGCAAACTAGGAATACTTGGAAGCAGAGAAGAGGATGAGAAGCTGTTGGCATGTCTTCAGGTTTGCTTCTGGCACAAGGCCATGAACAAGATAAAGATTTCATCCGGCTGGCATGAGTGGTGAAGAAAGTTCTGTCCTGGAAGAAGTAAAGCACCTAGTTAGCTCTTTCAATGAGGACATGCTGCTATTTGACAGCCTGTACCAGCTCCCAACCATCAAGGTTGCACATGAATGGTCAGTTCCTCAACAGTAGACTGAGCAAGCAAGGGAATCATCTGATCACAGATGTAGCATATTTCTATGTAAATTGTAAATTCTATACTTGCATGCATCTGTGTTAATATACGCATTGTTGTTCAGTCGCAAAATCTTGCCCAACTTTTCGCAACTCCATGGACAACGTCCCTCCAGGTTCTCCTGTCCTCCACCGTCCCCCAAAGTATGCCCAACCCATCTCTCCAGTGACCCCATCCAGCCACTTCAACCTCTGCCATCCCCTTCTCCTTTTGCCTTCAATAGTTCACAGCATCAGGGTCTTTTTCAATGAGTCCTTCCTTCTCATTAGGTGGCCAAAGTATTTGAGCTTCAGATTTAGTACCTGACCTTCTAAAGAAAAGTCAGGGTTGATTTCCTTTAGGATTGACTGATTTGATCTCTTTGCAGTCCAAGGGACTCTCAGGAATCAAAACTGCCTTCTTTGTCCTGATTTTTTTTATTAATAAAGGGCCAACCCAGCTGGAAAGTAAACAGTAGGAGTGGTTTCATATATGTTTACTAGGCCAGGTTAAATTATATATATAACCCTTAATGCAACCACATTCATGTAACCACATTCCCCGAAAAAGAGAGGTGGAAGAATATTAGCAACATTTCTGGAGTGGGGTGAACTTACCCTTTAAAAGCAATGTGGCCATGGTCTCTTCCACCACCAAGAAAGCCTCTGGAACAACATAACATCATGATCGAGCAATGTTTCCATGGAGTTTGGTGTCCTAAATTAGAATGGAACACCACCAGGCTGCCTACCTACTTCCTGAAGGGATAGCAAAGCTATTTTTCTGTTTTAAAAGATCAAAATCCTAGCCAACTCATCTTTTAAGGTAAGCCTATCCACACCCCAACGTGCTAAGATTTCTGTCTCCTTCAGTGACTAATCCCTGCTTCAGGGGTTGTTTTCACCCACAACAAAAATGCTGGAAAATTATCTGGGCCAAGTACATCAACCTAGCGGTCGTGTTAAACATCAGAAGAATGGAGATAGACAAAGCAGGACTGCTTTTAGTGAATGCCAAAAACCTCACATAAGAAAGAGATTGCCAACTTTTTATTCTTAGATTCTTTGGGGCTCAGTGTGCCATGTGGCAAACAGAGGAGAAACAAATGCAGCCATCTCCATGTCTACATCTCCGTGTGGACTAAAACTGTGCCTTGTGTTGCTACTGCCATCACACTTTACAAAATGGCACAGGAGTCTTGCTCTAAAAAAAGGCAGTTACAGCACAAAAGGGCTGCCGCCTTCCCATAAACCAGTCTCCAGGTTGGTGCAAATTTCATGCTTACCTTGGAATAATCCACTGCTTTGAGCACATTTCCTGGGTTATTGGAATAGGAGACTCAGTGACTTTAGGAAAAAGCTAGATTGTAAAGTGGTTCATGAACCGTTTTTGGCTTTCCTTTGATTTCTTTTTCCTTAGAAGAAATTCCCTCCAGTACCAAAGAACTTTCTCCTCCAGTACCTAGTAAATAAACATAACAACTCTGGTTTCGGCTTTGTCAGAATGCAGCTTGGAATAGAATGTGAGTGTTAAATCAATATGGATTTTGCCTAGCCAGTAATCATAAGATGGAGTGAAACATTCTGAGCCAGAGAAAATAAATTCTACACATCATCCACTCTTGCCTCAGCATTTAAAGCACATGCAAAATGATGACACAAGCATTAAGGACCCCCACTTCCCTTGCATTTATTGCATTGAGCTTTCTTTTAATTGTTTGTGTTAGATCAATGGCAAATACTCCCGAGAGTACTAACAATAAAAAACAGCTACAGTGCAAATGATTAGGCAAGTTAAAAATAAAATCACAAATGTTTAGCAGCATGGAATGAAGCAAAAGAACATGGGGCTTTCCTTCTCCGTAAGCCACCTCAGCCTCCCAGTAACGCAGTATTGCTTTCTCTGAATTCCTTTGCTTTCATGAATGGATTTATGAATCACCCCTCTAGCCAATGGGTGCTTGAGGGGATTTACAATAAAGCTGTTGAAACCCGCTAAGATAGCCATTTGAAACAAAATGAATCCGAAACAAAACAGGTAACATTTACTAAGGCCTACAATGGAACTGTGAAAGAACTGGACATGTTTGAGAAGAGAAGACTGAGAGAGGATCTGATAACCCTCTGCAAGTACCTCAAAGGCTGTCATAAAGAGGAAGGAAAAGATCTCTTTTTTCTCATCCCTGAGTGTATGATGCAGGACAGCCAACTTAAACTACAGCACACAAAATTTAGGCTAGACACCGGGAAAAGTTTCCTAACTGTCAGATTGTTATGGCAGTGGAACCAGTTCCAAGAGAGGTCATGGGTTCTCCCATGCTAGAGCCATTCAAGGCAAAACTGGACAGTTATCCGGGTGGACATGACATCCTGAACCAGCAGGGGCTTGGACTCGATGGCCTCCTTGGCCCTTTCAACCCTACTGTTCTATGAATCTCTGAATCTCTGCATTATAATAAAATGGAAGGTGTCTAAAAATCAAAGCACAGCAGTAATTGCTGAGTTCTTAGTGGAATGCCTAAATCACACAGACTATGTAGGCCAGAACTTCAGATTGTCCAGATTCCGATTACCAGATTTTAGTGTGAGACTGGATCACATGGAGCCTATAGTTCCAATATGATTGTGCTTGTTACTTATTCATTTCCAAACTCAGTCCAATGTGCTGGTTCTCACCTTTCAAATCAAAGGCTGAGAGACCTCAGTTCCACAAGGATTCCCTTTTGCTGCATGCTCTGTCCTTTGCATTCTGATCAAAAGCATATTCCTTTCTTCATCTCCTGTATCAGAAAAGGTTCAGTGGACAAGTGCTAGGGCAGGCCATAGGGCTTTCTCAGTTGTGATGTTAATCTTGTACAGTTTCGCCAAGGAAACTCACTGGCCCTATCTTTCTTTTTGCCAACTTGCCAAGATGTGACTAGGAGAGACCCACCACTAGTAGGTTTTTCTTTGCTTTGATAGTGGCTTCATCTGGCAGTGCTAAGGTTGTGACTTTTTTGAGTACATATGTATCTATTTACCTATGTTTTTATATTGTACATGTATTTTAGTACTGCCTTGCTGTTATTTGCACTTCAAGGTTTAAAATCGGATGCCTTAAGTTCGGGTGACCTTAAAGTGGGATAATTTATGCTATTTATTCTGTAAAAGCAGGCTGCCTTCTTTACAGTGGCAATAAATTAAATCCTTCCCACTAATTCCACCTTGATGAAGCCCTTTGTAGCAAAAACCTGTTATTCCATTCAGGTCATTCACAAAAGTTATCCGCCAGAAGAAAGCCAATACTGTATTTCCTGACTGCTTTGTGTAAGTCCTTTTGGCAATACATCCACATTTCTAACATTATTAAGGACCACAAAGGACAGCATTTTCTTGTGTACTACTAAGAACCCCTCTTATTTCGGCCAGAACCCTGGATATACAGTTTGAGACAACAGGCAGTACAGCATATCAATGTGAGAAATAAAAGGGTTGGGATACAATACATAATGTTTTTATTTATTTTTATTTTTTTTTTACTTTCCTTTCTTTAGCACAGAGTGAAGAAATGGCAACGTAATAGAACTCATCCCAATTGTGCCGGGAACAATATTGTTGGTGTGTTACAGCAAAGTTATATAGCGACATCATTTCCTTTAACAATTCTTCTCCAACGGGTTTCCAGAAGGCAGTTTTCTGAAATGAAAAATGAACAATAGCACACTGAGCCAGAGAAAGAAGGAAGGCATACACTGTTTTTTGACAGTCAATTCATGTTTTTCCAGCCTATAATTAATGGATAGTATGAGTCCAAGGGCTTCTTCTAATATAAAGAAACCACGGCAGCAAACCTCTGTACTGATGCCAAGCACATCAATATTCCCCATTATTTGTAGTTGCTGGGGATGAGTTACACCATTTTCTTCATGTTCCTTGTTTCACTTTTCCCCATTTCCATCTTCACCCAGATCATTGCAATAATTTAATTGTAGCCACTATGGATTCTAGGTTACCTGCCCCTTCCAGATTTGATTCTATTACCAGACCAATGCACAGACTTTTATGGCACTTTCACACAGGAGACTTAAATCAATTGAGCTTCTCTTGCACTATTTATATGCATATGGGATTCTTGTTAGACAATGGCATCATCATCATCATCATCATCTTTATATCCTGCCTATTCCCAGTTACTGGAACTCAAGATGTTTCACAACTTACAAACCCGTACAGTTAAAACATTCAGGAACATACCAAAGTGAACTTGCATGTTAACTTTTCATAAATGGTGCAACATTTAAAGACAGAGCCTTCCTAATTCTGTGATATCTTTGAGTCAAACCCATTTAAACCCAAATCATTTATAAGCAATCTGATGGAACTAGTCCTAGAAGCATCCCCTTCAAGGCCACAGAAAATCTACTGGTGGGTCCCCTTTATGGGTGTTGGCAACGTGTTCGCAGCAGGAAGGTTTGATGGGAAGAAGGACACAGCCAAGTACAAGTCTGAACTGAAAGCTTTATTCTATAGCGATTTCCCCCAAATCACACACCCATGAGGGTAGTAGTTCAAGATCACTTTTATATATTGAGCAAAGCACCCCACCCCAAGCTTGGAAGGTTTTATGTCACTGTGGCATGTCTGCCACCCAGCTCCTGGCTAGCTTCAGCCCGGCAAGACCCGTTGTATGTTTCAAGCTTACCAGAGCACGCTGCACTATACAAAGTACAAGTTGGGAAGCATTCCACTCTGAAAATCCTATCTTCACTTATGCAAAAGCAAGCCCTATTGAACTCAATGGGACTTACTTCTTATTATTGCAACTATTACTAATTTATTAAATGCATACTTGGCTTCCCCCCACCCTGCAAAAAGGTACTTTTGGAAATCAGATATTCACTGCTCATTCCTTTAAATATTAGCATCTTTGAGATTTCCTTTTAAAGATACACATTGTTGGAGGATTTCTAGCAGAACAAAAAAATACTGATTCACTTCTAAAGATCAGGCAGCAGCTGTGATCAGCATCAGTTAAAATCTGCTTCAAACATTAAAACTGTGGGATTTATTATGAAGCTACAGAGGATTTCACTGTAATCCCATAGAAGTTTTGGTGAAGTAAACCAGCTTTTCCTTCCCCTCGTGTGCCTGGGAAAATGTGTTAAGGGAGAATCTGGCTTCAGCAAAATATAAAGATTAAATAATAACAACAACACACGGAATTCTCATTCTTAGCAGCCATCCCATGGTCAGTCTTAAAAATGCTAATTGTTTTGTGGCTTGATGTACTTAAATCCTGGTAATGCAATGCTGGCTTCAGCCAAGGAGCTTTTCCTACACTTGCTGAAACTTTGAATCAAGCAAGAACTTAAATGAAAACAACTGTTTTATTTAAAAGCACTATGTGCTTGTACGCAACATTCTCAAGCCCTGAACGGAAGGGTGCAGCCCCGATTAGCATAGCCCTCAATCCTATTCATTTGCCCCCATCTGCTGTGGCTTCCAGTCGCTGGAATTTACCCTGCTCTAGCATGCTTCCAGTTGCTGCAATGGTATTGTGCACATAGCACGAAAAAGAGTTTGGGGATTCTGGGAAAACTGGGCCAGGTCTATTTCGTTCCTCCCAAGAGGTGGTTGTAGATGTCAGAGCTGACAATGGCATTGCGGACATCCATTGAGTGGGTTGGCTGGCAAAGTTCTTGGCATGCTGCAAATGTGCATAGAAAATTATTCTATGAAGGATGCTCTGGGGCAGAGACATATGGCTTCTATCCAGTGCTGTCATTTGGCTAGGATAACTCCTCTATCACTTACAGAACCCCCATTTTAATCTTTGCAGAAGTATCAGATCCAATATTTTGATTCTGCTTATGCAGGCTATTCTGCGTACTGTTGCATAAGGCACTGGAAAAGTCACAATTTTACTAAGTCAGGTGTTCTGCTATTAGTCATACACCTGCCAGAAAACAGTGCCAACACCTGTAATCTTTTTGTTAACATAACATTGGATCCAACCCATCAGGGTCACGTCTGTTCCACTGCATGAGATAAGGTACAACATGATGGATCAGAATTAAAAACAGAAACAAACAAAAGCGGGTGGAGATTTGAGAAAGTCAATAAGTTATGACTGCAAAGTTTGAACCACAAAACTAAAACAACATGAACAGAATGTTGGACTAGCTGGCCCCTTGGTCTGATCCAGCATTACTTTTCTATGTTCTTAATCAGACTACAAATATTTAATTATAACAGTAGGAACCAGACAGTACTTTGTGATTCATATGCAACCTTTTAAATTTGAAAAGCCATAAATGATGAAAAATATAACAGCCATAATAAGTGAAATTACCATATCCACCAAGAGTGGAAAATTATTCATGTTCCTTTTATACATGGAGCTTTGTAATAATATAAAATGAAATCTGCTGGAGTAAAGTAACAGTCTATCTCAAATGACATGCCATTTTTGCTTTTGATTGACTACTATGCACTTTGGTGTTGTAGCCAGAAATGCAACTGCAAATTGGCAGCGGACATAGAGGAAAGTTGCAGTACCAGAGTAAAATGGTTTGTGGCAGCTTGGGAAGAGTGGAAATGGATTCTTCCCTCTGTTTTCCCTGCCCCTGACATTTCTCAGAACCATTGATTAGCAGGTTCATGACCTAATAACTACACTCAAGAGAGATTCATTAGAGAACCTTCAATCAATGGAGTATTAAAAGCTGAAACACAATATTGCCTGCTAAAAGGATTCTTCTGTTTGGCAATAAGGGATCAACTTGAATCCAGTGACAGAAGTCTTAATGGAGAACACTTTGAAGCTTGTAAAGTAAGGGAAAGTAATTGCTTTCACACTAGAGAAAAAGAGAGGCAGTTTGAGAACACTGGTTGCCTCCACGCTGTACTGCGAAAGAATTTAGCTGGCTTACCAGCACGAACAGACAATATGCAATTTATTTTAGAAGGTTTGTAAGGGGCTCTGTTGTTATTGAAAGTGTGTCGCTGCAGCTTGGGAAAGAGTGCTTGATCTCACACAACCTTTTTATTCAAAACTAGGTGGGGGGGTCCCTATGGATCTAGTGTGGGGGGGTAAGATGCGGGAGGAGATTTTAACCCTTTGCCCCAGTCCAACCCTCATCCCATGCTGGTTTGCATTGAGAAAAATCTGTTTATTTCAAAAGTTACAGTGGTGGAAAAGTTTGCAATTAGTGGAACAATGTGAAAAGTCAATAATCCACAACTAGCGAGAGATAAATTCATATTTCATGTTGTTGCTTTTATTTTAGGAGCTTGGACCAGATTTGATCAATCTGGGGACTTGTGTCAATAGTTGATATACAAAGCTGCAATGAAAGATTCCATTTTTAGCACAGGCATGCTAAGAAGAAACTGGTCTCAATTGAGATAGAATTACTCTTATTTCTCCTTCAAGGCCATCAAATATCCATATATGCAAACTTTTAGATCCTAACTTACAGTGTTGCTATAGACCACCAATGATGTGCTGAATCCAGTCATCTGCTCTGAGAAAAGAAAAGAAAGAGCCATTTTTGGTGCTTCTGTGCAGAGCAAGGAGAATCAAAGAATGTTCATTTTAAAGAATGTTCACACTGGGGATGCAGGGCGAGTATTTTTATACTTTGTTATTTTATTTTGTGCTGTTGCATTGTTGTTGTTCTTTAATCTTATATGTCTTATAGTATGCAGATGACTTGCATCCAGCTGCCAGAAAACTTGGCCATGGCGGCATAAAAGCATCGCAAATAACACATCGCCATATAGCACATTGGAAATGTCTGCATTGCTACCATCCCCTTCTCCCACGCTGCAGTCGCAGATGTGCTTGGGCTAAGAGGCCGACTCTCTACCATCATGGAGGAAAACAGCTGTCTAATCCTGCTCTATTTCTGCTCCTGTTCTGCTACAGTCTTATGTAAAATCCCATGTGTGCCTAAACATAAAATGCACAAGCCACAAAGAGCCTACAGGAGCCAACACTTGAAATCTAGAGTAGTGGCATTAGAACAGGCAACGTGGTACCTTCCAGCTGTTTTGGACAAGAACTCCCATCATGCCTGCCCACTGGCCATGTTGACTGGGGCTGATGGAAGCAACAATCCTTAAACACCTGGAGGTTGTCTACTCCAGCTGCGTTGATGGCATTTCCAAAGTTTATCACCTTGAGTTCAACTTCAGGCTATCATTTTCTGCACAGTTCAGTAACACTGACAGCAAAACTCCCACATATTTTACAGTAAACACTATAAAGGGAGTAGGAAACTATCGGCACTATAATTGTTTCCTTTCTTGTGTATCTTGTCTTCTGGCATATCAGGCACACGCTAAAAGGAGTACAACAACTAAGAACAATCTTGAAAGAAAGGGCTTTCTGCTGCGACATGAAAATTGACAGAATAATTAAAAGTCAATTAATTGAGGATACTGCAATGGAAGCTGATCTGAATTACAATGCAATGCACTTCCTTTTCACATCTGAAAATACTGTGGAAGATATTCTGCTCTGACAGGCCTGATTGAGCTTCACAAATAGGAATCTTTCAGTTCATTTTCAGGCACTGGAGAGGTAGAATGGGCAGTAATTATTGCCCAGAACTATGGAGCAAAACTATTGCCAAGGTCACCCTCCAATTTCCTTGTTGGAACAGAATGCAGCTGTTGCTGAAAGAGGACATTTGTGTCTTTTTAGTACAGATACTACACTGTGAGTGAAGACCTCTGGAGAGACTCCACCTGATTTATGGCAAAGTAATTAGGAGAAAATTTCTTCAGATTTCTTCACCGGAAGGAGAAATTCTCCAGTGGCTTCTTAGGAGAGGTTCTCAGCAGAGGGGCACAGCTTATCCTCCTTTCCCATCTTAACTGGGCTTTTTTTGTTGTGGCAACAGCAACACTTTGTTGCCAGTGTGGTCACCCTTTTGCATCCTCCACAATGTCCCAGACTGAGCATCAAGTCAGTGGGAGCAACATGGAGTCCCAAAATGACTGAGAATGAACTCAGAAACAATTGGCAAAGTGGCCTTTTTGCGAGGAAGGTTTGATACATAAGAAAAGAAAAAGAAAAACCTTGATATTTTCTCAGAAGAGCATCTGAGAAATTTCTGCTCAGTTCTAGCTTTGGGATGGGCATGCCTGTTTCCAAAAATCTGAGAGTAATGAGAAAAGTATCTGAGTACTCACGCCTCATCACATCATCTCCACCACCATCACCATGAGCAACAATTAACAGTGCCTTTCTGTATGTGCCTACTTACAAGTAAGCCCCATTGATTCAGATGGGACTTGCCCACAGAATAGTGTGTTTAGCAATGCATCTTGAGTTGAGCACAGCTTTGGAGACCGCATGGAGCACCAATCAAGAGATATGCAAACGCCTCCCGCAGCATCTTCTCATACAACTATTGAAAAGACAGAAGACAAAGGAATCAGAGAAGATGTGTGGGCTGCAGATGCTCATCTTTCCCATGTGCACCCATTTCCTTTGTTCTGCAAGTGTTCTTGCTATGTGGTTTGTGCAAGCCATTGCGCATTCCATGTGTATCTGGAATGTTGTTCCTTTCTCCCATTGTCCCATTATCTCAGGAACAATGTATACATCACAAGCTCCTAGTTGCGAGTATGCCTTTCTTTCTATCTTCTGCTAATCCAACATCTCATGTGATCTCTGGAATGGGTTGTCTGAAATGCAGAAGTGTAGTCAGTCTTCTGAGACTTATTCTGTTAAGGTGCTCATGAGCTCTTCAGCAGCTTGACCGTTTCCCTTGATCTGCTGACCATCTCCCAATCCTTCTTTAATTCATGTAGAAAACCTATAATCTACTTTTTTCCATTGGAGTTACAGCAGAGAGGAAAGCTTCAACCAGACTGAAAATATCCAAAACCACTTCCAACAAAACTCAAGACTGGCTTATTTTCCAAATCGTTCCCATCAAACATTCTCCTGTTTGTGCTGTCTGCTATTGTTTTCAGTGTTTTTTCTTATAATTTTCTAAGACGCATCACTGTTCAGACTGAAGTTATCTGGACCCCAAGATGCCACTACTTGTGCTCTTCTGTGTAACTGCTGGCTCAAAACTTAGCTGTAGTCTCTCTCTAACACTATTCTATTCATTTGAATATATTTATTTAATACTATTTATAGCTTCTCTGAATGAAGCATTTCATCTACAGCTTTGCTGATGCTTCTTTTGTTTTCTTTGCAGGAAGAAAAATGTGTTGTTAATTTGGGTTTTTCCCCCATCCCAAAGACAGTCTCTCTAAGCCTGTCTGTATGTTCCATTATCCAGCCACAAGATGGCACTGTGGTATAGGGTTCTAGAGCAGCATTGTGACAATACAAAAGAGTTTCATCCTTGTTTGTTCTATATTTGGAATTTAGTAGCTGACTTTACATTCTTTAAAAAGCTGTAAAAATGGATGGGAAACACAAGAGATGACCTGGAGGAAGATAATGTCATGAAAAAGCTCCTCAAACTTCTGTGAGGGGCCACAAGCACAGCAAAGAATATGTCATGTAGAGAAACCCTAAAACTTGAGATCAGCCAGTGAAACTGTCAACAGATTTCAGACAGACAAAAGATAGCACTAATTCATAAATGCATGATTCTTTTAGGATTCAAGAGTCTTTAGGGATGTGAAAATTGGCAAAAACTGAATTGATATTCTCTGCCTTCCACCTTGAAGCTCATTCTGAGTTATTCTATATAAGCCTATTAATTTAATTTGTTGTATCTACTTTAAACAAATAGGAAAATACATTTCTGTTCACTTGCACAAATAATATTTCATTGTCCCTGCCAAAGTGCTCTAAAAAGAGGAGCAGAGCTGGAGGGTCATGAAGCCACCTAAACAATAAGCAATCATGAATACAGAAAGATGAGCACACAATGAATGCCTCATATAGAAAAGCTATACCAGAATGTGAGCTTGCAGTTTTTCCATTGAAAATATGTCCATATTTTCATGAATGCTTCTCCCAAATGTATGCACAAATTGTGTGTGCTTTTGCCTTTTTCAAATATACATATTTTTCATATATGTTTTCATACATATGCACTTTCCAGATGCATTTTCTTTTTGTATCAAGCTTGGAAATATATGCTGAGGTTGCTTTTGGGTTTGTATTCTGTTTTGGGAAGCATGAATTGGATACATTCTGGTAAAAACCAAAGGGAACCAAATTTCTCAACCATCTTTGAGTGACTCCAGATGTGATAATGGAGGGTATCCAAGTTGGCTCCAAGCATGGATTTGCACATTCACCAAGTATAGCTATAGTATCCATGACGATAGGTCATGGTGGCCGTAGGGGATGATGATGTTCAGGACCAACACGGTCAGCCCTATCTTTAGGCTGAGTGTGGCAGCAACCTGATAGAGAAGATGCTGGAAAGCAGAAGAAATGAGCAGTATGTGGCCTGAAGTCTGCCCAGAACCCCAGGGTGAGCCATCTTCATGCAGGTCAATGTAGCTATCGCTGCTGTTGAAGTACAATTCCACTGCCATTCTGGGCAGTTTCTGGAGATGGAATGAGAAGTGTGCAAGGGTTTGCTCCTACAATTAGGCACAGGGAGGCAGGTATCTTACACAGCAGGCTTTGATTGTGCTGTGAAGACATTCTGTTGTTGTTGCTTTACTATTGTTGCATTCTTACTGCCTGGAAGGGGGAGAAGCACTTGAGGATTTCAGACTCAAATGCCCAAAGGACCCAGCTGACCTTGAACAGCACCTTGACTTGGGCTGGGAGTGGTGGGAGGGCATTTGCTGCTTTGCCACAGGCTCCAAAATGCTGGGCCTCCTTCTCCTCAAGCAGCATCATGCCTTGGCGATGCCAGTTGCTGTAGAGAGGAGCACCAATCAGTGGAGAAGGCCTTACGGTGGGCTCCCTGGTGGGATATGGTTGACCACTCCATGAGACAGGAGGCTAGACTCGATGGACCTTCTACCTGAATCTCCAGGCCACTGGTGCCCAAGCGCTGACCACTTTCAGACCAATCCATTGGTGCTGGAAATGCCCCTAGGCTGAAGAAATTGCCAGGCACCCCTCTCCGGGGACAATGTGCATGATGTGAGAAGCCATGGTGAAATCTCACCATTGTGGGCCTGTTGTACACTTTTGATGCCGTCCTGGAGTTCCTTCATGGTATGATTATTTATTTATTTTTATTTAAAACTTTTCTACCCCGCCCTATACATAAAAGTCTCAGGGCAGCTTAGTTTTCTGAAACCAGTGTATTCTAAGGTTAACACACGTCACTGTGGCTTGCCCAGTTGTCTGGACCCAGGATCCCCATTTTACTGTTGTTGGTACGGAAATGCCCTGGAGATTGCAGCTTTGAATGGTCACTTCCAGTCTGCAGTCTCTGCTCCCTAGAAACAGATGCATCATTGCCTGAATAATACTCACTGGACAAGCAATGTGTTTACTTTTGGAAACTGGAAAACAGTGCAAAAATACTTGGCCAGAGAAGTGGAGAATCCCAGTGGAGCAGGTTATCTTCATTTAATAGCAATCTCTGTGGGATGCACAGCAGACATCCAGGGCTGCTTGCGGGAGGGCCCACCTTGGGATTGCAGCTGATTGATCCGAAGGAAGCTGCTGTGGTCCATTAGAATAAGCAAAGGACCGTGATTCCACTTGCAGGGCTTACTGGGATGTAGGGCAAGGCCAGGAGAATGTCACAAGGAATGCAGAATCCACACTGCTTGGGTAACCATGTGATCATCTGACCGGCGAGCTTGGGCAGAACTCCATGAACCTTGGAAACATACAGTGCAAACCCAGCCACTGTGTAAGAAGGAAGTTTGGAGAAGCCCTAAATTCAAACACAGGTTAGTTGCCATTAACTAGCTGGCAGAGGATTTAGAACTCCCTCTCCCAGGCCTCCCTCTTAGCAGCGTCCCCTTGCCAGCTGTCAAGGAACACCAGCGCTTTAAACCTTGCAACATTGCACTCCCCCACTGCCCTTTCTCGTGCCTGCAATGATTGGAGTTTCAAGTTCTCTCTTTTTCCGCCCGTTTGAAAATTGCCCTGCTCAGCACGCTCCGCAGCCTCTTGTTAGAAGAGCGGAGCTGACGATAATGAGTGCTGTGATCCCAGGATCGTTTGGGTGGCACAGACGCCCTTGCTGAAAATATGTCTCTTCACGATGAACGAAATGGCATGAAATCATAGAGAAATGCATAATTATGCCCCAAGGCACAGGTGTCTTTAAAGAGGCAATGAGGCAAACAGTGTGTGGCACTAAAAATCTACATTGCTGTAAACTTTCCCATTGATTTTAAGTGGGAGGATTAAAGTGCACTTGATTGCCATTCTTAAAATGCTAAATGTGAAAGGCAGGACCTGTAAGGATAGCAGCAACTTTAATGGGTCCCACAGGATGGCATGATCCGGATTAGACCTGCCGTATGAGGGGAGAGGGGATTTAAGCTTCTGCCCTGCCACCTCTGCAATCTCCATGGCTCCTGATCAAAGTCTTGTGTGGTGCCCTGACTTTGGAATGCCCTCCTGAATGCAATGCAGAATTTGTTCTTCTGTTTCAGTGCAAAATTAACACTCTGCTTTTTGCCCAGGCATTTTAATTTTTTAATGAATTAATTCCCCTGTTTGTTATTGGAATGGGTTTTTGTGCATCTTATTTTGTAATTATATTATTGTTATTATTTGGAATTTGTGATTTCTTAAATAACGTTGAATCTGCCATGGGATCCCTTATGGAAGAAAGCTGCTAGTTGTAAAATCCACTAAAAATCAGTACATATTATCCGAAACAGTTCTGTTTACATGGCCACTATTTGTCCAAAGAGAAAACCTGACAGTTTTCTTAGGGATAGCATTTTTCTGGGGCAAATAGGAGCTGTGAGGTGACCCAATCCAGATTAAAAGCACACTTAGGACAAAGAGTTAAACCAAGAGCTGCTCCCAAACATCTCTTAGAAGTCTCCAGTCTATTTGTAGCCAAAGAAATTGTGAGACAATTTCACCAAATTACTCCAGGGGTAGGAGAAATTTTCCAGTAGTTTCTTTTGGGTCACGGTCACTCTTGGCAGGGTTTGTCACTGTCTTTCCTTCTTTTTGCCTAATTGTCATTATTTGTGTGTGCTTTGCACTGCCACTACTATGTTGGCAGGATTGTCTTCAGTTTGCTCTGTCCACAATGCACCATATCTAGCATCGTACTGGGGCAAAGGATGGATGGATGGATGGATGGATGGATGGATGGATGGATGGAGTTAAACCTGGAACATGATGAAGGCAGGAGGAAGGTGGATCAAAGCAAAATAGTGGTTTCTTTTAAATTGTCAAAAATATAAGATCCCCTTTATCGCCAGTCTCCTGCAGTGGCTACATCAAAAGCAAAAAGCAAGCACAAGTAGACCAACATGAAGGAACCTGACCATTGGCCCATCCAGCCCAGTATTACAAACACTGACTGGCAATGTCTCTCCAGAGCTCCAGACAGGGAGTTTTGTGCCCTACCTGGAGATGGTGAGGAATGAATGTGAATCTTCCACATTCAAAGCAGGGTTCTCCACTGAGCTGTGGCCCTTCCCATTCTAAATATGTTTAGTATCAGGCCAGGTTTGGCCTTCAGTGTAAAAAGAGAGAGAGAGAGAGAGAGAGAGAGAGAGAGAGAGAGAGAGAGAGAGAGAGAAGGCAATCTAACACCCCACCTTTCCAAATCCACTCCTTGAACTTTCATCAGGAGGTTCTCTGAAGAGACATTTGTGATCATAAACAGGACTGGAGGAGGGAGTGGGGGGCATATTGACCGAGACTTGATCAGGCATAAGGTAATGCAACGTTTGCATCCAGCTCCAATCCAACCAGATCCTTGAGTCTGGAAAGAGCAATATTTACGGGTGTCAAATGATGCTTCTATCAATATGGGGGTTTGGTAATGCATGGACCACCAAAGCCATGACACATTAGGCAGTAGCATTTGGCTCTGTGTGCCTGGCTTACCTGTCTCTACTGAGTGCCACCTGTGAGGTCAGCAATCCAGCTCTTCCCGGTAAAGAGAATCTCAGTCTACCTCCTGATGTTCCCTCAACCTAAGCTATTTGCCTGCTGCATATCCTGCCATCCTCCTTCCAGCCAAACCATGAAAAATGTGGCAGGCAATTCTACAGCACAGGAATGATTTGAACCTTGCAGGATATACATAGAGTTTCTTCCTTTCTTTTTTTCAGTCAATGCAGCTGCAGCGGCTGAACTTTGTGGCAGAAGCCTGGCATCTTTGGAGGGGCTTCTTAATCCCTTTCCCTTTGGTGGGGTTACTTCTTCAGCAGAAAAAAATTACTCCCCCAAGCTGGTTCCCCCAGTGAGAGGAAAGTTATGGCTGAATCGTGAAGTACAGTAGTCCTTCTCCTGAGTGTGGAAAGTATCTGCACTTACTTATCCTTTGTCATGTCAATAAAGTTATGCCTGGTGCTGTTAACCTAAGGAATGCAGTCAATTTGAGAGCCGCTTCAGGCTTTGTGACTTATGAATTCCAATCTGGTGTGCACAGGAAAGATAAAAGTATTTTACAGCACGAAGCAAGTTAGACTGTTCCGTGATTTGTACCAGGAAGCCAGAAGAAGGGCAGGTGTGCTTCCTATTGCCACTTTAGTTTATCCAGTGCGCATGCGTGTGTGTGCTTCTGTAAAACACACAGACATGCACACAACAACTTTGCAGTGTGTCTAAAGGGACAAAGGGACCCCCTCCTTTCCATGTCAGTTGTTTGCTAATGCTTAAATAATAATAAGAGAAGCATCTGTCTTCCCTTTTTCATTTATATTGGGAAGACACCCGTCAAGATGACTTCGATTGCCCCAGGATGGTATTTATTTCATTGCAAAAATGCGTATTAATGAGATTCCTCAAAGTGACAGCAGCAAGAATCGCCTCACATTATTTAGCTGCTCTGGTAAATCCACGAGGAAGTAGCTGATGGGAACACAGAAGTTGTCTTTGGACAAAGCAGTTGTGCAGAACAAGAATGGGAGGAGGAGCAGGGGATGCGGGAGGAGGAAGTGGGGTGGGGAGAGCTCCCTTGGGCATACAGCGGCCCCTGCACCATCTGGCAAGTTCTGTTAACACCTGAAGAACTTTGGGGCAGCATCACCCTCACGCGGCTTCCAAAATCGCCAGGCATGGAAGCGACTGCGCATGCCCTACAGGGCAAGCCTACCTGTGTCTACCTGGGGGTAAGTTCAACTGAGTTCAATGGGGGCCATTTATTTATTTAATTTTTATACTGCTAAATAGCCCAGGCTTTCTGGGTTATTCACAAAAGTTAAAATTAAGCCAGAGTTTAAAAAGACACATACAAAAAATAATTTAAAAGAACTAACCCAGAATAACAATTGCTATTACAGTGGTACTTCGGCTCACAAATGCCTTGGTTCACGACCAAATTGGGTTGTGAACAAAAATTTCATGAAAATTTTGACATGGGTCACAAACTCCACATTGGGTGGCAACCAAGATCGCAGCCATCTTCCCACTCCCCAAGTGGGAAGATGGCCACGATTGCAGTTGGGTTTGTGCAGGGAAGACATGCGTGATCACCGGCGCGGCCATCTTCCCTCCCCGCAACCAGCGCGATTGTGGCCATCTCTCCCCCCGAGTGGCACTCTAAGGAAGAGGCATTGCCTCTCTCTTGCACCGGCACACATCTGTTACAGCTGGAGGAACAGAAGAAGCTACCTTACACTAAATCAAACAATGACACACCTTGCCTGGCACCTGGCAAGGTTCTCCAGGGTTGTAGGCAATGGTTTTTCCTGATCTGCCTAGAGATGATGCAGACCTTGAACCTTCTGAAGGAAAGCAGGTGCTCCACCATTGAACAGCAGTGATGTGTTCAAGCCCTTCGCTCCAAGTCTTCTGTCAAGTCTTTCCTTTCAAGCCCAAGTCAAGTCTCAAGTAATTGCAAGAAATTTTCGAGTCAAGTCTCAAGTCTCTTCTCAAGTCTCAAGAGCCAACTTTAACAGAAAAGAGGGAGGTGGTGATGGGGTGTGGAGGGGTGGGAGAGTTGTAACCCCCCCAATCTTCCCATCTGCACTTCTCTCAGTGATTCATTGAAGTCCTTTACTTCAACCATGATTTATTTAAACAAAGCTGTGCTGTTATTTAAATTTATCATGACTCCAATTTAGAAAAATGGGTTTCGTGACATGATTGGTTCCCAGCCTGGTGCTGTTATTTTCCCGGAAATGTGAGGGAATAGAGTAGAGGCAGGAAACAGGAGAATTGGTTTTGTACCTCCTGCCAAAGAGGCCAAGTGCACCAAAAAGAGCTGCAGACTTCCCCCTGTATAGGTAGTCTCCATTATCGGTGAGTTCCATTCCTGAGAATGTCCTTACGTTGAATTTGTATATATAAGTCAGATCGCACAAGTAAGCCAAACATTTGTTTTAGTATACATTTCATTGCTTATGAAACACTTAAGAAACACTTCCATATTCACTCAAACATCTTAAACACAATGCAGCACTATAATAACGATAATAATACAGCCATAAGAGAGTAACAAGTAATGCAGATAGAAAGAGAATCTGCATATATGTAGGGATACAGTAATGTAAAAGAAAAAGAAATAGTTCCTAAAGCAGTTTAGAGTATTCTTTCAAATCAGTATCTTATACAGTTAAGCAAACTCACTATAATTTTTGCACAGATAATAACAAGATCATGAATATGAAGCATTCTGAGCAATTTAAAGTACTTTATGTTGTTTGCTCTTTTTGTTTGTTCATTTCCTGAATGTAATTCTGAGTTGCTCTGCTAATTTACAATAAACCATAAGAATAATAAAATGGCACAGTTCCAAAACAAACAAACAAACAAACAAATGCACCCCAAACCTAAAACTGAACAGAGAATATAATCGGAACATTCCTTCTTTCTTTTTATAGAATTGAGTAGTGTTTTCAGACCTGTTGGCCACTTTAGAGGGGTTCAAGCCTTTCAAGTACTACTCAGGCAGGTTCTGGTGCTATCTCTCTCCCTCTCTGCTCTCAATTCTGCATCATATACCCATCCATAGTATTGGAGTGCTAATACTGAACTAGTCATTTTCCCCTTTAGCCAGGCCTTCAGCTGCTACAAGGACATTCATGATGAGAAAAAGAAAATGGCTATGAAACAACCCTTGATGTCTACTTAAGGAAAGCAACTCCAGTGATGTGGGCACCTCTGCTTCTGCTCTTCACGTAAACTGTTATGCCCTAGTTCTGCTTCATTCCTGAAGTCCTACCATTCCCCGAAACACACTGGCTTGGGTATGCTCAAGCCAACACTGCAGAACAAAAAGCCATGAATATCAATAGTTCTCTACAAAAGACATGCATATCTCTAGGGAATTACATGGCCACTGCTGACTTTAAGTAAGTGTAAGTGGTGATTAAGATTGCTGGGAGAAATATCAACAACCTCAGATATGCAGATGATACCACTCTCATGGCAGAAAGTGAAGAGGAACTAAAGAGCTTCTTGATGCAGGTGAAGGAGGAGAGTGCAAAAGTTGGCTTGAAACTCAACATTAAGAAAACTAAGATCATGGCATCTGGTCCTCTAACTTCCTGGCAAATAGATGGGGAAGAAATGGAGGTAGTGACAGATTTTATTTTCCTGGGCTCCAAGATCACGCAGATGGGGACTTCAGCCAAGACATTAAAGGACATTTGCTCCTGGGGAGGAAAGCTATGGCAAATCTAGACAACATACTAAAAAGTAGAAACATCACCCTGCTAACAAAAGTGCATATAATCAAGGCTATGGTTTTCCCGGTTGCAAAGTATGGCTGTGAAAGTTGGACCATAAGGAAGGCTGAGCACTGAAGAATTGAGGCCTTTGAATTGTGGTTCTGGAGGAGACTCCTGCGAGTCCCTTGGACCACAAGGCGATCAAACCGGTCAGTCCTAGAGGAGATCAATTCTGACTGCTCTTTAGAAGGCCAGATCCTGAAGATGAAACTCAAATACTTTGGCCACCTAATGAGAAGGAAGGACTCACTGGAAAAGAGCCTAATGCTGGGAACAATAGATGGCAAAAGAAGAAGGGGATGGCAGAGAATGAGGTGGCTAGATGGAGTCACTGAAGCAGTTGGTGTGAGCTTAAGTGGACTCTGGGGGATGA